>NW_027460280.1:8197979-8529229 GCF_050947875.1 Dermacentor variabilis | reverse complement strand
TAATTGTGTGAATGTGCAACAAGGTGGTCGTGTAGGAAGAGACTCTGAAATGGGAAATGAGACACTTGGAACTTTGAGAAAAGAAGCTAGGCATACTGTCAGAACAGATTCATGAACAAACAGGTACCCAAAATGAGCAGAGACAACGCACAATGTTACCAATCTTACAGCCTGAATGACGAGCATTATCAACAGGATCCCAGAATAAAGCAATTGGGAGTCAACAGTCTGCTGCAGCAAGTCTTGAATCACAAGTGGCAAATGCATAAAATAAAGCCATTTTATATTTTGTTCAGTGCCAGAGCAGGTAGGCTAGAGGAGCCTCGGGAAAAAACTAAATGAAAGTAATGTACAGCCCCTGTTGCGGCTATCTACTAGCCCAGCAAACCGCAAATATCCATTTGACGTCCCACAAAAGACCAAACATCTAAGACATTTAACAACGTCTAGTTCACATCTATAAAATGTTCCACTAGTACATGGCAGTCAAGGGTTATCCAATCGACATAGAACTTCTTTGTTATTTGGACATCTCGTGCACATCCAAAGCTTTCACACACTGATCGTACATTGTGTGTTACGACTAGATGAACACACCATGGCACACACACAAGCAAATTGTCTCCAATGCCTAACAATGAGATGCCAGGAGAGGAAATGTCACACATCTGCCTGTTGCAACACTGTGGCGGGGCATTTACTTTGGTTTTTCCCATCATCATGATCACTGTGCATGTTTGAGATCCTACAAGAGAGAGAATGTGTTCGTGAATTGCGAAATATCCATTATTCATTTTGAAAAGATTCAATTTGAAACATTAAAGCCCAGAATTTTAGTTTATGACTGGATTTATGATTTGCAATGTGCTTATGATTAGCAATTGGGGGCGTGGAACCGGCGAGATGGCGGTGACCCTTGCAAGTTTTCTACTGCTCACGCAGGTGTTTTCGGAGGAAATTTTCCCCGGCGGTCCTTTCTCACGGATTACCGTTGGACGACGTATGCCTGGAATTGGTCAACAGCGGTTCTTCGTCTTCAACAGATTTGTTCGAGGCCTTCGAGCTACAACAGTGTCCAGCTGGTGACGAATTTGAACATTTTCAGATTCTGAGCTGGCAACATTGCCAAGTGGGGGTTGACGCTGTCAAGTGTCAGCTACAAAACCACCGGAGCAGCACTGTGACGATGGGGCGTGGAACCGGCGAGATGGCGGTGACCCTTACAAGTTTTCTACTGCTCACGCAGGTTGGCTCTTTTTACCCTTTGAAAGCGTCGCGCTTCATTTTGCCGGTTCCACCCCAAAGGCTTTATCTTACTTTTTCCTGTCGGCGACGCGGTTCTGTGTAGTCTAATCGTGTGCATGTCAAGCGGCATTTTTCACTTTTTCGTAGCCCGGCATTTTATCTACTTATTTTGCTGCTTTGTGCCAGAAATATTGAGTGTAACCCAGATCCATCAACTGCTGAACAAATTCAAGAACTGTTAAAGGGTCAAAGTGCAATACTTTCCAAGTTATCGCAGCTCACCGCAGACGTTACTGACGTTAAAGCTCTCCTTCTTTCGTTGGAAACTAAACTAGCAAAGATCGACAGAATTGAAAAAAACCTTGGCTAACGTTGAAGATCAGCAGTGACAAGAACATGATGCTTTGGCAGGCATGATTAAAAAATTGGACGACTTGAAAAATCATGGGAGGCGCAATAATTTGCTTTTCTATGGCTTGGCAGATTCTAATCCCAATGAGACGGCAGCCCAGTCTGAGGAACTCATAATAAGTCTGTGCACTGCGAAGCTTGAATTGCCTTCGTTAGCTATTGAACGTGCACATAGGCTGGGTAAATTCTGCGCAGGAAAAAAAAATCGGCCCATCATTGTTTCAATTCTTTTAAAGACCGCCAAGCCGTGCTCGCAAAAGCATTCAAGCTCAAGGGATCGAGCGTTGCTTATATCTGAAGACTTTTCCCGTACTGTCCGTGATAAGCGAAAGAAATTATGGGCGTATGCCAAACAAAACAGCGAAGAAGGCTTGAAACCAGTTCTGAAATTTGATACGCTTCACTTGGGGAGCAGGCGCTTTCAATGGGACGGTAAAGCCGGCGTTGCACGGGAGCAATGACAAAGTACTGTTAATGCTGCGATGTGCCCTGTCAGCATTCTGTTAGTCAACTGCCGCAGTGTCAAAAATAAAATTGACGATTTTCACTTTTTTCTTCGTACTATCCAACCGACCATTGTTTTGGGAACAGAATTTTGGCTTGACCCGACTATCGCAAGCACTGAAGTATTTCCGGACACGTACGAGTGTTTTCGTCGTGACCGCTGTGCACGTGGTGGAGGGGTGTTTATTCTTGTCCGCAATAGTATCCCAAGCGTGCAAATGGCATTTCCGGATAATGAAACTGAATCGATATTTTGTAAAGTAAGGCTACCGAATGGGAAAGCAATTGTTCTTGGGTCAATTTATAGGCCTCCTAGTCCTTCTGTAGAACCACTAGTTCATTTAGCCAATTTTCTTGAAACTATTAACAATGAATGCCTTGTTCTAGGAGCAGACTTCCGGATATTGACTGGTCAGCTGGGGAACCAAGGGATACTGCTTGAGGGAGCCTATACTCAACTTTCTTTGATATTTTAGATCAGAACACTTTATCAGTATGTGCACGAGCCATCACGCACTGACGGAACAGGTCACATACTCGACCTTTTGCTCTGTAACGTGCCTGATGTTGTATACAATGTACGGGCGTTGCCAGGTTTGAGCGATCACGTTGTTCTAGCAGATTTATCAGTTCTGTATGTGAAGGTTGCAAAAACACCTAGTCGAAAGATTTATGCCTACAGCAGGGCCAACTACGAGGCGATTAGCGCTGCTTTCGAGTCGTTCTTTCCAACTTTTGATGCACTCGCAGATAATCTAGATATCGAACAACTGTGGAATACTTTCAAATTGAAATTGTTCGACCTACGTGAAGCTTTTGTCCCATCACGAGTTATATCAAGTAGGCGAGCTCGAGACAAACCCTGGTTGAACACAGAGTTACGTGCCCTTGTTCGACGACAGCGACGAAACTATCAAAGATACAAGGCGTCTAATTCGCCAGAGCATTTGGCCTTGCTGAAAGCAACAAAAACTGAATTTAGGCAAAAGTCCGACATCGCTAAGGACTTCTATTTCTTTAATCTAGGATAAAGACTTGTCAGGGATACGAACGAATTTTGGAGGTACGTGAAGCGTAATGGCAAAGACAACAGATCAATACCTGCTTTGAAAAATGAGGAAACTATTATTCATGATAATGAGTCTAAAGTTGAAATTTTTAGCCGTTATTTTTCATCTGTCTTTTTGCCGTCTAGCTGACGTACTGTCTGTAATAGACCCCATGCCAGAAGTCACCTTTTGTGTCGATGGTATCCGTAAATTATTAAAAGATGTGAACCAGGCTAAGGCATGCGGCCCTGATGATACGAAACTGTGCGGACGCGTTATGCTTTTATTTCATCCAGATGGTTCAGAAGTCCCTCAATGAAACTGATATGCCAGATGATCGGAAATTAGCGCGAGTCGTGCCCATACATAAGAGTGGGGTGCGTAACTCCGTTCAGAACTACAGGCCCGTTTCCTTAACTAGTATAACCTGCAAAATTATGGAGCATGTAATATACAGTTGTGTTACGGCCCACTTAACGAAGCATAATCTCCTAAGTCCCTGCCAACATGGTTTCAGGCGTGGTTTATCTTGCAATACACGGCTGGTAGAGTTTATTCATGATTTAGCCTCGGCAGTTGATAAGCAACAAGTTGTGGACTGCGTTTTCTTGGATTTCAGTAAAGCGTTTGATGTAGTCACACACAGTCTCCTACTCTCCAAATTAAAAGCTTATAACTTGGATGGTAAAATAATAGCGTGGATTGCCGAATATTTGTCATTGCGGAAACAGGCTGTGGTTCTGAACGGTATATCTTAGCAGTACGCATCAGTTACGTCGGGAGTTCCCCAAGGCTCAGTGTTGGGGCCACTATTGTTTTTGTCGTATATTAATGATATTTCAGCTGGTATACAGTCTTCATTCAGGGTGTTTGCCGATGATTGTGTTGTTTATAGAGTCGTAGATGCCATTTCCGATTCGCAAATCCTGCAAGTTGACCTAAACACTATAGCAGACTGGTGTGTGCGTTGGATATGTCATTAAATATAAATAAGACTGTTCACGTCACCTTTACAAGAAAACACACTAATCATCCCTATAGGTATAGAATTCATGATTCAACTCTAAAAATAAGCAAGGAACTTAAATATCTAGGTGTGTTTCTTACTTCTGATTTACGATGGAACAAGCATGTTAACTATATTGGAAATAAGGCAGCATCAAATTTGGAATTCTTGCGGCGCAATTTTAGTCATTTACCGAGTAACCTAAAGATGCAGTTGTACTTGGATGGATGGATGTGTGTTTAGTGGCGCAAGGGCCAGGTGTGGCCAAAGAGCGCCATGACTGATAATGATGTGTTAAGCGCTGATTGGTGAGTTACGATGATGGGGTGTAGCATGGCTGTAAAGTGGCCTAAAATTAGTCGCTATCGTAGAAGCATAAAACGATATATAGGTATAAAATTATGACAGTGATACGTGGAGTGGTCTCTGGGTATAGCACGAGTGACAAGTGAACATGGGGCTAAAATGCATGATTATGAAAATAGCACATATGTCTCCTTAAAGCCTTTGAGCTCAAAGGCTGGGAGGCAGGTGCTTTGTTTCAATGCAGCTACCGCAGCAGAAACCTCTGTTAAGAGGCTGTGCTACGGATTTCCTGGGGCTATAATATGAAAACTATGTACAGCTTTTAAAAATTGAAACAGTGATTGATGTTTAAAAAGAGGTTCCATACCTATAATCATTTGGGCATGAAGTGGAATTTGTTGCCGGTGAGGTAATGGAAAATGCTTTTTCCTATTTGCATCCAATTCTCTGCATTGCATCAGGATGTGAAGCACGGTAAGTGGCTCACCACACTTTTCACACATGGATGGATCACCACCTGACAAGAGGTATGCGTGTGTACTGTATGTGTGTCCTATTCCAAGTCTGCAAAGTATTACTTCCGTGCGGCGGTTCTTTGATACCGGCGGCCAGTTGCCAAGATATGGCTTGATAATATGCAGTTTATTTTCTGTTTCTTTATCCCACAACCGCTGCCAGAAAGCCCTGAGCGTTTTCCTTATGGAGGGCTTAAGGTCCATTACAGGGACAGTCGTGGAAGTGTCTGCAGCGTTCGCGTGGACGGATGTGGCTAGCTGGTCAGCCAACACATTTCCTTCAATCTCTCGGTGCCCCGGCACCCAGCATACTACGATATGCTGCCTGGACGCATAGGTGGTGCATAATGCTGAATAGAGAGATACAATTATAGGATTTTGATATTTCTTCACAGTTTTCAATGCGTTTACGATGCTCAAAGAGTCTGTATATATAACTGACTTTGGGATATTCAATTCTTTAATGTGTTTAACGGCAGCCAATATGGCGTAGGCCTCTGCTGTAAAGATACTTGTGCTCGTGTGCAGAACACCGGTATCCGAAAAGGATGGACCGACTGCTGCGTAAGATACGCCAGAATTACACTTTGATGCGTCTGTAAAGAATTCAGGACAGGAGTATTTGTGTTGTAATTCCAGGAAGTACATTCGTATATGCGCGAGAGGAGCGCGCTTTGTAACAGTTATGAAGGATGTATCACACTCTATTGGTTGCCACTGCCATGGTGGGGGCCGTATAGCAGGGGACGTAAGGTGGTATTCAAGCAGGGGAAACCTTGTTGCTTCAGCTATGTCTCTGACACGCAGTGAGAAAGGCTTTGCCACTGTGGGCCGGTTGCGAAAAAGCTGACAACTGGACAAATCGTTTATGGTGTAATATGCGGGGTGCTGACTGTTTCCATTTACTCTAAAAAAATACATGAAAGACAAGTATGTTCTCTGCAGTTGAAGTGACCATTCATCCGATTCAACGTACAGACTTTCCACTGGGCTTGTTCTGAAGGCACCTGTGGACAGGCGAATTCCTAAGTGGTGGACAGGGTCTAGCATCTTTAGAGCAGTTGGAGTAGCCAACTGGTAGACTATGGCTCCATAGTCGTGTGCGTATGAGGCTTTTATACAAGTTCATGAGACATTTTCTATCACTGCCCCAGGTTGTGCGTGAGAGCACCTTTAAGATATTCATTGTGTTCATACATTTGTTTTTAAGATACTTTATGTGCGGTACAAAGGATAATTTCGCGTCTAAAATTATGCTTAAAAATGTATGTTCCTTGTTTACAGGCAGACGCTCACCATGCAACAGAATTTCAGGATCAGCGTGCAGGCCTCTTTTTCTCGAGAAAACGACATGTGCTTTTTTGTGGGTTCAGTCTGAACCCGTTCTCATCAGCCCATTTGGAGACCTTGTTAAGGCCAAGCTGGACCTGTCGCTCACAGATTGCAAGAGAAGTTGATTGCAATCCTATCTGCACATCGTCAACATATGTTGAATAGAAGATGTTACGTGGTATGTGTAGACGAAGAGAATTCATTTTTACTATAAAGAGCGTGCAGCTGAGCACACCACCCTGTGGCACTCCTGTTTCCTGTACAAATTTCCGTGACAGAACATTGCCCACTTGAACACGGAATGTGCGATTAGACAGATAGCTTTCAATAACACTAAACATATTGCCGTGTATACCTAACTGTGAGAGGTCTCAATATCCCAAACCGCCACGTAGTATCATAAGCGTTCTCCATATCTAAGAATACTGATAAAAAAAACTGCTTATGAACAAAAGCTTCACGGATACGTGCCTCGATACGTATGAGATGGTCACTGGTGCATCGACCCTCGCGAAACCCGCACTGGTATGGGTCGATGAATTTATTTGATTCGAGGATATGTAGTAGGCGACAGTTAATCATTTTTTCGAATACTTTGCAGAGGCAACTTATTAGCGCTATAGGTCGGTAACTTGATACAGAGGAAGGATCCTTCCCGTGCTTCAGAATTGGAATTACAATAGCCTCCTTCCAAACAGAGGGGATCTCGCCGGAAGACCATATAACTTTGTATAGGTAGGAGGGTTTTCTGTGTTTCGGATGGTAGTTGTTTTAACATCTCATATTACGCGGTCTGAAGCTGGGGCGGATGTATTACAACAGTTTAGTGCTGCCTGCAGTTCTGCTATACAAAATGGATCGTTGTACGCCGCACTTTTAGCAGATTTTCTTTCTAATTTTTGCTGTTCTATTTGTGTTTTGTACTTTAGGAAGGTTTCAGAGTAGTGTGAAGAGCTCGATATGTATTCAAAATGTGCACCGAGAAAGTTGGCTTGGTCTTCAAGGCTTTCTCCGTGGCTATTTACTAGAGGTAAGGAATATGTTTGTTGCCCATTAACTTTCTTCACTCTATTCCAGACTTTTCTCTCATCTGTATACGAGTTGATGCTTCATATAAACTTTGCCCAGCTCTCTCGTCTTGCTTGTCGGCGCGTTCTCCTTGCCTGGGATTTGACATGCTTAAAGTTTTCCAAGTTTTCTGCTGTTGGCGAATCGCGAAGCAGCGCCCACGCTTTGTTCTGCTTCCTCCGTGCTTGCCTACATGCATCGTTCCACCAGGGAACACGCCGCTTGGAACCCATGCCGCTCGCTTGAGTAATACATTTACAGGTGGCATCCAGTACAAAAGCTGTAAAATATGCAAGAGCATCATCCATGTTTATACCAGACATCTCAGTCCAAGTCGTGTGTAAGGGTTCGGTACCGTTCCCAATCAGCTGTATCAATCTTCCACCGAGGGACCTGCGGGGGAAGTTGATCTTGTTTCGGCGTAGTTAGGATTATTGGGAAGTGGTCACTCCCAAATGGGTTGTTAAGCACATTCCATTTAAAATATGGTAAAAGAGTCGGCGATAAAATGCTAAGATCTATGGCAGAGTATGACTTGTTGGCTAGGTTAAAATATGTGGGCTCCTTCGTGTTCAAGAGACATGTTCCGGAGGAAAAAAGCACCTGTTCAATGACGCGACCTCACGCATCACAGCGTGAATCGCCCCACAAACTACTGTGTGCATTAAAATCACCAAGAATCACATAGGGCTCCGGGAGCTCATCTATTAATGATTCTAAGTCGCGTCTGTGAAGCTGATAATGTGGTGGTATGTACAAAGAGCAGATGGTAATGAGTTTATTTAAAAGTACGGCTCGAACGGCCACGGCCTCAAGGGCCGTTTAGAGCCTCAAATGCTGACACGCTACACTTCTATCAGCAATGATAGCTACGCCGCCAGATGATGCGACAGCATCTTCGCGGTCTTTCCGGAAAGTCATGTATTGTCGGAGGAAGTTAGTGTGCTTGGAAGTTAGGTGGGTTTCTTGCACACACAGCACTTTAGGTTTAAACTTAGAGAATTTCTTGGATGTCTTGTAGGTTTCTTAATAATCCTCTGTTAATAATCCTCTGATATTCCATTGTATGATGTCATCCATGTTGAAAAAAAAGTTGTTCTGTATGTCAAGAGAGAGAATGACATTACTTTACAGGGCCTTTGTTAGGCCCTGTAATTGGTGTTTTGTCCTTTTTGGAGCGGTCAAGAGAACCTCGCCGCTCCTTCGGCGCTACTTGCGCCGTCTGGCTTGGACTGGTGTCCAGGCACGGGACACCCGCTCCAGGGAGTGATGTGGGCGTCGCGTAGACTTCGTCTCAAGCGACGGAGTCTTCGTCCCCACGGGGCCGGAGGTCGACAGGACCCCTGTGGTCTCTGCGGTGCCCTGGCTGCTGCCGGAGCTTGAAGAGGTCACTGGTGTGGACACTTTGAGAGATGGCAGGGCAGCGTTGGCTGCTCCCACCGTAGGGGCGGGTGGCGTTAGCCTCGGCACGCTAGGCGTGGTCCGGGCTGCCGCCAGACGCCGTTGTGGTGCCGCCCCCCGTTGCACCACTTCGGCGAAAGATGATTTCAGTGAAAATAACGAAGAGACCCTTTGTCTTGCTTCACGGAATGTTATGTTCTCCTTAAATTTTACTGTAATTATTTCTTTTTCTTTCTTCCAGGCTGGACAAGCTCTGGAGTACGCAGGGTGACTGCCGTCGCAGTTCGCACAATGCACCTCATTATTGCAGTCAGCAGAGTGACCGGTTGCGCCGCACTTTGCGCACATAAGCTGTCCTCGGCAGCTCTGGGATGCGTGACCAAATCTCTGACATTTGAAGCAACGTCGCGGGTTAGGAATGTAGGGTCGAACATGTAGTTTTACATAGCCGGTTTCAAGAGTCTCGGGTAAAGTAGTTGAGCTGAAAGTGAGTATTAAATGCTTTGTTGGGATTTCATTGTCATTCCATCTGATTTTGATGCGCTGCACATGGATTACGCCTTGGTCCTTCCATCCGTCCAGTAGTTCTTCTTCATTCAGTGTCATTAGGTCTTCATCTGAAACTACGCCTTTGACTGTGTTCATAGTTCGATGTGCGCTGACAGAAACAGGGATGTTACCAAAGGCTACGAGGTGTACAAGTCTGTTTTATTGTTCCTTGTTCTTTAGTTCGAGGAGCAAATCCCCACTTGCCATCTTTGTTACTTTGTAACCAGCTCCAATGGTCTCTTTTAGGCCCTTGGCGACAAGAAATGGTGAGATTACTCTAGCTTTAGTAGATAACTGTTCACAGTGAAGTACGTGGAATTTCGGGAAAGTTTCTTTGTTTTTGGGAATGAATAGCGAGGTTGCGTCGGTGCGTACCCTTTTCGAGGCACGATCGGGTGAAAACAGGTTCGAGGATCCCATGGGAAAAAGTAAGTTGTTCGGCAACGGCGTCTGCCACCCACCACGGAGCCCAACAAGGGGACGTGGCAGAACATGTAAACAAGTCTGCACAGCGCCAGCAGTATGCCGTTACTATAACCCAATATGGTATACCCAAGGTAGGACAGCCACACCAGGTTAACCCTTGCCGCCAGGAAAATTTGAAGTGAATGGAAAAGATGAGAGGACAGGAAAGATTAAAAGTAGAAGAGAAAGGCGAAGATGAGGGTAGAGAGAGACAGGAAAAGGCGACTGCCGATTTCCCCCGGGTGGGTCAGTCCGGGGGTGCAGTCTACGTGAAGCAGAGGCCAAAGAGGTGTGTTGCCTCTGCCGGGGGGCCTTAAAGGTCCGAACACCCAGCATCGGTTCAACCTCCAGGATCCCCCTTTCCCCGGACACGGCTAAGCCGCGCACGGTTACACGCGGGAGGGTCCGACCCTCGTGTGCTCGGGTACGTGGTGTCGCAACACACCAAACGCCTGCTGGCGCAGACGCCCCTGCGGGGGCAGTTGTACTTCAGTCATGTACGTTCAATACTTGAATATGGATGTGTTTGTTGGGACCCACACACATCTGAGCTTATAAACAAATTAGAAAAAATCCAGAATAGGGCAGTTAGATTTGTTCTTGGTAACTATAGCCAGCAGCTTAGCATGACAGAAAGCAAACTTAAATGGCAAGAGCTGAAGGATCGTAGAAGGCATATCAGATTAAAATTTTTCCACTATATTTATTATTCTAAAACGGGCATAAACCACGAAAAATATATCCAGGCACCACACTATATATCTAGGAGACTTGACCACTGTTTGAAGGTCAGGGAATTTTCTTGCAGGGGTGAAGTCTTCAGTTATTCCTTTTTTTGTTAGAACTGTTCGAGATTGGAACAGTTGACTGTTGGGCTAGTTGGTCGTCCATATTTGAAGAGGTAGCTTAGCGCAAATAAAACCACGGACACAAGGAAGACAGACAAGGACAAGCGCTACTCACAACTGTTTAATGGAAGGAAGGATGGTGCATAAATATATATATCCTCTTGTCACGCATGCGCCTACCAAGCAGAAGTGAAGCCGGTACATGCACATCAAAGGCGGTCGCGCATGAAGTTAAATTCGGCATCCATGCATGCGTGACAAGAGGATATATATATTTATGCACCATCCTTCCTTCCATTAAACAGTTGTGAGCAGCGCTTGTCCTTGTCTGTCTTCCTTGTGTCCGTGGTTTTATTTGCGCTAAGCTACCTCTTCAAATAGAGATTGGAACAGTTTGCCATCGAGCATTGCATATATTACAGAAAATGATGCTTTTTTCCACGCGTTGAAATAATTTGTTCATATATTCATTCAAGTTTGTAACCTCCCTGCTGTAATGCCCTACGGGGCGATGCAGGTAACTAATAAACAAAATAAATAAAAATTTTACATTACCTTTGTACGCACTGCTGGACACTACACATCAAAAGCCAAAACTTCTTTAAGTAATTTTTTCACATACACGAACACTCTTTTTTAGTTATACCTATAGTACACTGTTAAAAATATGTAATCGTTAACTGGCCAATATATTACGACAAATTATAAAGAAAAATGAAGCTTGAACTCTGAATATCTGACTTCCTTGCGCCACTGATATCAATTCAGCACTCACTTCAACACAAGTGCAGGGTAATTTTCAGCATGCGAGCAGCATGAAATGTGCTTCATCAGTCTCTTTTTTACTTTTGTTTGGTTGACCATGGCCCAAGTACTTATACACTTGGCAGAGCTGTATAGTTGTATACTGAACTTTAGAGCTCCGTTTCTGACTATTTGTGGTGTGTTTATTCACCTTGCGGAGCACTTATACAAATGTCCCGAGAGCACCGTTGCGGTGGTTCATTTTCAGACATATTTGTACCGCTTGGTTTCTGGAGCCCCTCTTGAAGTGTCACGAATATTTCTCATTTGCAATGCTTATTCGTACAAATAAGTATCTGGCAGCATTGTGTTGGTAGCTTGTCACACCACAAATGCTGTCTGACCAAGTTGCCTGTCAAGATGGAACATTCCATTTTGGGATTGTGCTTGTGCGGATTTTTTTTTTTTAGTATGTATTGTTGCGATACAACAGGCACTTATGAGACATGGCGCAAAGGAAGACCAAGATGGGCACCTGTGCTTGGCACGAGGTGGTTACCATCTTGGTCTCTGGCTGCGCTGCTCTAGTAAATACAGTGCAAATAGTCTCTTCTAGCTGTCTTTCCACACGTAACATTTTGGTGGAGGTTTGCAATTCCCGGCCTCGTGACGGAGCTCCGCAGCGGTCGCTACATCGAGCTCACTACCATGCCTTCCAGAGATGAGACCCCATCATCGTCGGCTGCGACTCGTCACACTGCTCCAGTTGCGACATGAGAGCGGAGAGCGCGCGGGGAGTGTATGGCAAAAACGTAATGGGAAAACCATAGTGCTGCGCACAGGGGGCTTTGCGGCAACAATGGCTGCAACATGGCATCAGAGTAGCCCGCATCGTCTGTATGGAAACAATGCGCTGCATGAACGGAGGTTGTATGCGGCGGCTGCTGTGAATCATGCCCACGCTTCACCCATGCGCTTCTTCTCGCGATCTCCTGATTAGCGAGGAAGACACAATACACTTCACTGCGTTTGCAACTTGCCGCATGAGACAGATTGTCTGTGCCAGCCAATATATCTCAAAATGAAAACATGTATACAGCTGCTCTCAAATTTCACATTAAGGAGTATCGTAACCATCTATGAAATTTTTTTCAGATAGCCATTGCAGGAGTTGTAATACAGAATGATCAAAATACAGATCTAAGATTCTGTGAGCCTAGTTTTCATATTTTGATGAGCGCTATAGAAACATATAATTTACATTTATATTTTGACAATTACATGTTTGCACATAATAATAATAATAATCATAATAATAATAATAATAATAATAACTTCTTTATTTCCATCAGTGATGGAGGAGACTGCAGGTAAAAGTCTCTTTAGAGGCGACTTGACTAGAGCCCGCAGCCTCCTTCACAAGGCAAACAGCGATTGAACAGGAGATATATATACATAGCAATTGACTACATGTGAAATTCGCACAAAAAATAAACCCAAAACACAAATTACATGAAAAACGCTCTTCAATTATTTAAGAAAGATTGAGTGACAAAATGTTCACGTGAAGCTCGTACATAAGTTATATAAATATCAAGACTTCATTTCAGAAACAAATTTAAAAGTGTTGTTAGTGTGTATGATATCTTGTGTAGAAAAATCGGCACGCGGAGTGACCACCTTCCACTGTTCCGTACACCTTGTGATGTAAGAATGTATGTTCCTGGTGAGATTAGATAACTTAAGAAAATTGAAGTTCTCTTTTACCTCCCGTTTGAAAGCCTGACTTGTAATTATAAAGGTTAAACACGGGTATTATATTTGCTTTCAGAAATAGGTCTGATGTGTGGGCATTGTAAGGCAGGTTAAATAGTACTCGCAAAAATTTTTTCTGAAGTATATGTATCTTTTCTAGATTCGTACGTGATGTGGTACCCCACACGAGCAGACAGTAATAAAGAGTAGAAAAAAATAGGGTGTTATAAACAAGAATCTTGATTCTGTAAGGTAAAAGAGGTCTCAGCCGCACCACCATGCCAACTACACGAGATAATCTGCCCAATATCAATTCTATGTGCATGTCCCAAAGCATATTTTGTATGAAAATAACTCCAAGTATTTTAAAACTATCTACAATTTCTATGTTTACATCGTCATAAACAAGGTTGATGGAACTGATTATCTGCTTAGATTTGGGCCTAAAGATTATTGCTTTTGTTTTGTTTATATTGATTTGTAGACAGTTTTGTTTTGAATATACATGAATTTTCAGAGCAGTGTTAGCTTTATTCTCAAGGCTACTAGAGTCGGGTGATGGAGAAAATATACTGGCATCGTCTGCGTACATTACGTATTTCGCATCTTTATAGATATTTACTAAGTCATTTATATATACGATAAACATGAACGGGCCAAAAATACTACCCTGAGGAACGCCTCTGGTGATATGTTTCAAATTTGAGCGGCTATTGTTTATTTCAACATATTGATAGCGATTATCAAAATAAGATTTTATAAGGCTTCCACAGTGCCCTCGAATACCGTAGGTTCCAAGCTTATCAAGAACCGAGTGAAGGATGCAATGAAATGCTTTAGTAAAATCAATATAAATACCAAGGACAATGTTCTTAATTTCAAATTGCAATAAAATAAATTATTTTTGATGGAGTAGTGCTAATTCTGTAGACCGTCGTTTTCTAAATTCAAACTGGGCTGGAGAAATTAGGCTGTGCTTGTCAAAAAACTTCGAAACCTGCATTAGTATTAGTTTTTCTAGACCCATCGAAAAAACAGGTAATATAGAAATGGGTCTGTAATTTTTAGTATCATTGACGTCACCTTTCTTGAACAATACCGACACTCTGGCTATTTGCATCCGTTTAGGAAAGGTAGCGCTTGGCAAAGACAAATTAAAAATATAAGTAATGTACGGGGAAATGATATCAAGCACATACTTGATAGGGCGAACCTGCATGCCTTCTGCATCGCAACTTGAGCTATTTTTTAGTGAAAGGAAAACTGATGTCACCTCGTGCTCAGTAAAGGGGGGAAAAAAGAGTGAAGATGAATTTCTGTTTGGCATGAAGTCACTAATATCAGAGGACGTACTACCACCAGAAAAGTTTACAAGGTAATCATTAAAAACATTTGCAAGAGCACTTCCCGATACTTCGTTTCCACCAAATATTAGGGTTTTTATTCGCGGAGCTGATTTTCGACGATTTAAGACATTTAACTTTTTCCATAAGGCATCAGGTTTGTTCAAACAACCCTCGAATTCTGCATGAAAATAGGACTTCCTATGCAATTTTAGTTCCTTATTTAGCTTGTTTCTATACGACTTGTATTCCTTTAATATACTTGGATTTTTAGTCCTGACGAACTTGTGATAGCATTTTTATAATTAGTTTTAGCAATTCGGGGGTTATCCACGGCTTCCGTAATTTTTTACCGAGCCTGAGCTTCTTTTCTGGAAAATGGTTCTTATATATTCGAGAGACTTCATCAATAAGCTTGCCATATGCGATTTCAACGATATCTATGTCTAAAATTTGTTTAAAGTCGCACCGTAGAAGTTCGTCTCTGAAGCTGTCTAGAAGTGCTTGAGTAATACTTTGACATAGGATATACTCATGCTTCCTGTTCTTTCTAAAGTTGTGTTTTCTTATAAAAAGAAATACTGGAAGGTGATCACTAAGATCGTGTGACATCACCCCGGCAGTAGCAATTTCAGTGTCAGCATTTGTAATGAGCAAGTCCAACAATGTTTCACTTTCGGATGTAATCCTTGTTGGCGTATGGATTAAATTTTTATAACCATTTGAAGCTAAAATATTTAACATAGTCTTCTGTGGTATAGAAGTGGTCAGCATGTCGATATTAAAATCACCAGGTGACACCAAGTAATGGGTATTTTCTGCAGTAAAAGACAGCAGCTGTTCATAAAAAGAAAGGAACTGAAGAACATTTCCATTTGGAGGCCCGTAGCAAACAGAAAATATGTACTCATTCGCACAAACTGTTACCATTTCAAAATCTTTGCAACAAACACAAAAGTCTGGAAGCAATTCACAACTTACATGTTCTTTCAACAACAGCAAAACACCGCCACCACGGCGGTTTGTTCGGCTCCCACAAAACGATTGATAATGTCTAAACTTAGGCACGTCACGACCATCTCTGCACCAAGTTTCACTGAGCATTACAGCATCAAACAAAAAACGAAAACCATTGATAAAGTCATCGATATCTGTTTCTTTGTTATAGAGCGAACGACCATTAAGGTGAAGACACTTCAATGAACCAGCATGTTGATTTGAGACAAGATTATCTACCTCATGCGGAAAGAAGGAACCTTAACAAAACATTTCAAACAACCTCCCCAGCTACTTGCCAACAACAGTGGCAACTGTGGCAATAATGTGCCTCAGCAGATGCATTATCAAGGACAAACTAAATGTGAACAGCGGAGCGTGTGGCCGAAGCATAACTAAAGGTACAGTGCATGCCGTCTGCCAGTCACTGTGGTTCTCGCGCAGAGTGCAGCACTGCTCGCCCTACTGCAATAAACGCCATCCGTATTTTGCCCGAAAGTTGTTTTCTCATCCCGACGCGGAAGTGCCATTTGCAGCTGGCAGTACACTGTTATGATACGTGGCTAGCACCATAATAATAATGATAATATTTTGGGGTTTTACGTGCCAAAACCACTTTCTGATTATGAGGCACGCCGTAGTGGAGGACTCCGGAAATTTTGACCACCTGGGGTTCTTTAACGTGCGCCTAAATCTAAGCACACGGGTGTTTTAGCATTTCGCCCCCATCGAAATGCGGCCGCCGTAGAAGGATTCGATCCCGCGACCTCGTGCTCAGCAGCCCAACACCATAGCCACTGAGCAACCACGGCGGGTCTAGCACCATCGCCACATCTGTAGCATGATATAGCTGGCACGTGCCCAGTTTCCTAATGTGCGTTTCTTTGAGTTTATTTCCACCATCAAATCTGCGATTGCCTAATCGTAATTTGAATAGCAACAAAAATTTATTACACTGGAGGAGCAACAACAGTGCTAGCCACCTTAACATTAATCGCAGGTAGGAATGGCACTGCAGTGGCGGGGTGAGAATACGAGCTTCAAGCAAAATACAGGCAACATTATCGCAGTAGGACAAGCAGCACTGCACTCAGTGTCAAAACCACACGCTCGTGCATGTGTACAATAATGGCTGCCCGACGCCGCACACACTGCTTTCAGTTATGCTTCGGCCACATGCTCTGCTGTTCGCATTTCATTTGTATTTGATAGTACATCTGCTGTGCCACTTGCAGGCATGCAGCTCATTATAGCGTGAATAGGAAAGATCCATTTGATGTTCTATAGATCTCCTGCATCCCTAAAATGAACGCCTATTAGAGGTCACTTATGTCCAGCTGTAATATCCTTTCAATGTTAAAGCAACGTGATTTGGATGGGACTTAGATTACCCACGGTATATATTTGTAATGTCTGGAGAAATATAGATATCTATAGCATAGACTGGTGGGCTAGTTGGTATGGCATTATTTACACAGCAGCGCAGAAGCATATGGACGACTAAAGAAGACTGGACACAGCGGTATTGTGTCAGTCTTTCTTTCATAGTCCATGTGCTTTTGCACAACTGTGTAAATAATCTATAGGGTGTGTGCAATGCCTAAAACATGATGTTCATGGACGTCTATGGGCCATCTATGGGACATAAATGGTCATCTCTGAAGGTTCCTTGATAACAAGTTATCTATGGACTTGACCGTCTACCAGCCCTTGATGCGGGCTACTGGATAAAGCTGGAACAACGTGGTTACTTCTGAGCATGCGCTGCCTTTCTCACGATTCTGCACAATGACGAGTTGCATAAGCAGTTGCATTTTCGTGAGAGGATGCACACTGATAACGAATCATTACTGCCGCGTGGCATCTACCCCGGCGCTCCCCCTGTGGTGCAATATCACAAATGGGAAACTGTGCAAAGCACATCGCCATGACTGCACATGGCAAAACCCTGTCCAGTTGTAAGCGCATTCTCAGAAGCAACTATGTCGTTCCAGCTTCCTCTGGTAAGACGACACCATATGTTTCAGAACCATCCATGCAGGGGGTAATATTCTCCAGCTTTCGGGGATACTTTGACAAGATTTCACGCGACTAGGACGCATCTCCGTCCACGAGCAACATGCTTGGTGCCACGCATGCTCTTGTACATCGTCGAACGCTGCCGCCGCTAGTCACCCCGAAAGTGATCGCCCGAGAATACCGCCCCCGGCGCTCGAAAGAGCCGTGATGGAGGCTGTGCATGCCTAGTGATGATGTAGTTTGTTTTGCAGTGGTCAGTGGAAGGGAAATTTCTGCTCCCCACTCTACCTCTATCTTGGGCTTCTGATAGGCGAAATTAATGCCTTGGCAAAACTTGGGCTGTTTAGACCTTTCTCAAGAAGCACCACATTATGCAATCATTCTCTTTAATGGACCATTAAATAAGAAGTGAACGGGCTGACTGCAACAGTCGCAGGTCAATAAGCAAGTAAGGGAGACATTTAAAAGCAAAAGCGCAGCTACCCAAGACCAGATAGGGCTTCCACAAGCCAAACCAGTCTTCAGCATTCCTACTGATGGTGAAAAACAACGTAACTTCAGATGTGAATTACGCTCACACATTAGTACTCAGTTTGAGGTCACGTTAACGGCGTTAACTTCGTAATGTGTTCCTCCAACGTGCCTCTCGCTTAGAGGCTCGAAAACGAGTCCCGGCCAGCCTCCGGGACACGCCCTCGCATGGATCCAGGAAGCGCGTGCCGCCGACGCGAGCCTTGACGCGACATTCACTTGGCGTTCGTGCCGCACCCGAAACCGGTTGCATGCAGCGCTGCTGGGCCGTGAGCCGGCTCAACCGAACATGCACCCTTTGTGCGAGCTCCGGAGCCGCGAGGCGTTGTCGCCTGCTCGGCCGTACCGGTTGCGCAACGGTCGAAGCAAGGTCAGCGTGCATCGAGCGTGGTGCTACGCGGCGAAAGAAACAACGCCAAATTATTTGGCACGAGCAGGCGACTTCTAAGTACAGAACATTTTAGGCCTACATTGACTTACCCATCGTGTCTGCCGAGACCCGATGTCAAAACTTCGAGCAGCTATCCAAATTACGAACAGCAAATAACCTCACGCCGTGCCACTACTTTGTTAGATCGTGGGCGGAAAGTGATCGGTACCTTGGGCGCGAATTCAAGGACGGACAATAGGCACCGCACACATCAACACACGAACTCGAGGGCGAATCCACTCAACACCATTCGATCCTTCTGGCTGTCGGGCACACAAATCAGCAGCCGCCCACAGCCAATTCGTCGTCGAGAACAGCCACGTGGCGCCCTCTAGACGCCCGAAGCCAACAAACGCAGAGTTTCCTACAACGATTACTAGGGGGAACTCTGGCGCTAGTGAGCTGCATTACTTAGAATTACTGTATATGCTACCACAGGTAGCCTACCTGCGGTAGCATATACAGTAACTCTAGCATTACTCCCTGATAAGAAGCAATACGGGATAGTATTGCTAATCCATAAGGGCATAGCGGGCAACACTGACGAATTCTACAGCATTGAGATAGTGGCAGCCAGGCAGAAACCGCTATGGATAGCTTTTTTAGACATTAGAGGAGCCTATGATAATGTACACCGAGAAAATTTATGGAGCCAGTTTAAGGAATATGGTCTAGATAGAAAGTTGGTTGGATTCCTACAACAAGTTTATACAGATAATGAGGTAGAGATAACATGGGAGGGGGAAACTACAAAGCTAGCTAAAATAAGAAGTGGTCTCAGGCAGGGCTGTCCTTTGTCACCCCTGCTTTTTATGATTTACATGAGCCAAGTGGAAGAGAGGGTAGAACAGAGCACAATAGGAACAGACATAAGCTATATGCTGGAAGGGCAGAAGGAGGTAGCTCAAGTACTAGCCGGTCTGATGTATGCAGACGATATTGTACTGCTTTCTGACACCCGAGTACGGCTACAGGAACTAATGAGGATATGTGGAGAGGAGGGAGAAAAATTTGGACTGCAATACAGTAGAGAGAAGTCTGGGATAATAGCTAGTATTAGCCTCGAGCTCCACCACTGGAAAAGCTAGCGCCACCATCGACGTGACGTGCTAGGAGGGATCACGTGGACATAGCGGCCGCGTCGGCTGCTTCGGGAGCGTCGAAGCGAGCTGAAAACGAGTTTGAATTCCCTCGTACGCTGCGGTCCTCATTTAGTGGGGAAATTTTCCCGCTTCGAGTGTCTCCTTTACAACGCTTGAAAGCACTACAATAGGTAGTGGCTGCCTTTGAAAGAGCGCAACATGGTGGGCTACTGCTCGGTGCCGCAGGGCCGGACGCACGTAACGGAGGCCGGTGTCAGCCCTATTCACACGTAGCCGCAGGACAAGAAGCTGCGTGAAGCTTGGCTCGCGAAACATAAAACCGGCAAACAGTCATCGCCTACAACTCGGGTATGCAGCAAGCACAGACGCGAGCAAGATTCTGCTACGGCGCCAGGTCTGTGATGTTCGGAAAACGCGCATTCACACGCTCGCCCGAGTCCGCTGCCCGACTAATGCCATGACAGTTCGATGTATGAACTTGTCGATGCTATAGATACTGGCAAGTTCAGTGGAGTGGAAAGGCAGCGGTAAGAAGCACATTTAAAAAAAAGCATGGCATATGGTCATGTAGTTTGTGTTATGAATTAATGCACTGGATTACAAAAAAGAAGCAGCGGGAAATTGCATGCTGAGAACACCGATAAACATACAGTGCGACGCAACTCGAAAAATAATATTGAAAAGTTAAAGAATTTAGAAGAAAAAAAAAAGATTGAATCGTCGCGACGGCACATCATAGTCCCTGTAAGCGTCGAAGTCACTACAATGAAGTTATTTTTGAACAGCTCTGATAGCTCCCACGCAAATTAACAATGGTTGCTTGTATACTGTCAAATGCTCATATTCTGCGGCCTAAAGCGCATGGCACGGTGCGAGAACGTGCGCGCGGAGAAAGCGAAACAGTGCGCGGACAAGCATGCAGACGCGCAGTTGGTCGCTGCGAATGTGCGCGATCGCTGCATTGAGGCTTCTTTCTATTACGCTCCATTTAGTTATACAAACACTATAAGAACATATTTCACATAGTTTGCTCTCAGCGTTTACCAACCTTTCACGCAAGAAGCCGGTTCGGGAGACTCCATCCCGGCGACCGCGCGAAGTGGCGTTCACTGTACGTATTAGGTAAAGAGATAGCGTCTGTAAACGATTGTGTGCTTTCAGTTTGCCCAAGATTATAATTCAGACAGTAAACAACTTCTCTCGTTTCGAAAGTACTTACAGAAATGTCCGGGAGAGCTCGCGCGTGGTGTTTTCAGTGAGCGCTGACAGCAAAACCTATGAGGAGCGCGCCGCGTGATCCCTCATACTAGTCCAGCGAGGCGCTTCCGATAGATGGCGACTCCGTAACTCCTCGCCGCCAATACAATGAAGAAAGGGGGGTATCATTGGAAATACACGGCACTAAGATTGATCATGAGGAAAAATACAAGTATTTGGGCACATGGCTAAACGAGGGCAAAAGGTACTTGGAAGAACATGAAAAAATTATGATTGAAAAATTGAAAAGGAACTCAGCTGTAATGAAGCACAAGGCACTATGGAACTATAATAGGTACGAGGTGGTTAGAGGGGTATGGAAAGGGGTTATGGTACCATGGCCTCACATTCGGAAATTCAGTACTGTTCATGAAATCGGAAGTTCAGGCATGCATGGAAACAAGACGAGAAGTGTAGGCAGGTTGGCCTTAGGAGCGCACGAGAACACCCCTAATGAGGGAGTGCAGGGGGACATGGGATATACGTCATTCGAAGGTAGAGAGGCAATAAGTAAGCTAAAATGTGAACAGAGACTCGCAGCACTGGGGGAAAAAAGATGGGCGGGAAAAGTGTACAAATATCTATACATGAAAAGTTTGAGCACAAAGTGGACACTCAGAACTAGGAAGCTGAGGATTAGATACCCACAGCCGAGGGAGGGGGCCAACGTAGTTCTAGTGTGGGAAAGGGAGTGAAGGAGACGGAAAGAAAAAGGTGGGAAGAAATAATGGACGTCCGCACGCCAAGTTTCATCCGAGACGCCAGCGTTCGTTTCTCCCCTGGCGGAACGATTTCCCCTCCAACGGGTGTAGGTTTCCGCCGCCGCTTCCCTTCACGATCGTGCCCGCGTTCAATTCGCGCTGCGCGCGAAACGTCTCTTGTTTGCGACGGCGCCTCTTCGGATGGCCAGAAATTATTACTGTGTTGTTAACTGTCACGACAGCAATCAAAATACGAAAGGGTTGATGCCACCAGAGAAATTCTGCCGATTCACAAGAAAATGGTACGAAAAAAGCAGACGACAGACATGGATTACTGCGGTGCGCCGAACGAAGTAAACAGCTGGCAAACGTAGCGAGCTCGTTCATTGATCACTCCTGAGTGCATGACGGTTTTTATATGTAACCCACATGAATTTAATAGTTACTCGGTATATAATCCTTTTATTCATATAAAATCTATCAGTTGTTCGACCAGCGCTTGTCCTGTCTTCTTTCTCGTGTTTCGTTTGTGTGTGCGCTGCCCAAGAATGGAAACCCCTTCTGTTGTATGCGCTAGCAGTAGCCGAAGTTCACGCGTGCCGAGAAATGGAATATGTGCACGATGCACTGAACATGACCGGAGTTCATTCCTGCATCACCACTGCACCGATCGATCGAGTTACTGGACGATACACGCCCGCGTCTTGGTCGCGCCGGCATTGCTGAAGCAGAATTGATTACTAATACTTTACATTCCGTCTCTTGAGCACTGTTAAAAAATGGCCAAGCTATTTACATTGCTGCCTCTATTCTATATTGTAGGGGACGTACTAGTTAAAGTTGTGTGCGCATGTCGTACGTACTTGTACTATGCAGCGATATATTTTATTTCCGCACAGTGTCGATGGAAGTCCGTTGTCGCCATCAGAGACAACACGGATTTGTAGCAAACATTTTGTGAGAAACTGCAAAAATGACTTTAGCTCGCATGTGCCGTATGTATGTGCCGCATCGTATGTGCCGACGATTTTTCCGGCGGCACATACGATGTCGTTTCCAATTACCTGCTCAGCGTCACTTACTGGCTAAGCAGACGCTGCCCTTTCGCCGCATTGCACCCATAAAAATAATCTTCAAGCATACCGATCTTCTTAAAGGCAAATAGAAGCGTGTACAGTCTGTTTCACACTTAGAGGAAAACTCGGGATGTATTGCATCGCGATGCGGCAAGCGATGGAGTCGTGATCTGCGTCGTCTGCTACGGCGGCGCGCGCCGGCCGCATTGTCGAGAAGCGTGCTACTGTCAGGGGCAGTGCACCGATTTCATTGGCACTGAGGAAACTGAGCTGATATTCTTTACTAAACGTTGTGCGACGACGCCAAACTCTGAGCCTTCATTGGCGATAATGGAGTTCCACAAACTTCTTTTGACAGCATATGCTTCGCTTCTTTACTAAACGTTGTGCGACGACGCCAAACTCTGAGCCTTCATTGGCGATAATGGAGTTCCACAAACTTCTTCTGACAGCATGCTTCGTTTGTTCTTTCGAAAGGCCGGGGTATATATATTTCTTCACTGTGTGTGCTGCCGTAATAAGCAGCGACAAGACGCACCAAGATGTGCGCGCAACGTGCTCAGTCTTTATTTGACTCGAAAGGGGAAAAAAAAACACTCAACAATGATAACTATGAGGGTAGAACACGATGAAACAAACGGATACGATTAAAGGAATGTTTTATTAAGACAATGAGCTGGAAGTGATTTTTCTCGGCAATAATTCACTGCACCAGACAGCGCCTGCCCGCCGGCGGGGAATTGGACACGTCACGTTCCGAACTTCAGTTAGTATCTCGTCATGTCCACAGCGGCAGCGATGACAGCGCTCGTCCTTGAAGGCAGTGAAGTGTAGAGTGACATGATCAGGGATGTGTTCATTCGCAGCACGTCTCAGTTGCTGACGATGGTGGATCGAAGCCTAGTGATAGAGGGGATGGTGCGCCAGCGATACTTTCAACGAGCCCAGGATATTTTAAATAATGTTGGCGCCCGGGGATTGAGGCGGCCACTCCAAGAGTGACTGCGCGAATTTCCAGCAGTTGTTGCACAACACGAGCAGTGTGGATCGGCAGCCTATCGTGTTAGAATATATAGTACGGTCGCCTTCCAGGAACGGGCAGTCAAAAATGTATGGAATCAGTACGTCGTCTATGACGGCCCTGTACCTTTCAGCGATGAACTTACCTTCGAGGCGTATCAGTGGGCGTCGCACAACGCTTAGTAAAGAATACCGGCTCATTTCACGCATTAACGATGAGATCGGCGCACTGCGACTGACAGTAGAACGTTTCCCGACAACGCGCCCAGCGCGCGCCGCCGTAGCAGACGACGCCGTTCAAGACCCCGCTCCTCGAACACCTGAGCCTGCGCGAGCTGCTGCCACCGCCTGAAGCAAACGCTCGCCGCATCACGATGCAATATACGCTCCGAGTTTTCCCCTAAGTGCGAAATAGAATGTACACTGTGGTACAGCCTCGTCCACTCACACGGCTCACCGTGGCCGCGTTGGCCGCGCTCCGCGGGGCGCCAGTGCGTCCGGCGCGGCGGCGCATCGAAGTGAAGCGGCGCAGGCGCACACGGACCCAGGGGAGGTGCTTCGCGTCGTCTGCTACAGCGCTGGAGCGCGTCGCCTCTTGCTTTGCTGTAAAGCACACTTCGCTACATCCAGGTGACTGAGTGCCCGAGGCGGCATTGCGGGAAGCCGCACTTCACTAACTGGAGCATTTTCCAGCTGGTTCCGTCTACAGCTTGTGGACAGCCTGCTTAATCAATATACATAAACAGAAACAAGCTTCTCACCACATAAATCACTTAGTATGTTTTTTTATAAGTGATGAGGGTAAAAGTACAATAATTTTTTTCGCGCTCTTTATTAGGCTGGGGCCATTTTATTTTACTCTCACAGCAGTTGGTGTAGTGCGTACCAAGAAACCTATTAGGCGCGCTCTTGGTTGGAGTCATCATGTGATGAGCCTAGCGCGCCGTTTCGCGCATGTCTTGATGCTAGAACAAATGTGCTTAATTGACTTAAGAAAACGACCTAAACCCGCTATAAATTTTGCAGAAAGAGAGCGATTGTTCAATCACGCATCATCATGTTTGCCATGGATTTTACCATTAAGGAGGGCAATACTATTACTTCGACAGCAACTAAGAAGTGGTATCCGCTGATTCGCACTCTCTTATTGACGCGTTAATGTCGCTGGTAGGAGAGCATGGAGCGCTTTACGCGATGTAGCAAAGTGCTCTCCCCGGTATAGCAACTGATTTGGCGGCAATTTCATTTACTCCCCCTTTTCATCTTCCTACATCCTATAAAAGAACTAAATTCATTTTTGTTGTCACAGTTTGCGTAAAATCACCGAAGCGGTGCCGGTCTTCTGACGGCTACCTGACGCTAGAAGTCGCATTCTCATTTAGAGGAATCGTCGGTCAATTATTTGATTACGTTGATTAGGTGAAGTAAAACATGTGGTGCCTACGTTTTTTTTGTTTTTTGTTTCTCCTTGGAGTCAATGCACGCTGCATGCGAATGCTGTTTCCGTCGGTTTTGAATAGGTAATTGGAGCGGAAAATCTATTATCTACATGTCTGTTTTCTAGCTTAAATTACGTCTTGCCGGGTAATTAGGTCGTTATTCGCTCCTATTTCATTTCAGTACTTCCTCGGAATGGGCCATATGCATATTCTCACTAGTTTATAATAATTTGTTAATTGTGCGGTATACGTCCCGAAGCGCCATATGGCATCTGAGTTACGCCATAGAGGTGTTCATCGGATAAATTTGGAGATTAGGAGGAATTTATTCTTCTTATTTTTTTAGGGGGTAGGCGGGGGTGGGCTGGGCTGAGTGGGTGAAACCCAAATATGAATACGGCACAGGAACCCTTGCCGCGAACAAGCGATGCTGTTGCCGTCGTGGGGAAGTGGCCGGTCCGTGTGTTGGACGAACGCGGCCAAGATATTTAAACCGGCGGTCATGATGCCGGCCCGGTGTCGTCTGCCCACCGCATGCCGGTGATCTGCAAACGGGCTCGCCATTTGTAAAAGCTAAGCCCGGCCCAAGCCAGATTGCTGTGGTCGAGCCAGTCTACTTTTTAACTGACCATGGGCGTCAGCCCGATCAACCGCCGAGTCCCCCCCCCCCCCCCCCTTTTTTTTTTGCTTAGGTCATGCTACTCCATCTTAGCTTAATATGATGATGCGGTGCAGCCAACGACTACTCAACTGAGTGACTGGCCGCTCAGGAGTTAAAGATTCCGGGATGACTCGCCAAATCGAAAGACATCAGAGGTGTTTCCATTAAACGCATTTCCGTCGACTTGCATAATGAATTGCATGTTGTTCGGTTGCTCGTTGCCATGGCACTTCGGCGATAAAAACGCTGTAACAGTGCAGGATAATTTCATTTCCCCGGTGCACTTTGGAAACTAGCCATGTCGCGGGTACTGGAAAAAGAAAAACGCCGCATCGTAGATCTATGCCTACAAAACTATGCTCAACGCGTTATATCGGAGATGATAAAAAGGCCACTGAAAACTGTAAATAGAATCGTCCAGGCTTACAAGCAGCATGGAGCAATTGCGGATGCTCCCCGTAAAGCCCGGCAAAGAGTGACCATTGTTGCGGCGGCTGCTGCAAACCCGACCTCCACCGAGAAATCAAGAACAGCCTCAGGCTGGGTGACGTACCTGACACGACTATCAAGCGTCTCCTCTACGCCCAGGCCTAATAAAGAGCGCGAAAGAAATGACTGTATTTTTACCCTCATCACTTATAAAAAAACATGCTAAGTTATTTATGTGGTGAGAAGCTTGTTTCTGTTTATGTATATTGATTAAGCAGGCTGTTCACAAGCTGTAGACGGAACCAGCTGGAAAATGCTCCAGTTAGTGAAGTGCGGCTTCCCGCAATGCCGCCTCGGGCACTCAGTCACCTGGATGTAGCGAAGTGTACTTTACAGCAAAGCAAGAGGCGACGCGCTCCAGCGCTGTAGCAGACGACGCGAAGCACCTCCGCTGGGTCCGTGTGCACCTCCCCTGGGTCCGTTCGATGCGCCGCCGCGCCGGACGCACTGGCGCCCCGCGGAGCGCGGCCACGGTGAGCCGTGTTCACCCTAAAGCCTGTTTCACATGATGCGATTTTCGTCGCACCGGAAGTGCGATTTCCGTCGTTTGCGATGAAAATCGCAGTCGCAGTGCCGTCCCCCCGATTTTCGGCTGCGACCAACCGGTTGGTCGCACAGTCGCACCGTCGCACCGATCGCTGCGATTTTCCGTCGAAATTGCGCGGAGAGCTGTCAACGGAGCTATTTCGCCGGTTTGTTTTGGAAAATGGCGTCTCGCACGAAAAGTGCAATCGCGGAGACGTGGATCGTCGAATTCGGTACGTACGCGAAGGGAGAATAAAAAACTTGTACAGATTGCATTCTCCGATTACTATGCGTTTGTTGACACGCTACACAGCAAATAAAGTGCATTTTCACGTTTGCTTCGTGCGCCTTTGCGAGTTGTCAGTGCTAGGAGGTGTTCGATCCCCAGCAGACGACGAGGTCGTCACAATTTTCTTTTGTTGAGTAGCATGCAAAAATCGCGCTTACGGAGCAGCTTGAATTATTTCAACCTCGGCAAGGGCAAATGACAAGACAGCAAAGTACCCGAAGTTTCAACGTTGCGCTGAACGCGGTACCGTTCAGTTGCATTTTCTTGTCGGTTTTCAAGCATGAATTTCCCTATGCATCTTGAAAGCTTATCTTGCCTCTTATTAAATTTGACAGAGCAAAAGTGTAGGCTATCGTAATGAATTTTCTACGATAGCATTAAATCCGTGGCTTGAATAAAATATTACATGCACGTTAAGTTGCACCTCTTCTCTGGAGAATTTTTTTTTCTTGCACAGAAACCAATAAACATTGGCTATGTTGCGGACTTTGTATCCTTACTGCATCTGTATTAACACTTGCTTTGAAAGGTAATTAACTCAAGAGCTAGTAGATTAAGTAAATTGCTTGCTATAGTGGCAAAGTGACAACGTACCCTCCTGCACAATTATGTAGAACTCGTGCAACAATGCGAAAAGCAGGCAAACGGCCTGTTCTTGTGGGGATAAAACAGTGTAAAACGACACACTGAAGAAAAGTAAATCAAAACTGTGCAGTGAAGTCAGCCAGTGCAAGCAGTTCTTGCACGTTCACAGCGGATCAAGTGTGCAGAAACATTCATGCCTTGCATGTTTCTAGTAAGTTTCTAATAAGTTTGTGATCACATATATTAGTGTGTAAATCCATATAACGATATCCGCTGCGATTATTATCTTTACAAGTAATGAAATACCATGCTACTTGCAAGAACATATATCGCCCGAGGATTTTAGAACAAATTTCTGCATTTCAACTGTACACAATATGTGGTTTATTCAATAAAAGACCACAAACTGGGCTTTTTTGCAATGACAAACTTATTCCAAACTTTACTTACATACAGGCAAGAAAAAAAAATATAGACAGAAATATTCTTCAATTTGTTCACCTGCCACTGTGGCTATAGCATTCTGCTGCTAACACAAGGCGAGGGGTTGGTTTGCCAGCCATGGAAGTCGCATTTCGATGGGAGTCATAGGTGAGAAAAAAAGCTCTTGCACTTAGATTTAGTCCATCACCTTTTATTGAACTCTTACACTTCAAAATACTATTGCATAGGGGGGCATGCTTATGCAAAATCTAACACCAATAGAAGGCAAAGGGCAGAATTGTAAAACAACCATCTTTCGTGATAATTCGAGTGTGTAAATATTCATTGCATCAATATGTATTGTTCAACAGCACTGCACAAATAAGCATGATCAGGTATAACAAGTACTGTGTCAGGAAGCTGGTTCTACAGATGTATAAAAGGCATGAATGCTCATACTATGTCGCACACATAGCACAAAGAAAACCTTTTTCAAGAGTTGTCCCTTCTGGCAGATATGAGTGGGCCATAAGCAGCAGAAACTTTATTGCAGGACATTGTGTAATACTGCTTATGAAAGAATGAAGAGAGTGAAGAGACTTTTAACAGCAGTACCTCATGCTGCTCTAATAAGAGGAACGATGAGCAAAAACATTTCTGGTAGAGCGCTTAAACAGTAACTTTCTGAAAGACAGAAAATTCCAGGTGAGAGTTGGAGGTACATTTGGCCCACACACACCAACAACACGGGCATACTACAAGAAACACTACAGCCTATGGTGTATTACAGTCTATGGGAAAGCTATGTTATACAGAAATCAAGAATGATGCAACAAGCCCTCGACAACACTGCAGACTTTCTTGGCCAGCCTGGCCTCTCGCTTTCTGATAAGTCAGCTCATATCTACGTCGGAAAAAAAATAAAGACTAGAATCAAGAACTACCCCAGATTGCACATTGTGATCCACATAGCTGGACAAATATGCCCGCAAGTCAACATCCACAAATCCTCAGCTAGTGTAAGCCCATGACGGCAGAGCCAGCACGTGGGTGAAACAATTATGCAATGCCTGGACGCAACTTCCACACCTGGTGAAAAGAATAATCTCGAAATAATGGGGGTGGACGAGTGGATACTATAGAAAATCGCAGATGCTGTGCTTGTGTCCAAGGTATGGTACGGTGTGAATTACCAGCAGCACACAAAAAAGACAACTCATCGAATACAGGCATCGGGTAGTAATAACAGGTCTTTCCAACTGTACCATGCTTGAAGACCTCTATGAGAAAGAGCTAACGAAGACAGAGTAGAGTTGCAGCCTGCAGCACAAATTCTTTGTCTCAAGAGCTCAGAACCTCGTCCCAAGATACTATGCCAGCTAGCATATGAGATGCAAAGACTACTACCCCTCCCTTCAGAAACACAACCTCGGGAGTACCTGAACTTGAAACACAACAGGCCCATACCGTGGAATATGGGGGCAAACAATTAGGCCAGGAGACTATATGCAACTGCCAAACACACAGAGGAGGTTGCTAATCATGAAGATGCAAGCAAACATAAGGCACATGTAGTACACTGATCTGGCAATAGCAGTGTAACAGTAGTATGACACTACATAAAACTAAACCCCATATAAGTGAGTACCATTCCAGGTCATCCTACACCTAGAAAAGCTGAACTGAAAGCAATCAAAGCAGCACTTGTAGTGCAGATTACACCCTGCACAACACCCTGCATGGATTCACCAGAAACTGTCTGGGCCTGCACATCACACAAGATTGTCAGGAAAATCAGGAGACTGACACGCGGCTTGTAAGCACATGGCCGGAAATTAAATTACAGGATACATAGCCATGCAGATATTTCAGGACACAAGCAGGCTTATAAGCCCGACATAATAACTGAAAACTAGATGAGTTTGTGTGTATTCATTATTAACTAAAGTGCAACAGATACACAACAGACAAGAACGAAGCGCTCTGTGTGTTCACTTCGTTCCTGTCCATTGCATTTCTGTTGCACTATAGTTAATGAATTCATAAGGCTGCACAGGAGAAGAATGATACCTCTGCCCAAGGGCCCAATCTCACATCCAAATCCACGCGTGTGCACACACACACACACACGCACACACACACACACATGTTGCAAGAGTGCATAGCATGAAGCAGTATCAACAGGATGACACTAGATATGGATGAGGACGAACTTTCAACTGAGGTTCATTTGTAAAAATGTGGCGAGTTATATAAATTACCAGAAAAAAAAGGACAATGAGCAAAACGAGAACAAGGTGAAAGCAGGAGCCAACGTTTCGACAAGTGGACTTGTCTTCTTCAAGGTCCACGTGTGGAAACGTTGGCTCCTACTTTCACCTTGTTCTTGTGTTGCTCATCGTCTTGAATTTCCATCTTCCGCCTTCGCTGTGTTTTCCCCAGAAAAAGAAAGACATCTTTGAAGGATAGATAAAAATTGGTGCTTGATGCAGCCAAACATAAATAAAAATGCTACAGAAAGAAAATACAGAAAAATTCCAAGTGCAGGAAAAGAAGCATTACAATTGCCAATCCTGCATGCCAGCACCTTTCAAGAAACACTGTTGTTATTCCAGTAGACAGACTGACAGCTTGCTTATGCAAGCACATTCTTCCAGTTCCATGCCATTGGAAAACAAATGAGTTTCCTGGAATGCAGCCACATGCACACTTGGTGATCACAATGTTTTTTTTTCCCTGGACTTGTATATCTATATGTATTTTCTGCCTTTCCCGCTTTTATGTTTGGTTTCATCAACCACTAGTCTTTATCAGGTTTTATTGCTGTACTACTTTCTGGTAACCTTTATAGATCACTGCATTTTCACAATAAACCTTTTAACTAGGAGTTAGCATACCGTGTTCTTACTGCTTCACACTATACATTCTTGCTACATTGGCCAAATAAAGGGTTTTATAAGGTATCATGAGGGCCATCAAAGTGACTTGTTGCAGTCTAAAAAAAAAAAAAACGAATAGCCTGGTTGCAAATGGCACCAGAGAACACATAGGACAAACAAGAAAACCGAGATGATCTAACAATCAAAAGTTTAATGTACACACTGAGTAAATGCTCGCTGACAAGCAATAAACTGAACATACACAAAAAGGAGAAGCAAAAATTTATGTGCGTTTCCTGACAGGAAATGCATCCATTTCTAACGGAGGCTGTGCTGACAAGATTCTCCCAGCATTTTTAGATCTACAGCTTCCGTAATTTCTCTAGGCAGCCGATCTGCACAGAATGCTAGCTTCTTCCTCTACAATGCACGCTCAGATGTGGAGAGTGCATTGTAGAGGAAGAAGCTAGCACTCTGTGGAGATCGGCTGCCTAGAGAAATTATGGATACTGTAGATGCAAATACACTGGGAGAATCTTGTGTCAGCATGGCCGCTGTTACACTTTCAGAGATGGATGCGTTTCCTGTTGGGATCTGTATGGACACACATCAGATCTTGCTTCTGCTTTTTGTGTAAATTTGATTTATTGCTTGTCGAACAGCATTTACTCGGCATGTTCAATAAACTTTCATTTGTTAATACACCTCATGATTGTCTTGGTCTCTAGCAGAAAGGTGTTCATTCTTTTTACAGTGAAGCTGTATATGCCTAGGCGAAACACTCATGGTCCGATCCCAAAAACCCTAGTGTAGGGGTATGAGCCATTGTTTAAGGGGGTGTGAGCCATTGCATTTGTCTTGCATGATGGACGGAGACATTTCTTGTTGGGTAGACATAGAAATGCTTATGCATTTCAAACATACATTTATCTGCGTATTATTGCAGGGAAGGGACACAGAGGGGGATGCGGTTAAGACAAGATCATGATGTCATTATTATCTCACAGCAAAGGTGTGGTGGGCCAGTGGCTAGACCGATAGTGACGTCGTTTCTCTCTAGCAGCAGTGCGCGCGCGCAGCAGTCTCTCTCAGACTTCCCAATAGGTTTGAAAATGTGTCCCTGTATTTAATTAAATGAAATGTGCAGCCCCGGTGTGTCACTTCGTAACTACAGTGCATAACTGAGTCGTAAACATTATGATTAACGCATTACAAAATACAAGTGTGTAACATAATTCAGAAAGACTTTGATGGACCTGCTGCATTAACACAATGAACCACTCATTTCACTTTACATGATGGTGATCTTGCAAAGTGCAATGTGTGGCATTCCAAATAAACAATGTGATAAACCCAAGCCAAACATGTGCATAACCTCATTAAGAAACACAGACATAACCAATAATATAGAAAGACTTGAATAAACCATTGGAATTAACCCAGTGATAAACACCGGGGCTGTACATTTCAGCTTCGCTGGTTTACCGTCTGTACAGGGTGCATGGACAGTAACATTTTCTGTTATTGTTTGTTAAGTATTGTATAATGTTGTGCCAGTAAAACACGGGCTAGTTGATGCAATGTATTGGTACTGCTTTTTTTGCTGGTTTTTTTCTTAATGTTGTGCCCTTCTTCCTTTTGTAACAACTTTTTTATTCCCCTTTGCATAATACTCCAACCTTGTAACCTGCGAGGTATATAAATTTAGTACATAAGCACGTCATTCATTCATTTTGTTCGTGGAACAAAAACGCATTGATAAGCTTAGACATATAGTCATTGCTTAACACTTTCGAAACAAACAATTATAGCTTGCTATGGACATTGAAGCAGCCTTTCTACAGCAAGAAAAGGAATCAGTTTTTCCAGCTCTGAACATTGAATTGCAGGAAATGCAAGCAGGCATAAAATTCTGCCAATATAATCTGTTTAGGAATACCAAATTGGAATAAACATTGAGGCTTGCATTTGTACTTTCTCTGGCTGAGCAATCTAGCTTGAAATGACTCTCATAAGTATGTCGTAACAATGTTGATCTAATACAGGTTAAATGCATGACTAGCTTAAGAAATCTGGAGGATTGCTATAAATTACAGTGAAGAAACTATAATATCTAATAACAATAATAATATCATAATAATATTTATTTCCACAAAACAGGCTAACCGTGAGAGGCGTGCGAGGCTGAGCAGAAAGCTGAAAAATTCTACGGCAAGTGCGCCTGCCGTGGGCCTACGATCCTGCATTATGAACAGCGCGTATTGATATGGTCTTCTCGTTAGAAGTTCCGAGTATACTACCAGCGCGAGACACGGGACAACAAAGTGGACGAGAAGCGTGTCTTTTAGAATGCTATGTTACAACGTACAGGCTTCTACAAAAGTGACGGTAACTGCTCGAAACATTTGATGCGTCGGCTTTTGCGCCTTTAGAAGTATTTAGAGGGGGCTCCCATATATATATTCGCAGCGCAAGCACGGCGATGGACGAACCAGGCTAGCGCTAAGGTTGAATTTCACGACACAATTTTCATTCCACGTCGTAATCACACAGATCGTTTGAGGCTTCGTTCAGGGGCACACGCGGGCGTTCGGGTTGGTGCTTCTTGTTGCGTTCGGCGTAAGAATATGGGTAGGAGCAGGCACCACATATGCGCAATGACGGGCAATATACACGCATCATTTCTCCAGAAGCTGACGCTGAGCACGGGTAGCGCGAGGATCTTGTTGGGCTGACACGACAACTTCGTGGCAGCCGAATTCCGAATACTGCATATACGGTGAGGGCAGCTATATGAACTTGTCGATAGGTCATCTTGTAGATTGTTGTAGCGCAGGCAGAACGAAACGGTCATAGAAGGAGAAAAGGGGGGAAGTAATGTGTGACACTAAGTTCAGTGTTACCGATAAGACAACACACAGCACTGAACCACCTGCGAACAGCTGTTTACGTGCGCGATGTCGCACTGAACTACAGAAACCGCCGTCGCGCACCCCAAGACAAATCTTAACTAACATTTTTAAATTAGTAAACGTACATATTATTTGCTTTTAATCAAGAGAAGTCAATAATATTATAGTGTAAACGTTTTATTCACTAAAATAAAAGAATTATGCAGCGTGTGCCACGAAACCTGGCAGTAAGCAACCCTGGACGTCGCACCAGTCGCATTGTTGAAATCGCAATCATGTGAAATGAGCCCTCTAAAAATCGCATTGCGACGCGTGCGACAGCACCGATTTTCGTCGTTGCAGTCGCAGCATGTGAAACAGCCTTAAGAGTGGACGAGGCTGTACATCGTCCTTCGAATAAAACGTCCACGCACGCGCACGTAGGCACACACCGCGCGCGGTACGAAACGTGCCCAAACACGCGCAGCGCAAAAGGCAATCAAGGCTGTGCGAACGAGAGATGGGAGAGGCGTACCACCCGCTAGTTGAATTTCTCTCCGCATGCGGCGCTCTCAACGCCGGCGCCGGTGCCCAGGAGGCTGGGGGTTGCCTTTTCGAAGACGCGGACGCTCCTGTGGACGAGGCTTCAGCGACTTCGTTCGTAGCTAAGTACTCTTTTATATTTATTAGCTAGTGTTTTGAAGTGTTTTATTTTGCATGGAGTAGGGGCGCAAATTTTGAATTTTTGGTAGGAGTAGGAAACGTACAGGCTTTGTCTAGGTCTGGCGGCTCCCCCGTTAGGCCTAGGGGGTATTTCTTTCAGCTAGCTCTTCGGATTCTTACATGGAGTAGGGAGTGATAATTCTTTGTTTTTGTTTGGGATAGCGGTCGAGGTCGGGTTTGCGTGAGTGATTTGGCGGACGTGCTCGCTGAGCCTAAGGACGTAGGCCTAGCGATGAAACCGAAGAAAGGGAAGGCCGCGGGGGACGCGGAGCAAGTGCAGTGCGACGAGTGCCTGCGCTGGTGCTCCCTCGACGAGACCAGTTTCCGGAGCTTAGCAGACGCGGAGGAATCTAGCTTTACGTGCAGGCTGTGCGAAGGGGTCAGGGAAGCAGTCCAAAAACTGGAAGGAAATTGGACAGCCAAGTTCGAAGAGCTGAAAGCAGACCTGAGGGAGGAGCGGGAGAAGCGGGTAGCTTTGCAGGAGAAAGTCACCGAGTTGGTCAAGGTGGAAGCGGTGCAGGCCGCGCAGTTGGTGAGGACTGTGGCCGAGCTTGGGGAGGCGAAAGAAAGGAGCGCCGAACTGCAAAGGCGGCTCGACGCTCTTGAGACTCGGGCAGCGGATAATGTCGAGTCAGGACACCAAAGCGAGGGCGAAGTGGGAGGCAGGGAGCCAAAGCAAGCGGTCGCCAGCTCGCCGCCGGTGAATCGGCGTAGCTATAGCGAAGCAGCGCAACACGCCCCGAGTGAGGCGACGCTGCAGCCACAGGAAGCCGGGAAGCAGGGAGAGGTAGGAGAGAGTGAAAGGGTGATTATCGCTGGCGACTCAAACATGGCTGGGTGCTCAAAAGCAATTGTGGAGAGGGTGAAAGGCGACAAAAGAGTGGTGGTAGGGACATTTCCAGGGCAGACACTGGGTTCTGTCATGGAGCGAGCAAAAGAAAAGCTCACGGAAAATGCCCACGTGCGCAACCTTGTCGTAGTAGCAGGTGGGCTAAATGACGTCCTGAACAGGAAAGGGCCAGGACTAGCCCAGCGCTTGGCGAAGGGGGTTGACGACTTGCGCGAGCTATCCCCTCAGGTGCAGATCGTGGTTTGCACGGTGCCGGAGGTGCCTGTGCGTGACAGTCACGTACAAAGAGCCGTAATGGCTGCCAATGAGGCAATATGGAAAATGAGCCGAGAGAAAGGCTTCGAGGTTGTCGAAGTAAACAGGGAAGTGAGAAGTTGTGGTGGTTTTAAACGAGATGGGATCCACTTCAATTACAGGCTAGCACGAGAAGTGGGCTGGCGACTTGGGGGTCGCGCTGTTGCTTTTTTAGGGGGCCCGCGGGCGCTCAGGTCAGAGTAGGTAGTAATAAAGAAGGTCCCCTAGGGGAACATCAGAAGAGCATCGCCGTCGATAACAGGAAAAGGAGGAAAGCAAGAACAAGAGCTCGCCATGCAATAGGCTACATAAACATGCAGGGCGGCAGAAGAAAGGAAAAGTGGGCAGAGATTGAGGAGCAGTTACATAGAGAACAAATAGGGGTGTATGCGTTTACAGAAACGCACCTTGAGACTCAGAAGAGCCGCCAGTTATTGAGAATTATGTATGGGAGGGGTGCAACAGAACTAAGTCGGAAAGAAAGGGAGGGGGAGTCGGAATGCTCATCCATCAGGGAGCCAAATGGAGAAGAGTAAATTCACAATGTCAAGAGCATCTTTGGTTATCAGGTACAATGAGTGGGAAAGAAACTTGGCTTGCAGTTGCGTATTTGTGGACCGGAATAAATTGCACAGAGAAGAATAAAGAGTTAGTGGAATGCATAAGCGCTGATATTAGGGGTTTCGGGAATGGTGCTGAGATAGTCCTATTAGGTGACATGAATGCCCACATACAGGATTTAGATGGCTATACCGACAATAACGGGAAGTCAATGCTAGACCTTTGCGAGCAACATAACCTCGTGATCGTGAATACAGGGCCTAAGTGTGAAGGACAGATCACGTGGGAAGTGGGAAACCGGCAATCGACTATTGATTACTGTCTGATTACAGAAGGAATTCATGATAAGTTGAGAGAAATGGTCATCGATGAGGAAGGGTTTAGCAGCATAGGGAGTGACCATAAACGCATCATTTTGAAAATGGGATATGTAGTTGGGAAAGAGAGCAACGAAAGCAAAATGGCCAGTCCAAATTTGAACGCTGAACAAATAGCAAATATAGTCACTAGAGTGGAGGAAGAAATTGGCACCCAGGTAGCACAAAAGAGATACGTAACGTTTTCGTAGCGTTTATCCAAGACGATAAAAACGGGTTAAAGAAGACACGAATGAGAGAACTTCGGCGGGAAAACGTCGGATATCTCTGCTAATGTCCGGCTTAATTACTTTCTTGAGACGATCTAGAACAGGTCTGCAAGACGTATTCGAAAAGCTGGTCTAGAAATAGGATTGGGAAAGACACAAGTAATCCCTTTGCCAAAACTATTCGTAACCAATTTCTAAACGTTTTTAGGACGTTATCAAAAAGCTGGTCTAGAAGCGGTCTTGAAAGGTTTACGATCATCTGAAGCTAATTTTCGCGGGTGACGGGCGCGATCAGACATCGTTGTTCAAAACACGCGTTTAGTTTCGCCTCACGCGACTGGCCTACGCCGCGCAGACGTCGTCAGCCGCACCCGTTGGCACGGCCTAGGCCAATCGCGTGAGGTGAAACTGATCGGGCGTTTCGAACAACGATCTCCAATCGCGCCCCAGATGAGTAGAAGCGTCGGTGTTGACTGTAAGAGCCATGGCGCAGTGCCAAGCACTGTTCCCCGCATGGCCGGCGCATCGTCTACCAAGTCGCACGAAAATGAGCCTGTTAGGAATAATAAATCCTTAATACCGCCTTTAGTAAGCTACGATGCTTACAACCACAATGGGAATGACATCCTGCAAAGAACAAATGGCCACGTCTTGGCAGGTGGCCAGACCAAGCCCTTCATGCCAAGAGTGCATGAAATGAGAACATTGTGACAAAGCAAGAACACTTTATTAAAATGTAATGCTTATGCAAGGTTCGAACAAACTGTGTGAGAAATGCAAATAGAAATAAAAGTACATCAACATTGGCAAAAGTCGCAGAAAGGATTCGTAATGAACTCGAAAGTGAACATTCACTAGCACATAAACAAAATTCCAAGTACACATACAAAAATGAACAGAAAAACCTGGAGTGTACTAAAGTGTCTAATTTATCATAGTAAAGTGCGCGTGCTATTAGATGGACTAGAGTTATGCAGAAGTGACATCGGAGCGAATGGAAGAAGTAGACTGAAAAATGCAAGAGTATGAATTGGATGGTAACTGCCTCCAAGCAATGTTACCAATCATCTAGAAGCTTGAAAAGAGCACAAAAAGAAATACCACGGCATACCATCATAAAACAATTCTGTGACAGAAATAAAAAAAAATGGGAACAATGCAAAATTGGAAATATTGCCTTTAGGATATATCGAAGAAGGTAATGGCGAGAAAAAATAACCATACAACAAAAAAGCAATAAAGTGAAATTAGTACAGAATACTTAAACGGGGGATTGAGTGTAACAAGTGAACACTACTGTAGTACAGCGAACGATGAGACAGTAATGCTGCATCTTGCCACTCCAGAACGTGAGAAATGAATATGCAAGCCTCATATTAGAAACTTACATAAACATGGAAATAAACTGGAATGCACTGGAAGCTGCATTTGTGTAACAAAGGAAGCAATGGTCATAATAAATAGTAAGTGTTTTATCTAAAAAGCCCTTTACAAGAGGCAAAGTTGGACCTCTCTGGCAAAAATAAAGTTGCAACGAATAATTTGCAAACCAGCAAATACATTAATTAGCACACTGACATGTCACACTTTGCGCACATCTCCAGTCTCCTAAAGTAAAAAAAGCACTCTGAATGAGAAAAACGTTTAACACATGTAGCCCAGAGCAAATTCTTTGCCAGTTCACTCACACTTTCACATCCAAAAACATTTGCCACAAAGTCCAGGCACAGTTCCACTGATGTTTACCAATTCACCCCCACTTTCACGTCCAAAAATATTTGGCACACAGTCCAGGCAGAGCTTCATAGATAAACAGCTTGAGAGCACCCTACTGATTATTGTGCAGTCCCGCTGCTGGAAATAGAACTGCCGCACATGCTGGTAGTGGTTTCAATCTAGACACACTTGCTGCCCTGGACAGGTATGTTCAGATATCTGCACTGGTGCTCTATTTTGTCGAAGTAGACACATTGATGCACAACGCTGGTAATTGAAATGTTTTGAATGCACAAGTATTGGCTTCACCAGAAAGACTTGCCCACATACCACCACTGGCATATATATGCACTTGCTCTTCACTCAGTAGCATTGAACTGAAAAGTGTTCCCTATGTGGGAGCCATGTGTAAAACCGGTGTCACACGACCACTCTCGATCGCGATCAAGCCCGATCCGGATCGAAATTATCGATGCGACTGGCTCACTCTCGTAGCTTGCGCAGAGGAGCCATCACGACCGAGAAATTCGATTTGTAACGGACTGGATAGCGGCAAAAAGAGCCCCGTGTGAAACCGGTACCAAATAATGCACAGACGTACGCTAGGAAAATGTGTTGCACAAGGACAAAGAACTGCGACATGCCCTGTTGTGCGAAGCGCGCGAACAGAACACATGTATATATATATTAAAAAAAACTGCGAGAGCGCTTCGCGAACTCCATGCGCACACATGGCACCCGCACGAACTCGGCAGGCCGCCGTAAAGCGCGAAGGGCGCACAGCGTACATTCCGACACATGTCCCAAACTGCAAACAATCGTACTACCTAAAGCATACAAGTTATTTTATACCAAGGGCATACTCGACTCACGTATGCAGTATGCACAAGGGAGTTATGCAGCGTACATGCTGTATCCATTCGCCAAATAGTAAAATTGATAACAAGCACAAAGCTACAAGGGACTCAATACATTACTACCATTTGAGGCGTCAAATAAAATCGAATTTGGCCGTTTCATATATTGGACACAATATATGGACACATGTGGTACACGGTAATACCATGAAATACCCATCACGTGGGTAAAGGGGGCGAAAACACAATCGAGAACCTGAAGCGCAAACGATAAAAGCACGGTATGGTGCACGCAAAATTCTGTCAGTGCGCTGTAGCGCGAGGGAAGAAAATAGGGCGAGCACTTGACCTCACCTTTTGGGATACCGCACTAGTAGTGAATCATTAAAGAAAAGCCTGTTTGAACCAGTTCCCTTGTCTGCAACACTCTTGCTAAACGGGAGACTAAAATACCACGATGATGGCTCTATTGCGGAGATCGGCAAGGTGCGCACAGACAGAAATTTTGCCGCCTTTCTTCGCATTCTGCAAAATGCTTTCTTGTTAGGATCACGCATAGCGGCCGACCCCGACGCTAGGGACACACAGGCACGATTCCGTCCCTCTAACTTTCGTCCTTATACTGCCCTTAACGCCTTAATTACAGCGTCAGTGAAAAGGCGCCTCACATAACATGACAATGAACTTGAAGAGGTGATTAGTGCCCTCCACTCCGCGCCCTCCAATTGAAAACACTACTGATTTCCAAATTAAACTACACAAACAGATCGCACAACCCAAACTAATCACAGAACGTCGTTTTCTTGACGGCAAAACCCTGCAACACTTACATGACAAAGGGCAGCGGCAGCACATTCAGAACAGCCGCTATCATACCACAGCGCAATGCAAGTGCGATAACGTTAATATGCCCGGCTCAAACAGATCGCACAACCCAAACTAATCACAGAATGTCGTTTTCTTGACAGCAAAGCACTGCAACACTTACATGACAAAGGGCAGCGGCAGCACATTCAGAACAGTCGCAAACAAACCATATGTGCCATGCGAGTGCGATAACGTAACTATGCCCGGCTTCACGAATAACGTGGCCGCCTTGATCACATAACAATTGAAAACACTACTGATTTCCAAATTAAAACCACACAAACATATCGCACAACCCAAACTGATCACAGAATATCGTTTTCTTGACAGCAAAACACTGCAACACTTACATAGCAAAGGGCAGCGGCAGCACGTTCAGAACAGCCGCAAACACACCACAGCGCAATGCGAGTGCGGTGACGTGAGGACGCCATGACGACGCGACTATGCCCCAGCTCGCCCGGCTGCCCGGCATCACGAATCACGTGGCCACCTTGGTCACATGATTTGACGACGGTATCGCCACCTTGCGCAAGGTTGGATCGCGTTGATGGGTTGTTGAATATTGTAGAAGCCGCTAAAGAGGCTGACGCGCCGTGGCGTGGCGGTGGCGTTTTGAGTCGTTTGCAAAACGTATTCACCCCTCGTTTTTAAGCTGTCTGGCTTCCAACGTTATCAAAACGTATTCACCCCTCGTTTTTAAGCTATCTTGTTTGGAACGTCTTTGATGCGTCGATTTTGGTCAAAAATCCGTTTCAGACGTTGAATCCCTTAATACGACGTTTTCAAGACTTTGTGTGCTACCTGGGCAAGTCGCCAAGTAAGGGGTGGGAATATGGTGAGCTTCTAAGTGTAGTAATGACAGAAATACGGAAAGAGAAACAACATGTTCATTGGAAAGGAAAAAAGAAACCGAAAAGCTGGTGGAACAAGGAGATACGAGAAGCGATCGCCGAACGACAGAAAGCATCTCGAGAGCACAGGCAGGCAAAGAAGGCGCAGTTGCCACAGGATGAAGTAACCAGTAAATGGGAAATATACCGGGAGAAAAAGTCTATGGTTCAAATACTGGTGCAAGCAAAATTAAAAGGTGAAAGTGAACGTTGGTTGTCAGAAATACGTGAGAAAAAGAAGGCCGCACCTAGAATATTTTGGAATCACATAAAATTATTAGGCAGGAAGGCAACAACAATACAACAACATATCCTAGACGAAGATGAAAACAGACTGGAAGGAGAAGCAGCAATAAATTACATCCAAAAAGTAACAGCCGAATCTTTCCAAGGCAAGGACGAGGTTGTATTTGAAGAAAAAAAGAGCATGAAAGAGACCCAAGGGGGAAAGGAGCTAGTGCTTACAAATTTAAACTGAAAGAAAGCGGAAGAGAAAATTCCTAAGCGCACAGCCACAGGGCTAGACGAGGTTCCCGTTAGGCTGATAAATGAACTGGGACCAAAAAGTAAGGAAGCTCTCGTGAAAGCAGTTGAAAAAACTTTAAAAGATAGACGAATACCAGACAGTTGGCGACAAAGTAGAATGAATTTAATTTATAAAGGTAAGGGGGAGAAAGACAGAATTCACTCGTATAGACCGTTGACCATTACATCGGTAATATACAGGCTAGCAATGCAGGCAATCAAATTAAAGCTTCAAGCATGGGCAGAAAATAATGGCATTTTGGGAGAGCTTCAGAATGGCTTTAGAATAGGTAGGCGTTTGGATGATAACTTGTTTGTTCTTACTCAGTGTATTGAAATATCAAAAGCAGAAAGCAGACCGTTGTATGTGGCCTTTTTGGACATTACAGGAGCATACGACAACGTAGACCGCAGCATTTTGTGGGATATTCTGGAAGGGGAAGGCTTAGATAACGATTTTATACAGCTTTTGAGAGAGATTTACCTAGAAAATACTGTTTGCGTTGAATGGGAGGGGATGAGGAGCGCGGAGAAAGTTCATATCAACAAGGGACTGAGGCAGGGGTGCCCTTTATCCTCGCTGCTGTTTATGATGTACATGGTGAGGATGGAGAGGGCGCTAGAAGGAAGTAATATCGGGTTTAATCTCTCATACAGACAGGCAGGTACAGTCGAAATCCCTTGTCGAAACCTATGTCCCCCTTGTTTGCATACGTGGTGACTGTAACAAGCCCTGGTATAGCAACGCCTTGCGACAGTTAGCAAACAAAAAGAAGCGCCTCTATCGTGCGGCCAAGCACACGAATTCTGTAAAAAAATGGGAAACGTACAGCAAGTGCCTCCAAGAATACATTAGCATACTACGACGTTCTAAAAAGAAATTTTTTCACAAAGATCTTGAAAACATTATGCGCGTTAACCCCCAAAAGTTCTGGAATCTGGTCACCCCGTGCAAAAGTCGTACTCAAAACATTTCTTTGATTAACCATGATGGCTTACATGTCCCTGATATTGAGCGCGCGGATGTCATGAATTCATATTTTTCCTCCGTGTTCACCCACGAACCTGCACTTCGTACTCCCCCAATACCTGCTACTAGTTTTTCCCTAATGCCACCAGTTCTTATAACCCATGAAGGTATCGCTAAACTCATCGACAACCTTAAGTTGTCAAGCGCTCCTGGACCAGACAACATAACTGCCAAAATATTGAAGGGCACCGTGAGCATTTCTAGCCGTATTTTGCAAATTATTTTTCAGCAATCTGTTTCAAACGGCGAAATACCAAATGATTGGAAAACTAGTAAAATAACCCCAGTATTTAAGGCAGGCAATCGATCCGATCCTTCTAATTACCGCCCAATTTCATTAACATCTATTCCATGCAAGTTGCTGGAGCACATTTTATATTCGCAGATCGCATCACACCTCGACAATAACTCTTTCTTCTATGAAAAACAGCACGGTTTTAGATCAGGCCATTCATGCGAGTCCCAGCTTTTCGAATTCACCACAGACCTTCACTTAAACTTAGATTCTTCTTTTCAAACTGACGTCATTTACCTAGACTTCTCCAAAGCCTTCGATCGCGTTCCACATCGGCGTTTAATGGCAAAACTGTCCTACCTCCACGTTGACCCTTTAATCTTGTCATGGATTGACTGCTTTCTCCGCGAACGCTCACAATATACAGTAATAGGGAACCACAGATCGCAAAATACTACAGTCATCTCTGGTGTCCCCCAGGGATCAGTGCTGGGACCACTCCTTTTTCTGATATTTATAAATGATCTTCCTAATGCCATATCATCTTGTATCCGCCTCTTCGCAGACGATTGTGTCCTTTACCGCCGCATATCTACTCCCGATGATCAGGCTCTGCTTCAACTCGACTTAAATCTCATAGAAACCTGGTGTGCGACATGGCTTATGCAACTGAACATTTCCAAATGTAAGTTCATGCATGTATCAAGAAAGCGAAATAACCTCAGCTATCCGTATTCATTAAATTCTACACCACTCTCTGAAACAGAATCATACAGGTATCTTGGAATCATCGTGAACAACAAACTAACATGGTCTGAGCACATTGCAAAACTTTGTACAGATGCTTCTAAGTTGCTTGGGTTTATCAGACGATCCCTCGCTTTTTCACCCCGTTCTGTCCGTCAACTCGCCTACGTAACATTCATCCGTTCGAAACTCGAATATGCCTCGGCGATCTGGAATCCCCATCAGAACTATCTAATCGATCAGCTTGAAGCCATCCAAAATCGCGCGGCCCGTTTTATCACATCGCAGTATGACAGACGACACAGTATAACTCTTATCAAGGCATCCCTTTATCTTCAACCCCTGGCACTTCGGCGTAAAATTTCACAGCTTTGCCTATTTCACAAATTATACTATACCTTCCCGCAGCTAAGAAATTCTGTATTACACCCGCCGCTTCGCACCTCACGCCGTCTTTTCAACTCCTTAAGTTTGCAGCGCATACATGGCTCCACAAACTCATTTAATAAATCTTTTTTACCTAGCTCCATTACATTGTGGAATGACTTACCCGATTCCATAGTTACTGAAATAGAACCTAATAAATTCAGGCACTTATTAACAGCACATTTCAAGAGCTGAGCTATTTTGCCGTGTTTTTGAATGTGTATGCGTGTTTTGTTTTGTTTCCAAGTTGTTCTTGAGCCGCTGTGTCTATCTTAGTGTTGATGCTTCTAATGATGTTAATGTTGAACATGAATCCTGAACTTTGTGTTGCTTTTTGTTGTTACCGACCATTGTATATGTAACGACTGCTCCCCCCCCTTATGTAATGCCCTAAGCCAAGGGCCTTTAAGGGTAAATAAATGATGATGATGATGATGATAATAGAGCAGCAACTCCCAGGTTTATTTTATGCGGACGACATTGTGTTGCTCGCAAACAAGCAAAGTGATTTGCAACGTCTGGCTAATATCTGTGGACAGGAAGGCAACAATTTATGTTTGAAATTTAGTGTTAGAAAATCAGGTGTTATTGTATTCAATGAAAACAGTGAACAGACAGTGGAGATACAGGGCCAAGAAATACCTCGGGTAACAGAATATAAATACCTTGGTATATGGATAAACGAAGGCAACAGATATATGGAAACACAGGAAAAAACCATAACAGTCAAGGGGAAGAGAAATGCAGCCATAATGAAGCACAGAGCGCTATGGGGATACAATAGGTACGAGGTCCTCCGAGGTATGTGGAAAGGGGTAATGGTTCCAGGACTTACTTTTGGAAATGCGGTTGTTTGCTTTAAATCAGGGGTACAATCAGGACTCGACGGGAACCAAAGGTCAGTGGGTCGCCTCGCATTGGGCGCTCACGGGAGGACTACAAATGAAGCTGTGCAAGGGGATATGGGCTGGACTAGTTTTGAAGTGAGGGAAGCTCGCAGTAAAATTGAGTATGAAGAACGGCTGAGGAATATGGAGGAAAGTAAATGGGCTGGGAGAGTGTTCAGGTATCTATACAGGCAAAACATTGATTCACAGTGGAGGAAAAGAACTAGGAAGCTTACCAGCAAGTATGTGGCCTGTGGGGTGGGCAACACAGCAACAAAGAAGGTCAAGCGGAAAGTCAGAGAGGCTGAATTAATCTCATGGGTGGCGGCAATGGAAAAGAAACCTGCCATGAGTAACTACTTAAGGGGAAAAAACGAAATTAGGAAAGAAACCATTTATGATAACACAAAGGGAAGCTCATTACTTTTCGAAGCGAGATCGGGATGCCTTAGAACACGCACCTATAGCGAGATATAAGAAGGAAGAAGAAGCATGTGCTTGCTGCGGTAAAGCTAGGGAAACGACGGAGCATATTTTATTAGAATGTGAAGACGTCTATCCAGCGGTCGATTTAGGCACCACTGGCCTCCTTGAAGCCCTTGGGTTCAGCGGGAGCAGTGGTAAAGCAAACAGGTCCGCAATATATAGACATCAGTAAGAGGCGATTGGAGGATTGGTGGAAGAAAAGTAGGGAAACGACAAAAGACGGAGACGTACAAAAGCACAGTTCGCAATAGGGTATCAGAAAATTTGGACGTGGTAGTTCATAGTGGTTTTTTTTTTCATTGGTGAATCTAGGTAGGATATTAGGCAGCATAGTAGAAAGAGCTTGGTGGCGCAAGCCACCGCCCCGTTCCAAAGGGGACGCTCATAACATCCATCCATCCATCCATCCATCCGGTGAATCGGCGTAGCAGCGCAACACGCCCCGAGTGAGGCGACGCTGCATGCCACAGGAAGCTGGAAAGAGCGGCACCTACCTTGAGGCCGCCACGCGGAAAAAGCAGGAGCCCAGGGGACAATGCCGCTTGTGAAGTCCGAATCACGCGGAAAAGGACACAGGGAAGCAGGGAGAGGTAGGAGAGAGTGAAAGGGTGATTATCGCTGGCGACTCAAACATGGCTGGGTGCTCAAAAGCAATTATGGAGAGGGTGAAAGGCGACAAAGGGTGGCGGTAGGGACATTTCCAGGGCGGACACTGAGTTATGTCATGGAGCGAGCAAAAGCTCACGGAAAATGCTCATGTGCGCAACCTTGTCGTAGTATCAGGTGGGCTAAATGACGTCCTAAACAGGAACGGGCTGCAGGACTAGCCCAGCGCTTGGCGAAGGGGGTGGACGACTTGCGCGAGCTGTCCCCTCAGGTGCAGATCGTGGTGTGCACGGTGCCGGAGGTGCCGGTACGTGACAGTCACGTACATATAGCCGTAGTGGCTGCTAATGAGGCGATATGGAAAATGAGCTGACAGAAAGGCTTCGAGGTAGTCGAAGTAAACAGGGAAGTGAGAAATTGTGGTGGTTTGATAGTGATAGTGATAGTTGATAGTGATATCGACATTTGCCACCGGGTGCCCACGGCCCGCAGAGAGGACAAGAACATCGTTGTACCCCAGGTAGCACAAAAGAGATACGTAACGTTTTCGTAGCGTTTATCCAAGACGATAAAAACGGGTTAAAGAAGACACGAATGAGAGAACTTCGGCGGGAAAACGTCGGATATCTCTGCTAATGTCCGGCTTAATTACTTTCTTGAGACGATCTAGAACAGGTCTGCAAGACGCATTCGAAAAGCTGGTCTAGAAATAGGATTGGGAAAGACACAAGTAATCCTTTTGCCAAAACTATTCGTAACCAATTTCTAAACGTTTTCAGGACGTTATCAAAAAGCTGGTCTAGAAGCGGTCTTGAAAGGTTTACGATCATCTGAAGCTAATTTTCGCGGGTGACGGGCGCGATCAGACATCGTTGTTCAAAACACGCGTTTAGTTTCGCCTCACGCGACTGGCCTATGCCGCGCAGACGTCGTCAGCCGCACCCGTTGGCACGGCCTAGGCCAATCGCGTGAGGTGAAACTGATCGGGCGTTTCGAACAACGATCTCCAATCGCGCCCCAGATGAGTAGAAGCGTCGGTGTTGACTGTAAGAACCATGGCGCAGTGCCAAGCACTGTTCCCCGCATGGCCGGCGCATCGTCTACCAAGTCGCACGAAAATGAGCCTGTTAGGAATAATAAATCCTTAATACCGCCTTTAGTAAGCTACGATGCTTACAACCACAATGGGAACGACCTCCTGCAAAGAACAAATGGCCACGTCTTGGCAGGTGGCCAGACCAAGCCCTTCATGCCAAGAGTGCACGAAATGAGAACATTGTGACAAAGCAAGAACACTTTATTAAAATGTAATGCTTATGCAAGGTTCGAACAAACTGTGTGAGAAATGCAAATAGAAAAATTGGAGGACGCTTAAGCTTCGCCTTCAAGAGTGGAACGCGACAGCGTTCCCGTCGACCCGCCAAGGGGTATTGGGCTACGGCGCAGCGACAACGCGCCCCGCATCGGACGCGGTGAGCGTCAAGCAACGCAGCGTTCGGCGCGACAACGAAATGCGCGCCTCAGCAAGCGACGCACGTCTGAGCCTTCTAAGGTAACACCGCGTTCACTAGAGGCGCTTTTGTACCGCTTTGAAGCATCGAACTCGTGGCTCAGTGGTAACGTCTCCGTCTCACACTCCGGAGACCCTGGTTCGATTCCCACCCAGCCCATCTTGGAAGTTGCTTTTTATTTATGAAGTGCCTGCCGTGATTTATCGCTCACGGCCAACGCCGCGGACGCCGACGCCGACACCGACGCCGACGCCGACGACACCGGCTTTTCTGCGACACGAGCTCCTTAACGCTATCGCGTTAATAAAAGTACATCAACAATGACAAAAGTCACAGAAAGGATTCGTAATGAACTCGAAAGTGAACATTCACTAGCACATAAACAAAATTCCAAGTACACATACAAAAATGAACAGAAAAACCTGGAGTGTACTAAAGTGTCTAATTTATCATACTAAAGTGCGCGTGCTATTAGATGGACTAGAGTTACGCAGAAGTGACATCGGAGCGAATGGAAGAAGTAGACTGAAAAATGCAAGAGTATGAATTGGATGGTAACTGCCTCCAAGCAATGTTACCAGTCATCTAGAAGCTTGAAAAGAGCACAAAAAGAAATACCACCGCATACCATCATAAAACAATCCTGTGACAGAAATAAAAAAAAGGGAACAATGCAAAATTGGAAATATTGCCTTTAGGATATATCAAAGAAGGTATAATGGCGAGAAAAATAACCATACAACAAAAAAGCAATAAAGTGAAATTAGTACAGAATACTTAAACGGGGGATTCAGTGTAACAAGTGAACACTACTGTAGTACAGCGAACGATGAGACAGTAATGCTGCATCTTGCCACTCCAGAACGTGAGAAATGAATATGCAAGCCTCATATTAAAAACTTACATAAACATGGAAATAAAATGGAATGCACTGGAAGCTGCATTTGTGTAACAAAGGAAGCAATGGTCATAATAAATAGTAAGTGTTTTATCTAAAAAGCCCTTTACAAGAGGCAAAGTTGTACCTCTCTGGCAAAAATAAAGTTGCAACGAATAATTTGCAAACCAGCAAATACATTAATTAGCACACTGACATGTCACACTTTGCGCACATCTCCAGTCTCATAAAGTAAAAAAAAACACTCTGAATGAGAAAAACGTTTAACACATGTAGCCCAGAGCAAATTCTTTGCCAGTTCACTCACACTTTCACATCCAAAAACATTTGCCACAAAGTCCAGGCACAGTTCCACTGATGTTTACCAATTCACCCCCACTTTCACGTCCAAAAATATTTGGCACACAGTCCAGGCAGAGTTTCATAGATAAACAGCTTGAGAGCACCCTACTGATTATTGTGCAGTCCCGCTGCTGGAAATAGAACTGCCGCACATGCTGGTAGTGGTTTCAATCTAGACACAATTGCTGCCCTGGACAGGTATGTTCAGATATCTGCACTGGTGCTCCATTTTGTTGAAGTAGACACATTGATGCACTACGCTGGTAATTGAAATGTTTTGAATGCACAAGTATTGGCTTCACCAGAGAGACTTGCCCACATACCACCACTGGCATATATATGCACTTGCTCTTCACTCAGTAGCATTGAACTTAAAGTGTTCCCTATGTGGGAGCCATGTGTAAAACCGGTATCACACGACCACTCTCGATCGCGATCAAGCCCGATCCGGATCGAAATTATCGATGCGACTGGCTCACTCTCGTAGCTTGCGCAGAGGAGCCATCACGACCGAGAAATTCGATTTGTAACGGACTGGATAGCGGCTAAAAGAGCCCCGTGTGAAACCGGTATCAAATAATGCAAAGACGTACGCTAGGAAAATATGTTGCACAAGGACAAAGAACTGCGACATGCCCTGTTGTGCGAAGCGCGCGAACAGAACACACACATATATATATATATATATATATATATATATATATATATATATATATATATATATATATATATATCAAACTGCGATAGCGCTTCGCGAACTCCATGCGCACACATGGCACCCGCACGAACTCGGCAGGCCGCCGTAAAGCGCGAAGGGCGCACAGCGTACATTCCGACACATGTCCCAAACTGCAAACAATCGTACTACCTAAAGCATACAAGTTATTTTATACCAAGGGCATACTCGACTCACGTATGCAGTATGCACAAGCGAGTTATGCAGCGTACATGCTGTATCCATTCGCCAAATAGTAAAATTGATAACAAGCACAAAGCTACAAGGGACTCAATACATTACTACCATTTGAGGCGTCAAATAAAATCGAATTTGGTCGTTTCATATATTGGACAGAATATATGGACACATGTGGTACCCGGTAATACCATGAAATACCCATCACGTGGGTAAAGGGGGCGAAAACACAATCGAGAACCTGAAGCGCAAACGATAAAAGCACGGTATGGTGCACGCAAAATTCTGTCAGTGCGCTGTAGCGCGAGGGAAGAAAATAGGGCGAGCACTTGACCTCACTTTTGGGATACCGCACTAGTAGTGAATCATTAAAGAAAAGCCTGTTTGAACCAGTTCCCTTGTCTGCAACACTCTTGCTAAACGGGAGACTAAAATACCACGATGATGGCTCTATTGCGGAGATCGGCAAGGTGCGCACAGACAGAAATTTTGCCGCCTTTCTTCGCATTCTGCAGAATGCTTTCTTGTTAGGATCACGCATAGCGGCCGACCCCGACGCTAGGGACACACAGGCTCGATTTCGTCCCTCTAACTTTCGTCCTTATACTGCCCTTAACGCCTTAATTACAGCGTCAGTGAAAAGGCGCCTCACATAACATGACAATGAACTTGAAGAGCTGATTAGTGCCCTCCACTCCGCGCCCTCCAATTGAAAACACTACTGATTTCCAAATTAAACTACACAAACAGATCGCACAACCCAAACTAATCACAGAACGTCGTTTTCTTGACGGCAAAACCCTGCAACACTTACATGACAAAGGGCAGCGGCAGCACATTCAGAACAGCCGCTATCATACCACAGCGCAATGCAAGTGCGATAACGTTATTATGCCCGGCTCAAACAGATCGCACAACCCAAACTAATCACAGAATGTCGTTTTCTTGACAGCAAAGCACTGCAACACTTACATGACAAAGGGCAGCGGCAGCACATTCAGAACAGTCGCAAACAGACCATAGTGCCATGCGAGTGCGATAACGTAACTATGCCCGGCTTCACGAATAACGTGGCCGCCTTGATCACATAACAATTGAAAACACTACTGATTTCCAAATTGAAACCACACAAACATATCGCACAACCCAAACTGATCACAGAATATCGTTTTCTTGACAGCAAAACACTGCAACACTTACATAGCAAAGGGCAGCGGCAGCACGTTCAGAACAGCCGCAAACACACCACAGCGCAATGCGAGTGCGGTGACGCGACGACGCCATGACGACGCGACTATGCCCCGGCTCGCCCGGCTGCCCGGCATCACGAATCACGTGGCCACCTTGGTCACATGATTTGACGACGGTATCGCCACCTTGCGCAAGGTTGGATCGCGTTGATGGGTTGTTGAATATTGCAGAAGCCGCTAAGGAGGCTGACGCGCCGTGGCGGGGCGGTGGCGTTTTGAGTCGTTTGCAAAACGTATTCACCCCTCGTTTTTAAGCTGTCTGGCTTCCAACGTTATCAAAACGTATTCACCCCTCGTTTTTAAGCTATCTTGTTTGGAACGTCTTTGATTCGTCGATTTTGGTCAAAAATCCGTTTCAGACGTTGAATCCCTTAATACGACGTTTTCAAGACTTTGTGTGCTACCTGGGACGGTTCATATCGCGAACCAAGCTCAACACGTTCCTTGCCAAGTAAAAAAAAAAGCTGTCATCTGAAGATGTGGGATATGGCAAAGGTATCGCTACCATTTACGTGAATGAGCACTTAACACGACAGAACAAGCAACTTCTTGGTGCTGCCCTTGCGGAAAAGGAAAAGGCCGGGTGGAAATACATCTGGGTCAGCTCGGGTAAAATTTTGGCACGGAAAGATGAACAGACCGATGCCATTCGAATTGCAAACAAAGAAGATATCGCCCGCATCAAATAATCTTAGACGTCATTGTGTTGGTCCTGGTGTTTCATTTTATCAGTACGATGCTCAACTCAGGCTCTTTCATTACTGAATTGTCCAAACTAAAATCAAATCTTCGATATTTACACCCATGTTTTTCCTTATTACACTTAAATGTCCGTAGCATGAGGAACAAACAAGATGAGCTGGACATTTGGCTAAAGTCCCTGCAAGTTAATTTTGACGCATTCATGTTCACAGAAACATGGTTAAGCAAAGATGAGCCTTCCCCTTGTTTTACTGATTACATGCCAATACGATTAGACAGAACTGGTAGAGGTGGTGGCCTGATTATTTATCTACAACGAAAGTATGCATATTATATTGTTGATGAGTGCACAGTTATGAATAGGGATATAGAGTGCCTAACGGTGGAAACCAGCACGTTTTTAATTGCTGATCTGTACAGACCACCGACTGGATACAAGCGCCATTTCCTACAGCATTTAGAAAATGTAATAATCTATTGTACTAATACTAGTAAGCAGTTCTTTCTCTTGGGAGATGCAAACATCGACACGTTGGCCGACGACTCTTCTGCGCGCGACTTGACGAATCTCCTATCCTCTTATGGGTGCGAAAATGCTATTTCTATACCAACCCGAATTACTTCACAAAGTTCAACTTCTATAGATATATGTGTTTCAAACCTGAATGCATCAGATTTCAAAGCAGGGGCATTATCATGCGACATCAGTGACCATATGCCTATATTCTTTGCCACACAACACACCCTAACCACGAACTATAAATGCAGCAGGCTTGAACATAGGGTGGTGAATGACTCCTCGTTAAGCTATTTCCATTCTTTAATTGAGCGGGCTGACTGGTCAAATGTGTACTTATAGCAGGATGCAAATTCAGCGTATGAGGTTTTTCTTCGGGTCTTTCTTAGTTGCTACAATGACGCTTTTCCACTGAGAGAATATAAGAAATGCAATCGGAAAATAAAAAAGCCCTGGATTGACACCTCCCTACTAAAACGCATCAAGAAGAAAAATAATATGTTCCACAAATTCATAAAATGCAAAGACGGTGGCTTGTTCAAAGAATTTTAAAAATATCGCAATCAATTAAACGCTGATATAAAGAAAGCCAAACTTGCATATTATGAAGCAATGTTTGCTAGGATAAGAACGGATCCGGCAAAGATCTGGAGACAGGTAAATTACCTTACTGGCAGAAACCCATCACCGGTTAAGGCTGACCAAATAGCAATCAATGACTCTATAGGAGGCAAGACGCTAGCAGATGAAATTAACGAGTATTTCATTAATGCAGCCGTACCCCAGCCGTCCATTCAACAAAGTGGACTCTACTGGCCTTCTCGTCGAGTAAATTCATTTGTTTTGGATGCCGTTACCGAAAGAGAAATCAATGGTCTTATAATACGCTTAAAAAATAATGTCACAAGTGGGTATGATGAAATTAAAGTTGAACCTGTAAAGCGAGTGTCATTAATTATCAGCCCTGTCCTAGCCTATCTCATTAGTCTCACATTTTCTACTGGAGTCTTCCCAGATAAATTAAAGCTGGCCAAAGTAATTCCAATACACAAAGGAGGTAGAATTGACGATATTACGAATTACCGGCCAATCTCAGTGCTACCGGTGCTTTCAAAGATTTACGAACTGTCAATAAATAACAGTCTGTCAAAATATCTAACCAAGTATCATATAATATCACCCTCACTGTATGGTTTTCAGAAAAATAAGACAACTCAGGACGCTCTTCTTGCCGTCAAGCAGCAAATAATCAGAAATTTTCAAGATCAGCTCTTCACCTTAGGAATATTTCTCGATCTGCGCAAAGCTTTTGATTCCGTTGACCACGAAATCATCGCTATAAAATTAGATCGCTATGGAATTCGTGGTATCACAGTGGACCTTATCAAGAGCTACTTATCGTTTCGGCGTCAGTTTGTTAAAATAGACTGTGGTTCTTCAAAACAGCTTGGCATTAAACTAGGTGTCCCGCAAGGTTCGATATTAGGCCCGTTACTTTTCCTCTTATATGTGAATGACATTACGGAACTACAAAGAACACCCACAATAACCATGTTTGCAGATGACACTACTTTATTCTTTACAGGTAGAACACTGCATGACATTTAACAATCGGCCAATCTGTATTTAAATGATTTATCCACATGGTTGCAACAAAACAAACTTCAGTTGAATGCAGTAAAAACAAAGTACATGATATTTAAGCCAATCAATAAGCATAAAAAAATGATTAACTTACAGTACAGAGGACATAACTTAGAACAAGTAAGTGTGCAAAAGTTCCTTGGGGTATGGTTTAGTGAAGAGTTGTCTTGGACCCCTCATGTCAATCATCTGGTCTCCGAACTCGCGAAGTCTGTTGGATGTATTAGAAAAATAGCTCCTCTTCTACCTCTTTGGCTAAAGCAATCACTATATTACTCCCTGTTCTATTCTAAACTTTTGTATGGCATTCTGGTCTGGGGAACAACGACAAAAGGGAACTACGATAGGCTACAACTGCTGCAAAAACGTGTCCTCCGGATTTTTGTGAACCACACCGGCCCTATTAGTTTGTTGTTGACGCAACCACTTTTTCATAGATTTGATGTTTTACCTGCAAATAAAGTCTATTTATGGATACTGGCACAGCGAATTTATAAACAGAAACTCCACAGTATTTACACACCTGTCTTGGCGCAATATGATATCCGTAACCCCAAACGCAGAAATAAAAAAGTCAGAACAAATTATGGAGAACAAGATCTGGAATATCAGGTAATAGATATGTTAAATAACTGTGCTTCTATTTTGGATTTCTGCCTACCCAGAAAAAGTTCAAACGTGAACAGCGGTCAATTTTGTTTTCCGTCGATTTTGTTTTCTGTTGAAATTGTTATGTTACAACGATAAATGTAAACTTCCGTTTCAGTTGTTGACTTCCTTTTAAGTATTTTTGTGATATGAGCGAATCTTCAATGAGATGTTTAAAAAAAGAAACTGTCCATAGTGCTTAAGAACACTCATATTGTATAGGATGTATGATGTATGTATGATGTAGGCTGTATGCGTGTACTATTTGTAACGCCGCTTCTCTTTTGTTACCAGCTCTCTGCTGTACTGCTGTTGACTGCTCCTTTTGTTACGGGGGCAGAGATCTCGTCAGGTAATCATGCCTTTAGTCTCTGCCACCCGCAGGATGATGTGATTTTCCTGCAAATAAAAACTGACTGACTGACTGACTGACTTTTAAACGAGATGGGATCCACTTCAATTACAGGCTAGCACGAGAAGTGGGCTGGCGACTTGGGGGTCGCGCTGTTGCTTTTTTAGGGGGCCCGCGGGCGCTCAGGAGGTCAGAGTAGGTAGTAATGAAGAAGGTCCCCTAGGGGAACATCAGAAGAGCATCGCCGTCGATAACAGAAAAAGGAGGAAAGCAAGAACAAGAGCTCGCCATGCAATAGGCTACATAAACATGCAGGGCGGCAGAAGAAAGGAAAAGTGGGCAGAGATTGAGGAGCAGTTACATAGAGAACAAATAGGGGTGTATGCGTTTACAGAAACGCACCTTGAGACTCAGAAGAGCCGCCAGTTATTGAGGATTATGTATGGGAGGGGTGCAACAGAACTAAGTCGGAAAGAAAGGGAGGGGGAGTCGGAATGCTTATCCATCAGGAAGCCAAATGGAAAAAAGTAAATTCACAATGTCAAGAGCATCTTTGGTTATCAGGTACAATTAGTGGGAAAGAAACTTGGCTGGGAGTTACGTACTTGTGGACCGGAAAAAATTGCACAGAGAAGAATAAAGAGTTAGTGGAATGCATAAGCGCTGATATTAAGGGTTTCGGGAATGGTGCTGAGATTGTCCTATTAGGTGACATGAATGCCCACATACAGGATTTAGATGGCTATACCGACAATAACGGGAAGTCAATGCTAGACCTTTGCGAGCAACATAACCTCGTGATAGTGAATACAGGGCCTAAGTGTGAAGGACAGATCACGTGGGAAGTGGGAAACCGGCAATCGACCATTGATTACTGTCTGATGACAGAAGGAATTCATGATAAGTTGAGAGAAGTGGTCATCGATGAGGAAGGGTTTAGCAGCATAGGGAGTGACCATAAACGCATCATTTTGAAAATGGGGTATGTAGTTGGGAAAGAGAGCAAGGAAAGCACAATGACCAGTCCAAATTTGAACGCTGAACAAATAGCAAATATAGTCACTAGAGTTGAGGAAGAACTTGGCAAGTGGCCAAGTAAGGAGTGGGAATATGGTGAGCTTCTAAGTGTAATAACAACAGAAATATGCGGAAAGAGAAACAACATGTTCGTTGGAAAGGAAAAAAGAAACCGAAAAGCTGGTGGAACAAGGAGATACGAGAAGCGATCGCAGAACGACAGAAAGCATCTCGAGAGCACAGGCAGGCAAAGAAGGCGCAGTTGCCACAGAATGAAGTAACCAGCAAATGGGAAATATACCGGGAGAAAAAGTCTATGGTTCAAATACTGGTGCAAGCAAAATTATAAGGTGAAAGTGAACGTTGGTTGTCAGAAATACGTGAGAAAAAGAAGGCCGCACCTAGAATATTTTGGAACCACATAACATTTTTAGGCAGGAAGTCAACAACAATGCAAAACCATATCCTTGACGAAGATGAAAACAGACTGGAAGGAGAAGCGGCAATAAATTACATCCAAAAAGTAACAGCCGAATCTTTCCAAGGCAAGGACGAGGTTGTATTTGAAGAAAAAAAGAGCATGAAAGAGACCCAAGTGGAAAAGGAGCTGGTGCTGACAAATTTAGACTGGAAGAAAGCGGAAGAGAAAATTCCTAAGCGCACAGCCACAGGGCTAGAAGAGGTTCTCGTGAGGCTGATAAATGAACTGGGACCAAAAAGTAAGGAAGCTCTGGTGAAAGCAGTGGAAAAAAACTTGAAAAGATAGACGAATACCAGACAGTTGGCGACAAAATAGAATGAATTTAATTTATAAAGGTAAGGGGGAGAAAAACAGAATTCGCTCGTATAGACCGTTGACCATTTAATATACAGGCTAGCAATGCAGGCAATCAAATTAAAGCTTCAAGCATGGGCAGAGAATAATGGCATTTTGGTAGAGCTTCAGAATGGCTTTAGAATAGGTAGGCGTTTGGATGATAACTTGTTTGTTCTTACTCAGTGTATTGAAATATCAAAAGCAGAAAGCAGACCGTTGTGTGTGGCCTTTTTGGACATTACTGGAACATACTACAACGTAGACCGCAACATTTTGCGGGATATTCTGGAAGGGGAAGGCTTAGGTAACGATTGTCTACAGCTTTTGAGAGAGATTTACCTAGAAAATACCGTTTGCGTTGAATGGGAAGGGATGAGGAGCGCGGAGAAAGTTCATCAACAAGGGACTGAGGCAGGGGTGCCCTTTATCCCCGCTGCTGTTTATGATGTACATGGTGAGGATAGATGGAGAGGGCGCTGGAAGGAAGTAATATCAGGTTTAATCTCTCATACAAACAGGCGGGTACAGTAATGGAGCAGCAACTCCCAGGTTTATTTTATGCAGACGACATTGTGTTGCTCGCTAACAAGCAAAGTGATTTGCAACGTCTGGCTAATATCTCTGAACAGGAAGGCAACAATTTAGGTTTGAAATCTAGGGATAGAAACTCAGGTGTTATGGTATTCAATGAAACCATGCAGTGAACAGACAGTGGAGATACAGGGCCAAGAAATACCTCGGGTAACAGAATATAATTACCTTGGTATATGGATAAACGAAGGCAATGGATATATGGAAACACAGGAAAAAACCATAACAGTCAAGGGGAAGAGAAATGCAGCCTTAATGAAGCACAGAGCGATATGGGGATACAATAGGTACGAGGTCCTCCGAGTGGAAAGGGGTAATGGTTCCAGGACTTACTTTTGGAAATGCGGTTGTTTGCTTTAAATCCGGGGTACAATCAGGACTCGACGGGAACGAAAGGTTAGTGGGCCGCCTCGCATTGGGCGCTCACGGGAAGACTACAAATGAAGCTGTGCAGGGGGATATGGGCTGGACTTGTTTTGAAGTGAGGGAAGCTCGCAGTAAAATTGAGTATGAAGAACGGCTGAGGAATATGGAAGAAAGTAAATGGGCTGGGAGAGTGTTCAGGTATCTGTACAGGCAAAACATTGATTCACAGTGGAGGAAAAGAACTAGGAAGCTTACCAGCAAGTATGCAGCCTGTGGGGTGGTCAACACAGCAACAAAGAAGGTCAAGCGGAAAGTCAGAGAGGCTGAATTAATCTCATGGGTGGCGGCAATGGATAAGAAACCTGCCATGAGTAAATACTTAAGATGAAAAAACGAAATCAGGAAAGAAACCATTTATGATAACTCAAAGGGAAGCTCATTACTTTTCGAAGCGAGATCGGGATGCCTTAGAACACGCATTTATAAAATGAGATATAAATAACGAAGAAGCATGTGCTTGCTGCGGTAAAGCTAGGGAAACGACGGAGCATATTTTATTAGAATGTGAAGACGCCTACCCAGCGGTCGATTTAGGCACCACTGGCCTCCTTGAAGCCCTTGGGTTCAGCGGGAGCAGTGGTAAAGCAAACAGGTCCGCAATAGACATTAGTAAGAGGCGATTGGAGGATTGGTGGAAGAAAAGTAGGGAAACGACTAAAGACGGAGACGTACAAAAGCACAGTTCGCAATAGGGGATCAGAAAATTTGGACGTGGTAGTTCATAGTGCTTTTTTCTTTTTTTTTCATTGGTTAACCTAAGTAGGATATTAGGCAGCATAGTAGCAAGAGCTTGGTGGCGCAACCCACCGCCCCGTTCCAAAGGGGACGCTCATAACATCCATCCATCCATCAAGCAGCGCCGCTCGCGGTGCCGTTCCTGTCTATGCTCGGAAAGCCAGCGCTAGCTATGTATGGGGAACCAGCGCTGGAGTTATGACGACGCCTATAGCGTCGCACTGGCGGTCAGAACGTGCACAATGCAGCCGCACCCGCGGAAGAAAATTGCTACTGGTAGTAACGTTGCGAGCCCCGAAAATCGAAGGAAAACAAAAGGACGCCGACAATACTGTTGCGTATACAGGTGCCAGAACTACGCCGGGATGAGGGAGGATGTATCCTTCAGCATCTTTCCATCTGAACCCTAAGAACAAGAACGGACGTGGCGTTGGATCCAAGCAGTCAGGCGAGTGGAGTAAGTTTTCGTCTTGTAGCGCTGTCAAGCGGTGTCGGGCTGGTTTCTAAATCGGATTTCGCGTGTGTGCTTGGTTTATTCTATAGTTAAAGGGACCCTGAAACGGTTTTAACGATTTTCTACAAACGTACTGAGTCGTTAGAGTAGGTCCTTCTGATCATTGATTGACACATCTAAGTGCTCCGCGTAAAGCGTGTAATTTATTATAAGGTTTTAAATATGCACATCGCTGCCGATCGCAGCGCACTGCTCGGCGGAATTTTAAGCCGCCCCTACCCATATGACCGAAATCACCCATACGACGTCAGTGGGGCGAGCTATCCGATTGGCTGACAAGGGCGCGTGATCGATAATTTTTCCAACTTTATGGTAAACAAATGATCTTCATAATAGTTGGAATGTTAGTTCATTTGTTTTTATAAAAAGAATAACATAAAGAGAATGCACAAGAACAATTTTTCAGTACATTTAAGCACTTCCGGCACACAGCAAGTGTCGTCTGCTTGTGTTACAGCGTACTTCATTTTGACGAGAGCTCCGCGGTCAGAGTCGGTCTTAGTCTTTTCGCGAGCACTATGATTGGACTTTGTTGCCTTGTGGACTGTAAACGTAGCGACTGGTAATATGTCAAGCTGCGACATCGTGTCCCTCTGCAAGGCAGCGTACGAGCGAACTGGCTGCTGCGCATCGGACTGCCGCTATCCGATCGGCGCCAAGATTTGCGCGTTTGTGGCCGTCACTTTACACCGGAAGATTACTAACGCAATAGCGTTTCGCGAGTCCGGTATTAGGGCAAAGGCAAGAGCAAGAGGACAGAATCTGGCCGCTTAACTGTGCCGTAACGGGATCAGCCATGAGATGAGCAGAAGGGCAAATGTGAATGGTCTGCACGGTGCAGCCACCTGGTGGCACAAAGCTCAACCATACACAGTAGCAGCAACGAAGTGTATTCTTCTTTGCTGCTGGTGTGTATTTTTCGCAGGAGTGTAATCATCAACACGTTTTTATAAATGTTTAAAATGTTTTACACTTGGTTAGAGCAATGTTAGCGCTTTGTTTGGCTGGTTAAGCGCTGCGCCAACAAGTGTATGGACCGTGCAGACCGATCAGGCCGCTCACGTACGTCTACGCTAACGTTCCTTCATCAGCTTGAGTTCATGCCTCCAGTCATTTGCCGAAATGACCAGCTTGCCTGTGGTTACCGGAATACAAAACACGTTCGGCGCTACAACAGAATGCTCGCAACGCACGCTGCTTCGATAGCTTTCGCTTGGGGTCGTCGGCCAAGCGGCTAGCGGAGAGACATGAGGTCTCGCGCGGGCGGGGGCGAGCTCCAAAACAACCGGAAGTGGACGATGTGACGTCGCATCGTGACGCAAACCAGTGAAGGCGGAGCTTAGCCCCGCTCGCTCGGCGAACGAGTTGAGGAGGAAAAGCGTAGCTGAGGAGGAGGGTAACTTCTAATCGCTTGTAGCTCCATTAATACCCAACGCTTCACTTAAATTGTGGTGCGAATGTTCTACTTAAGCTGTACCCTACGCGTCTACAAAATTTGTCCTAACCGTTTCAGGAGCCCTTTAAGACGGTCAGCCATGACAGACAGTACCAAACAGCAGAATCTGCAGTCGGCATTTCGTCATAGCATGCACCATCCGGCATATGTAAAACCGTTTTTCCTTCGCAATACCACCACCAAGCCCCTTCCAACGCCACCGCACCAAGCGAACGATACGAAAGGTAAATAGTATTATCCATTCGTTGCCAAGAATTATGTGGTAGGGAAGCTGTCTTGTAATACGAGTTGTGTGCGCATACTGCCGGCGCATGTGCGACTAAGCCGCCTCTGTGTTTTTGAAAATGCGCATGCGGATGAACACTCGGCGCTGAGATGCATCCGGTAAATTTATGTAATTAGTGCTAAATGTAGCCAGCGTTGTAACGGATCCAGCAGTGGAGCACTCAAGCCTTTGCTTGCGCGAGTCAGCTGATGCGATAAAGCTTTATTTTCCATTGATTGCTGTGGCGAAGTAACAGAATTTTTTATGTGTAGCCAGAGAAATATGGAATGCCTTCAGGCCAACTAATACTTCCGAAACCATAGCGCAGCACGACCGCAGCCATAGCTGCTAGATTTGCGAGGCAGTCTGCCACGCAAGCATGACAATTCCACAGCGCAACCATATGGCACAATCGTTAAAGAAACACACGTGCTCACTGCGACACACTGAAAAATATATAAAGCTTAAAAAGCTTCTTTCGTCATTTCTTCACTTGATGACGCTAGCTTCTTTACGAAATCGGGAAAATGTGGCGATACGCATTCCTCTCGGCTGCCATTGCATATGGCTGCTCATTAGCATAATTCGCGCGGCTCGTCGCAGCAAAAATTATGGCGGAAAATCTCAGCAATGGCGGCCCAGCGCAACGTCACGCATCGTCAAAATGACGTATACGAAACAGCCCTTCCTGTGACGCTCCTCACGAGATATTCCATCAGCCAATCAGCAAGCTGACATGGCGCATATCTTGGATCGCCACCACATATTCGGGCAATTGCACATGCATTGCACTGGTTGTGCATGCTACCGCTCACATTCTTTTTGAAGCGCTAACATCGCAATATAGCTGCCAAGGACCAAAAAAATGTATTAGTCCATAATATTTGCAACTCCACGTCACGTTTCGTCATCTTGATGAAAACGCAATATTGCATTTTGCAATACTTCCGCTTCCCGGCACAAATTTCAAAACACGTGACCTTTAGACAGCCAATCAGAGAGTAAACATGGCCGATAATGGCGGCCGTGCAGCTGCCATGCGTACAGGGGCCGAATCTTATAACAGTTCGGTTGGGGAGCCGTTCCTTTGGCCTCACCTGATTGGCCAAAACCTTGATTACGTCACAGGTCGTCAAAGGCAGCGGGGCGGTATCGCAATTTTCGAATATGTCACGCATCTGTCAGTCATCTTCAAAGCGAACCAGTCGTAGGAACCGGAGAAGGGGTAGTCCGCTTTGGGTTCCGTTGCTACCTATTCTAGCCACTGTACCGTTGCTGTGGCTTGGCTGTTGGCTTGTGACCCTGGTCGCGCGCGCCGGTCGCGCGTCCCCGGAGACGTGCGGGCGTCGCGCGCGCGTGCGTTGGTTGCTTCGGAGGCTATTGCTTGCCTTCGTCGTCTGCTTGGCGTTGCTCTTTCGGTGTCGACCACGGCTGAAAATGCGATACGCTTTCGAAGAAGTGACGGATAATGAGTTGCACCGCCCTTTCTGGCTTTATAAGTAGACCTTTTGCAGGCTACGGTATCAAAGGGAGGAGACTCGGGTGCAAGCGTACGAGTGGCCATTCCACGCAGAGGAAGGGATATTGCGCGCTGCGGTTCATCGGCACCGGCCTGCAGCTCCCAGAGCTCAGTCGGACGCGAAGTATTAATCGGAATTGCCTAGATCTCTGCTGCCGGCATTGTCCACAAAGTTGCTCTCGCAATTACTGTGTTGGCCGGTTGAAGGGCTGGGTCAGCTTTGCCGTGACTTCAGCTTCAAAGTCAATGCCAAGGAGATATTTGCATGGTGAGATTGAATTCCCAGTGCTATCGCCAGTGTGAATAGCTCGCAGATCGCCGTTCAGCAGTCAGAAGGGTTCAACCTAGGCTGGTTCAGCGCTTCGATCTTCGTTCGGCTGATAAAACTATACAGTCAGGACGGGAAGGTATTGTGGAGCTCTCTTATATGGCTGCCCTTTTTTCTCTAGTTCGGGAGAGCCATACTTTGTTTCTCAATTTCACGGCACAGCGCGCACCGTCAGCACCGCACTCTTCGATTTGACTTCGCGCAGGCAATGCAGGGCCCGTATACCGTAATGTTCGATTTAAGTTCCACTGTTTCTATCACGCGACGCGCCGTGGGGCAGATTGCAGGGATAACGGCAGCGCGGCGGCGAGCGAGTCATGTCCGAGCCGATGACGAAGGCGCAGGAAAGAAGCCCAGGAACAACACTGCCAAGAACAAGTAAAGAAGAGAAACTGTAAAATAAAGATTACGTTAGTAGAATGGAACTTTAAAAACAGTAGTTGGAAACAAAGGCACACGGACCGCGCGGAGTTGTGTTACTCCGCCAGCCAATGACAGAAGCTAAAAAAAATGGTCGTCATGCGGCCTATTCAACATGACGTCGTACTTGATACCTCCGGAGCGTCTGCTGTTCTTAAAAAGTCTTTTCATCGGCGGAAACAATGAGGTGTGCAACAGACATGGACAAAATGTATCGACTCTGAGCATTTCACTATTCAAAAGTCTGCTGTGCAGTTCATGTCACTGCTGAACCCGTTTTACTGATGAAACTTCACTGCCAACTGAAGTGAAACTTCACAACAAATAGTTGTAGCGAAGCAAGCATGTTATTTCAGTTTAATAATGAATTAGGCATTCGCCATTCAACTATAATAGGCGAGGAGAAAGGTATAAAATTACACGCTAATAATTTTATTTTTGTAGTTACCGCCTTATTTGGGTAACAGAAGAGGTTTGAAGCACGAATTATTTGCAGCCTCGCGGAGGAACAGTGGCTGGCGGCTATGAGGGCGCGGGCAGGGCCGGTATTTTGTAGCGATGCCTTTTCCGATTCTATGCTTTTTCAGGCTTTTCTCGCTTGGCCAGTGGTCAGAGCGACGGTCTACCTACATTATCAACGGGATCAGTCGGCCGTGTGTGGTGGATGGTAAGAATAGCATACAATAAGGCATCCCTACAAAATAGCGGCCCAGGGCTTCATTGCAGACTTAAGAGGATCGAAGCTTTAGCTCGGGTGCTCCTATCTAAATACATGTAAAAGGTGAATTCGTTTTTCTCAGCAACAACTGCACCAAATGTGACGAGGTTTATTGCATTTAAAAGAAAAACTTAAACTCTAGTGACTGTTGGTTTCGAATTTCCGCTTTATATTGTCAATTTTCATTAAAATTATCAAAATCGAAAATTTTTAGAAAACGAGACTATCAAGTTTACAACTCTGTCTTTCGGCAACGAAAAATGATATCGCAATTCTGTGAATTGCATCTAGTAGTACATTTAAAGCGGACAAAAGTGATATGTTACATATGAATCTCAAAAAATTTAGCAATATGGAAATACACCTTTTACAGAACCCTTGTAAACAACGTAACAAATTCACGTAAGATGTAAAATGAGATATCGAATTTGTCCGCTTTGAATGGTCTAATCGATGCTGTTTACAGAAGCGCGACATCTGTTCTTGACGCAGAGCTATGGATTTGTAAACTTCGGGCTTCCATTTTTTTCAAGCTGTCGAATATCTGAAAATCTTTTTAACAAAATTCAGGCACTAATTCGAAATTCCTTTTCAAGCAGTAACTTGAATTTAACTGTGTCTCTCAAATGCAACAAATTTCATTAAAATCGGTCCAGGGGTTATCTCAGAAAAACGTTATTGCGTTTTACGTGTGTTTGAATAGGCCGCCTCAGAGTTGGGCCCGAGCTAAAGCTTCCTCTTAAATTGTACCCCACCATAGCAGCGTTTTTTGAATTATCTCTGGAAAAAATGTACAGAAATATATATTTGCAGAACAGTCACAGTTCTTTTCGATCCCTCGTTTACTGCTCTGATAAGTTAAGAGCCTCAACCGACTCTTATGGTTATTTGGGAAGTTACGTAACGATGCGTGGCCGCCAGTCGCGTACAACCGCGTATGGCACAGGAAGCTGCGGCTCTGCACGTACTGCGCCCACCGTCGAAGGTTGGAAAAACGCCTGCACAAGCACAGCAGAGAAGTGGCAACGTTAAGCGGCTCGAATGATAACTGTAGAAGCGTCATTCAGAACACACGGAATTGTCCTCCACTTCCGGCGGCGTTTTCTCTACTCCCTTTTTAAATGAAGAGATGCTGATCCATGAATATTTTCATAAACAACGGTTGCATTTGTTAATTTTCGCTTTTCCTTCCTGTTTGGCTGTTGCCTTGGCCATCTCCCTTAGTACATCACTTAATTTCTCAAGTCCTTGCGACTCTTATTTCCAGTTGGCAATTTTGCATGAAAAGAGCTGTAGAACTAGGGAAAAACCAGACGAGTTAACAGGTGACAGTCATATTAATTTGCCCATAAGTTTCAAGATTATTACAGGGCTTGATGATGAATGCTATCCCGCATTATTTTATTTTCCACCTTATCTAACCCATATCACTGGTATATGGTTCCGAGAATCTGTAAGCGTCGCGGCGAGCCGTCACTCGAGGAAATATTGAAACAAAAAGAAAAGTTAAACACAATTGGCGTTTTCTCTGGCCGCAACTCGTTCCACGTGCATACAGACTAGCTGACCACGAACTGAATCCCTTTCCTGGTCCCTGGATCAGTCTACACGAAGAAGGTTGAACTTACGAAGCAACAACGATGGGCGTGACCGTTGAATAGACGGTAACAACTGAATGCATCTCGATTTAATCGCGCAGGCACCGAATTGATGAGGAAACTGGCCATCACATCCCAGGAGACGCAGATAACTACCGCCATCCAAAAGGAGTGAAAAAGGCAGCAAAATGTTGACCGCGGAATAACTGTCAAGTCGCAACATTGATTTGGCGGCGCCTTAGGAATGTGTGTGAGAAATGGTGGCGTTAGCGGGGAGGGGGGGCCGGGCCCCCCCGGGCTCCCCCTTGGGTACGTGCCTGCCTTGAGGAACACCCTCATTTATTCACGCCCTCACCATACTGCACGAAGCTTCACATGATAAGTGCGAGGATTAACATCTGCTGGTTTTTCAGTGTTATTCCTGTCCAGCTTGCTGAAAGCTATCCTGAGTGTTTCAAAAGCAAACGACCGCTGCTGGACAAGAAGTGCTTAAAACAAGGGTCGCTATAACCACATATGTCAAACGAAATGAAGAAGGCCACTGAGTGTACAGGCGGTTTACTTCATATCCAACAAGCTTGGTTCTCCCTTTGCTAGTGAGTAAACTCAACTTGCCCCGAATACATGGCCTCTGACAAACTATGTGCCAGTTGCTGTGTCCCCTGCAAAGCTGAAGATGTGTATGAGATCCTGACACCCTGCAGCGGCTTCTACACTGGGCAAACAGGCTACTGTGAAAACGACTGCCTTTACCAATATGCTAATAACATGAAAACGGGCAGAAATTTGGCTATTCATTGGGCCCAACTGCAGGTGCAAGCCACTCTTCCACCAGATGTGTGTTGTTCACAGAAACTGGAGCTATACAAATGCAGATAAAAACAATGATGTTTGAAAGTAGTAGAGGTGAACTATATTCTGCACAAGCAGTGCTATCTGCTGCGCTGGTACCTTATAGCCACAATTCATGGCTGCACCACCATGCAAAGGCACTATTCTTGAAGTATTAACTTATATTTATGGTGGCCATATATTGCAATTACATATCATCCACATTGTGTGCAATATGGTTAAATGTCAATTATGATAGCCATTCCTAATTTGAAATGCAACAAAAGAGCAAATACAGGTAACAAATTGCAATTCAAAGAGACAAAAGACAACCAGTGCACAGGATAAGTGACAGACTTCCTTTTATTGGAAAAGAAACGTGACATGTGTCATGCCACCAGCAGAGGGTAGCAATCTTTCAAGCTTGGGTGACAGAGTCAAAACTTAGCAAAATGCTACAATCAAGCTGTAAAACGGCCTTGGACACAAAAAACCGACATCATATTGTACAGAATGAAAGGGCAAGACTCCATCTAAGAACAGTCTATGGCACCACATACTTGAAATGGTGCAAAAAATGTTTACATGCCCTACCCATAAAGAAAAAGCAACAAACACAGAAAACACGCCTTAAAATGCTATGTGCAGAGTCTGAAACACAAAGGTTTCGCTAAGTCCTTCAACGATTAAAATTGTCAAACTGTATCATCACTTCTTAATGAACCTGCACAGCTGAAAAGGAAGGAAGGTAAGCCCAATAGCAGGGCTGCAGAAAATGTCACCGAATAAATATACTTTGCTTACCAACAATACCTGTGGTTTAGTTGTGGTCTGTGTATAAACTAATTCTGTATAACCTTTTCTTGTTTAGAATGGTTTAGCGGATAGGGAAAAAATGACCATAAGAGCATCAGGTGTATGCATAGTCTACGCACAAAAAGCCACTGCTTTTTTACTTTTTTTTCTCTACACCTATTCATGAATATTTAAGTGCCTTAATAGCACTGCTAACATCCTACTGCAAAACACAAAATTGGGCAAGTTGTGGCATAAAGAAAATTGCAGTTTCACTCATAATGTGAAACAATGATGCAGTAGCTGGTCAAATATGCACAGGAAGCTTACTTCATGCAGTGTTTGTTGAAGTGAGCATTTGCCAATGCAAGTCGGTAATCTCCTTAAAAAAGTAAAATAAGTAAGAGTTGTATTTATTTGTGGGAGTTGTGCCTCACAGTGTTGAAGTGGAAAGACTCGGCTCTTCTTCCTCCTCTTTCATATCCGGACTTAGCCACTGATGCACACCAAAACAACCCTTTCGCTTCTTACTGCTGAATTCGTTTTGGTTTTCTCAAATCTATATTTGGGCTAACCATTGCTAGGTCTCGCGCTTTGCTTGAGGAAAACAAGACACCAACAGCTCCATCCAGTAAATCTGAGAAGCCAAGCACTAGAAGATTAATGAAGCAGGTACACCCAATCATTGTCATCACATGCAAGAAGAAAATTTAACATAGGACTGCCTTCACAAGTGGGAAGGTGATGTAAGAACTTGAAGGTGTGGATGCCAGCTCTATATACAGTACGCAGACATTGAGCAGGTGTTAGCCAATCATGGCACCTGTTGGCTAGATCACGCTCTCCGGGATCAGTATACACCACGACTGTACCGTCAGCAGAGTGGCTGAAATGTAGAATTGTGGACTGCCACTCTTTTGATCGTATGTTTGAATCCTCGCAGCACAATGAAAACTTTATTTGCAACATTCTAGCAAGAAATTCAGGAATTCCAGTGACAACACCAGTAGACATCAGAACAACCAGGGGAGTTAGCCCATAGCAGCGATCGCTGTAAAAAAGAAGACTGGCATAAGCACAAGAATTGAGATGGGCACACTACATGCCTTTGTTCTGGTAGTGGTCCACTACTTTGGTGCTACAATTAATGATCTCCACTGTCACTGGACATAATAAGAGTTCTTTAATTATACACTCGTGCACCCGCCGCCTCTCAGGCCGCCTATGTGGACATACTATGCTGGCTGATAGCGGCCCCCTCGCACTTTTAGTATGCTTCACCGCGTAACTAAGCTGTACTGCGGCGAAGAAGCCGTACATTTGTATTGAGTGAATAAACAGATATTTACAACAGTACAGAAACAAACGCGCACCATGCTTCATTCTACCACACGAAAGAGCGTCGCAACATACGGTAGCTGATTCACACAGGCCGTGTAGCCCACTTATCAGTCGTAAAGGGCATTATGGGTAATTCAAAATTTTAGACACACATATGTGTTTATGTTTACGCTCGCACTCCTTGCGTAATAAGACTCCCAGAACTTGCACAATAGAAAGTAATTTACAACACACAAATGCAAAGAACACAGACATATGTCTCGTTTTCAACTAGGCCATCATGCAAATGACATATAGCGCGGAAAAACGTGAACATGCTGTGTGTTAGCGTCGTAAACTTCATACTAGGCAAGGGGCTAGCACACCACAGGGTAACACTGAACTTAGTGTCACACATTACTTCCCCCTTTCCTTTGGCTTCTGGATTGGATTGGCGCGGCTCGCTACGTGCTTACGCGCGCTTTTCTGAGCGCAGATTGATGCGCGCCTGGTTTCTGCACTAGGCTTTTATACAGTCGCTTTTTCGAGCGCAGATTGATGTGCGTCTGGTTTGTGCACTGCGCTTTTATACGATCGCTTGTCGCTGCTTTTCTTTTCTCTGGCTTGATTCGTTGCGGCTTGGTGCAGGCGCGCATACTTGGTGTGCGCCTGCTTTTTTTTTTGCGCTGGTCTTCGAACACATCGCTCGCTGCTCGCGCTTATATATAAGGGAGTGCTGCGCCGCGGGCGTACCGTGTATGTAAGCGCGCCAGAAAACTGCGCCTTGTTTTCCATTACTTTGTCATGTACCTTAATTACCACTGGGTAGCACCGAGCCATCGCTTCTAACAAACGCAGAAATGAGTCTTTGCAGCGCGTGTGGCCATTAATTGACTCCCACCACAGCCATGTGAGGTGCGACTCCAGCAGCGGTGCAGTTACCCTGCAGCCAGCGGAGAGGAGGCGGCGCTTCAGTTTATTGCTAGTTTTTGCGTGTGAACGCCCGTGATAGCTCGTGAGGTCGTGCGGGACGAGCTGCTGGCGCGACACCCACTCGGTGGCCCCGAAGGATTGTGCAAATTGATGAATGCCTCCTTCGCGGCAAGCGAAAACACAATCGAGGCCGCCTGATGACGGGCGACAAGGTTCCGCCGAGCCGGCAAAATCACGGCGGCATTGCAGACCTTGGACCATGGGTATTCGGCATGACCTGCGTGACCACCGGGCAGTTCAGACTATTCAAGGTCGACAGACGAGACGCGGCGACGCTAGGCTCCATTATTGCAGCCAACGTTGAACCGGGGACCACCATCCACACTGCAGTGATGAATGGCCCGCATACAACTGCATCCCGAACTTAGTGGATGCTAACGGAGTGGGCCTCAATCTGCAATGGGAAACTAAACCAGACAGCATGAAACTTGTGGAGCCGATCACGGGCGTTCACACGCAAAAAATGGAAAGTCATTGGCATGCAGAAAGTGAAGCGCCACCTCCTCTCCGCCTGGAGTCGCACCTCACATGGCTGTGTTGGGTAGTCAATTAATGGCCACACGCGCTGCAAAGACTCATTTCTGCGTTTGTTAGAAGCGATCGCATCGGCGCTACCCAGTGTGAAGGTACATGACAAAGTAATGAAAAACAAAGCGCAGTGTTCTGACCCTTTGCTTTTGTATGAATGTTTCCCGGCATTGCTGCGCGCTTACGTACACGGTACGCCAGCGGCGCAGCGTTTTCTTATATATAAGCGCGAGCAGCGAGCGATGTGTTCAAAGACCAGCGCAAGAAAGCAGGCGCACACCAAATAAGCGCGCCTGCACCTAGCCGCGCCGAATCAAACCAGAGAAAAGGAAAGCAGCGACAAGCGATCGTATAAAAGCCTAGTGCAACAACCAGACGCACACCAATCTGCGCTCGGAAAAGTGATGGTGTAAATACCTAGTGCAGAAACCAGGCGCGCATCAATCTGCGCTCGGAAAAGCGCGCGCAAGCACGTAGCGAGCCGCGCCAATCCAATCCAGAAGCCACAAAAGAGGGGGGGGGGGAAGTAATGTGTGACACTAAGTTCAGTGTTACCCACCACAGTCCCGCGACAGCCGCTAATGAGACCGAGACAGGAGCACATGTCTGTGAACGCGCAAACCCTAAGCCACTCTGCTCTTCCGCCACCCCCGCTGCACGGCTGCACCACTCGTTTCAAGCACAGCACACCAAACACCCATTCAGTGCTGAACAGTGGGCGGTCGACGCAGTTGCATTTACATGACTTGCAGCGGGCAGCACATCCCTCGATGTCCGTTAAGCAAAGTCGGACACGGCGACGCCATATCGCGGTTCGCAGAACTTCGTTGCCGAGGCGCTAGGCCACTTCGATATTTCAATTGTCACCACCGCCGGGTTCTCAAGAAAGCACGGGTCACACAACGCAGATTCTGTAGTGCCAGAGCTCACCGAGGCCAAAGCCGCACTGCCGCACCGCCACTACTCACGGCTTTCCGCCAAGTAACACAGAACCTACAACCAACACACAAGCAACGCACGCACGATCACATGAGCAATGTCGAACAACGCGCGAAGAGAACGAACACGCCACGGCTACAGTGGCTAGAATAGGGAAGTGTGGCGACCAGCACGGAGGGCCTACGAGACGCAGTGAAGCCACCCACAGGGGAGCCGCGAGGGGGCGCGCGCTGACGTTTACACTAGTGTTCCTGTATATGCTCCCGCAGGGAGCAGAGTTGCGCATACCTTTTCCGGCGCGCTCGCACAGCTATTGGCCGAGCGCGAAAAATGACGTCAAATGATCCGCGCCGCGGCGAAGCCAACTTTACGGGCGCATCGCCGACTCATGCGAACTCGTCGTTTCCGTCAGTGCCATCGCCATTGCAATCAGCGGACCGTCGATCGTGCGTTGAGAGGAGCAGCTGCGGGTTTCAGGTACGGTATTCGACGATGTGAAGTCAAGGACCTTGGTGAAGTGATACGAAACACATCGTACTGGCACTTGTATTGTGCCATTACGATGCCAAAAATGTGTTGTCAGATTACAGTCTGCACTGTGTGAATAATTACTCTGCAAGTTTGCCTTCTTGATGTGATTAGTGCAATAAAAATAACCTGTTGTTACTCTTAATAGCTTGTTGCCTTTCCATTTTCTTTGAATTCTGCCCCCAAGGTTCCAAGAACCAGCACACTTGGCCTGCTGCCAGCAGCCGTTCATGCATTCCCTTGTATGAAATAAATTTGATCTAGAAGCTCTTGCATCTTGAATCTTTTTCTACTTGCAGATTTCCTGATACTATATAGCTGATTAGTCTGCGGTATGAATGAATCGTAAAAGTAAGCTTTGCTTAAAATGTGCGCATGTGAACATTTGAAATGCGCTTAAATCTGTGTCTGCACCGCATGTATCGAAAACGTGCAGCTGTTTTGAACGATGGTTAGTGATAAATGACGCTCTGTTAACGGTCACTGACATAACTGCAGGCACGATAGCTCTCTTGGCGACGGTCATTAATCGGCTGGTTTCGACAGCCAATATGCGCTAAGTGTCCAGCTTACGTGTGTGAAGTTTTAAACACTCTCTAAAACATTTCTTGCTTTCTGACAATGATAAGACAACTTCATATGCATGAAAATCATTGCACCGCCTTTTGTGGCAACGTACTGCGCGTTTGCGAGCGAACTTTGGAGCTGTTCGAGCCACGGCAGTATTTTATTTTGGGGAACTGAAGGCGGTCCTACCCCCTATTTGTACGTTCATGTGTGTGTTTGTATATGCGTGTTTACATAGGTACATACAAAGTTTCGGTTGGTTGGAAGCCCACCCCCTCCGACTGCACGAATGACTCATTCGAGTGTAGCCTGTATTAAGAATTGCCCTTTACTAAGCGCCTGCGAACAATTGGCGCTTGTAGCTCGCGACCACTACACTCTTAGGCAAAGTTACACCCTTTGGCTTGCCCCTTCTGCCACACAACAATAATCGTTATCGGCCTTGATGCGTTTCCTTTTTTTAACGCTGCGAACCCGGAACTTTCCAGTAACGAACGGCACGCTCGTTATCAGAAGGGGCACTCCAAAGGGTGTAAACTGTTCTATGCTGATAACGCGCGTGCCGTTCGTTATTGGAAAGTACCGGGCTCGCAGCGTTAAAGAAAGGAAACGCATCAAGGCCGATAACGATTATTGTTGTGTGGCAGAAGGGGCAAGCCAAAGGGTGTAACTTTGCCTAAGAGTGTAGAGAAAAAGGCGGAACACCGCGCGGCATTTGGCTCCTGCGCGCGCGAGGAGGGGCTTCGCTGCAGAGCTGGATCACGACGGCGGACCTATGCGCAACTCTGCTCCCTGCGGGAGCATATACAGGAACACTAGTTTACACTGGTGCTGCAGGCGGACGGTGCGGACGGCGGTACGGACGCTCCTGTGGTCGAGGCTTCAGCGACTTCGTTCGTAGCTAAGTACCTTTTTATCTTTATTAGCTAGTGTTTTGAAGTATTTTCTGTTGCATGGAGTAGGGGCGCAAATTTTGAATTCTTGGTAAGAGTAGCAAACGCACCGGCTTTGTCTAGGTCTGGCGGCTCCCCCGTTAGGCCTAGTTGGTAGGAGGGACCTATTGATAGGCTTCGTTAATTATTTCAGCTAGCTCCTCAGATTCTTGCATGGGGTAGGGAGTGACAATTCTTTATTTTAGTTTGGGATAGCGGTCGAGGTCGGCTTTGCTTGAGTGATTTGGCGAAGTTCCTCGTTGGGCCTCGGGACGTAGGCCTAGCGATGAAATCGAAGAACGCGAAGGCCGCGGGGGACGGGGAGCAAGTGCAGTGCGACGAGTGCCTGCGATGGTGCTTCCTCGACGAAACTAAGTTCCAGAATTTAGCAGACGCGGAGGGGTCTAGCTTCACGTGCAGGTCGTGCGAGGGCGTCAGGGAAGCCGTCCAAAAATTGGAAGGGAATTGGGCGGCTAGGTTCGACGAGCTTAAGGCAGAACTGAGGGAGGAACAGGAGAAGCGGGTAGCACTGCAGGCGAAAGTTGACAATTTTGTCAAGGTGGAGGCGGCCCAGGCCGCGCAGTTAGTAAGGACCGTGGCCGAGCTTGAGGCAGAAAAAGAAAGGAGCGCCGAACTGGAAAGGCGGCTCGACGCGCTGGAGACGCGGGCAGCGGAGAAGGTCGGGTCAGGACAAGTGCTGGCAAAAACTCAGAAAGTAGGGTAGAACCTACAGGCGAAGTGGGAGGCAGGGAGCCAAAGCAAGTCGTCGTCAGCTCGCCGCCGGTGAAACGGCGTAGTTATAGTGAAGCTGCACAACGCGCACCGAGTGAGGCGACGCTGCAGCCACAGGGGCGCCAGCGGGCGCAAAGGGAGGGGCAGCGGACACAGGCTGCAGTCGAACGGTTTGCACGTAGAAGGGTCCTGGTGATAGGGGACTCCAATGTGGGGAGGGCCGAACAGGGCGTGATGGCGAGAGTGAAGGCGGACAGGTGGAGGTGCAAGCGGGCAAGGGTATGGCGGAAGCAATGACCAAGGCGCGGGAAGTAATTGGGGTCAGCACGGAGAGCGACAGCTTGGTCATTATGCATTCTGGGCTCAATGACGTGCTTAAGGGGAGAAGCCAGGACCTTGAGAGGCACATTGAGACTGGGCTGAGTAAGCTTAGAGAGGCCTCCGGGAGGGTGCATGTGACCATATGCACTATCCCAGAGGTCCAGGGCCAGGCTTACCAGGTAGAAAGGAGGGTGGTTGAGGCCAATCGGGTCATTAGGAGTCTGAGCGGACGACTCGGGTACAGCGTGATGGAGGTCAACAGGGACGTGTACGGAACTGGCTTCCGACCTTTTGTGCAGGATGGTATTCACTACAGTGGTGCCACTGGCAAAAGGATAGGGGGCAGGATGGGTCGCCAGGCAACAGCTTCTTTAGGGGGACCCAGAGCCCTGAAAGAAGCAGTGTAGGCGTGGACGATTCGAGGCAGGAGCCACAAACACGCGAACATCGGTACTGTAGGAGAGGTGACAGGAATAAGCGCAAGAGCCAAATTAAGTCAGACATAGGATTCATTAACATGCAAGGTGGCAGAAATAGGCTAAAATGGGAGGAAATCGAAGAACAACTAAGGCAGGAGAACCTAATGGTTTATGGGTTTGTTGAGACACATCTTATAGGGACATGGAACAACCGCCCTGTAACCCTGATTATGCATGGGAATACTGCAACAGAGTGCAGGGTAGCAGAAAGGGTGGGGGAATTGGAGCATTCATTCATAAAAATACAAATTGGCAAAGGGTCAAACAGGAATGCAAGGAGCATTTATGGCTAGAAGGAAAAGTAGCAGGGGCGAAAACACTTCTGGGCTTTGTATACCTTTGGACAGGATCAAATGCTAAAGAGGAAAACAAAAAAATGTTGGACTGTATAGCAGCGGACATCAATGAGCTAGGAAAAGGATGTGAAGTAATTGTATTAGGAGACATGAATGCGCATGTTGAAGATATGGATGGGTACACAGACTCCACAGGTAACATGCTGCTGGATATGTGTGAGAGGCTTAACTTAGTTGTCTGTAACTCTACTGAAAAGTGTGACGGGATCATAACATGGGAGGTAGGGGGTCGACACTCGACAATAGATTATGCGTTGATGTCACATAGGATGTACGATAGATTAGGAGCCATGATTATAGATGAACAGGGCTCCAGAAGTATAGGTAGCGACCACAAACGTATCAAGTTGAGTTTTAAGAGAGAAACTAAAGCACGAACGACGCGCGAGGAAACGCCAGATGTGATTTTTTACTCAGAAGACGAAGTGGAAATAGCGGCCAAACAAATTGAAGAGGAAATATCAGAGAGTACTGAAACTGATTGGACTTACCCAAAGTTAATGAGACTATTTGAGCGTGAGCTAGGTAAGACGCGAGTCAGGAAAACAAGGCAAGGCATACGAAAACTCAAGAGCTGGTGGGATGAAGAGGTTAAGAAGGCCATAAAGAAACGTCAGGAAGCCTCCAGGGAACACAGGTATTCCAAAAGTAAGGGAGAACCTGAAGCAGAAGTAGAGAGGAAATGGGTAAACTACATAAAATGCAAAAGGGAAGCATCTTATTTGATCAACGAGAAAATCAAGACAAAAGGGTCCCAATGGCTGTTAAAAATAAGCAATAAAAAAGATAAACAGGCAGCTAGAAAATTCTGGCAACATCTGAACTCCTTGGGTAATAGAACAAGCCTAGAGCAGAGGTATATAGTAACAGCTCAAGGTACTCGGTTAGAAGGAGAGGCGGCAATGGAGCATATTGGCCTCGAGCTCCACCACTGGAAAAGCTGGCGCCACCGTCGGCGTGACGTGGCATGAGGGATCACGTGGACACAGCAGCCGCGTCGGGTGCTTCGGAAGCGCCGAGGCGAGCCGAAAACGAAAGTTTAAAGTCGCACCTGCGCCGCGGTTCTGATTAAGTGTTGCCGCTTTACCGCCTTGGGTGTCCGCTTGACAACGTCTGAAACTACTATAATAGGTAGTGGCTGTCTTTGGAGGCGTGCAGCATGGTAAGTTACTGGTTGGTGCCGCAGTGCCGGACGTACGCAACAGAGCCCGGTGTCAGCCTTATTCACACGTAGCCGCACGGCAAGGAGCTGCTTGAAGCTTGGCTGGCGAAACTTTGAACCGGCAGACAGCCATCGGCTACAGCTCGCGTATGCACCAGGCACACGCGCGAGGAAGATTTCTGCTACGGCGCTGGGACTGCGCGATGTTCGGTGAGTAGAAGAAAACGCGCACTGAGACGCTCGCCCGCGCCCGCTGCCCGGCTAATGTCAGGACGGTTTGGTCTATGAACTTGTTGATGCTAGATACTGGCAAGTTCTCTGGAACGGAAAGGGAGCGGTAAGACGCATATTAAAGTAAGGCATGACATATGGTCATGTTTGTGCTATGAATTAATGCACTGGATTACAAAAAAGAAGCAGCGGGAAATCGCACGTTGAGAGGACTGATAAACATACAGTGCGACGCAACTTGAGAAATAATATTAAAACGTCCAACAATTTATAAGACAAAAAAAGATTGAATCGTCGCGACGGCACATCACAGTCGCCGTAGACGTCGAAGTCATAACGAATTTATTTTTCAACAGTTCTGATAGCGTCCACGCAACAATAGTTGCTAGTGTACTGGGAAATGCTCATATGCTGCGGCCTAAAGCTCACGGCACGGTGCGAAAATGCGCTCACAGCGAAAGCAAAACATTGTGCGCGGACATGTACGCAGATTGGCAGTCGGTTGCCGTGAAACCGTGCGCTGGCTGCGCGCATTGAGGCTTTGTTCTGTTATGCGCCATTAGGCTATACAGACCACTCTCTATAAGAACATATATCACATAGTTTACTCTCAGCGTTTGGCTAGTTTTCACGCAAGAAGCCGGTTCGGGAGACTCTATCGCAGCGACCGCGCGCAGTGGCGTTCACTGTACGTATTCGGTAAAGAGATAGCGTCTGTAAACGATTCTGTGCTTTGTTTGCCCAAGATTATTATATCGACACTCGAAAACTTCCATTGTTTTGAGAATAGCTACATAAATGTCCAGGAGGGCTGCCGCGTAGTGTTTTTATTGAGCGCCGTAAGCGAAACCTACGGGGAGCGCGCCACGTGATCCCTCATACTACGCAAGGGTGGCGCTTCCGACAGATGGCGACTCCGTGACTCCTCGCCGCCGATAGGAACCATGATGAGGGAAAAATTTACAAAACAGACAAATGGTACATGCAGTACGTCGGAGAGGGATAGCCCGGTCAACCCACTGCTTTCGCTTGGACAAAAAGAGTGGGAAAGGGCGGACAAGAGGGTACCAAGTAGCACATCGGCAGGCCCCGATGGTATTCCAATTATGTTAATAAAGAAATTGGGCCCGAAATCTAAGAAAGCATTGAGGGAGGTGGTGAGCAAAATGCTAGTGGATGGTAAAGTACCTGACGAATGGAGGCTAAGTAGGATGAGAATGATATATAAGGGAAAGGGGGACAAAGCTGACATAAATAACTACCGGCCTATAACAGTGACGTCAGTGGTTTACAGGGTGGTTATGCAGATTATAAAGGACAGACTGCAGGCATGGGTAGAGAACGAGGGGGTACTTGGAGAGCTACAAAATGGGTTCCGGAAGCATAGGAGGCTAGAAGACAATCTGTTCTCGCTAACACAGTGCATTGAAATAGCTGAAAAGGAACACAGACCCCTATGGCTGGCTTTTTTGGACATCAAGGGAGCCTATGACAGCGTACTTCAAGAGGGCTTGTGGGGCATTCTGGAAGCTTTAGGAGTGCAAGATGGAGTAACCAATTTCTTAAAAGATATCTATAAAGGTAACCGGGTGCTTATAGAATGGGAAAAGCAGGTTTCGGAGCCTGTGATGATTCGGCGGGGGCTTAGGCAGGGGTGCCCATTGTCACCTCTGATGTTTATGCTGTACCTACAAGGTCTAGAGGCCAAAATACAGCAAAGCGGACTCGGCTTCAACCTATCATTTCTCAAGCAAGGAAAATTGATTGAACAGTCATTACCAGGACTGATGTACGCGGATGATATTATATTAATGGCTGACAATGCAGAAGATCTGCAGGAATTAATGGACATATGTGGTACAGAAGGAGACAGGTTAGGCTTGAAGTTTAGCAAAGAAAAATCAGCAGTCATGATTTTTAATGATAACAGTTGCGGCGAGCATAAGATACAGGAGGCCATGTTGGAGATAGTCGATAAATACAAGTACCTTGGGGTGTGGATAAATAATGGCATTGAGTATCTGACAGAGTACGAAAAATATCTAACGACTAAAGGTAACAGAAGTGCAGCGATTATGAAGAGTAGGGCACTGTGGAACTACAATAGGTATGAGGTAGTACGAGGGATGTGGAAGGGGGTAATGGTACCAGGCCTGACTTTTGCCAATGCAGTTCTATGTATTAGAACAGAGACCCGGCAACAGTTGGAAATTAGGCAACGTGGTGTGGGTAGGCTCGCTCTGGGAGCACATGGCAAGACACCAAATCTTGGAGTGCAGGGGGATCTGGGATGGTCTTCTTTCGAGGGCAGAGAGGCTAGTAGCAAGATAGCATTTGAGGAGCGATTGAGAAAAATGGGGGAAATTCGGTCGGCTAGGAAGGTTTTCAGTTACTTATACACGAGGAATGTTGACACGAGGTGGAGGAAGCGAACTAGAAAATTGACAAGCAAATACTTGGGCAGTAGCGGGGGAACAAGTAAGGAATCATCTGTCAAGAAAAAGGTTAAGGAGGCAGAGAGGGGTATGTGGAGTACAGAGATGCAAACCAAATCGGCATTGGAGACATACAGGACGTTTAAGCAAGAAATAGCCAAAGAAAATATTTACGATAACTCTAAGGGAAGCTCGTTGTTATTCGAAGCCAGGACAGGTGTACTGCGGACTAAAACGTACCGAGCCAGATACCAGGAGATAGATTTGGTGTGCGAGGCGTGCAGAGAGGAGGAGGAAACGGTGGAACACCTGATACTTGCTTGTAAACTTCACCCTGCAGTTGAATCTAACGGGGAACTATTCAAAGCCTTGGGTTTTAAAGACAGTGAAAGTAGAATATAGACTTTGAACAGGTAGAAATAACTAAACGGAGGCTATCTGATTGGTGGACAATATCAACGCAAAAGTAAAGGAGTAAATACATAGGTATGCATGCATATAGAACCATTAAAGGCTAGGTGGCGCGCGCCGCCGCCGCCCGATTCAAAGGGTTGAGCCACAATCATCCATCCATCCATCCACTGGTTGGTTGGTTACACTGGTTGGTTACACTACAGTGGCTAGTTACACTGACGTTAACTGGTTGGTTGGTCGTGGCTCGCGGACGCTCCTGTGGACGAGGCTTCAGCGACTTCGTTCGTAGCTAAGTACTCTCTTATCTTTATTAGCTAGTGTTTTGAAGTGTTTTCTTTTGCATGTAGTAGGGGCGCAAATTTTGAATTTTTGGTAGGAGTAGGAAACGTACCGGCTTTGTCTAGGTCTGGCGGCTCCCCCGTTAGGCCTAGGGGGTAGTTCTTTCAGCTAGCTCTTCGGATTCTTACATGGAGTAGGGAGTGATAATTCTTTGTTTTTGTTTGGGATAGCGGTCGAGGTCGGGTTTGCGTGAGTGATTTGGCGAACTTGCTCATTGGGCCTAGGGACGTAGGCCTAGCGATGAAATCGAAAAACGTGAAGGCCGCGGGGGACGGGGAGCAAGTGCAGTGCGACGAGTGCCTGCGCTGGTGCTTCCTCGACGAGACTAAATTCCAGAATTTAGCAGACGCGGTGGGGTCTAGCTTCACGTGCAGGTCGTGCGAGGGCGTCAGGGAAGCCGTCCAAAAACTGGAAGAGAATTGGGCGGCTAAGTTTGAAGAGCTTAAGGCAAACCTGAGGGAGGTGCAGGAGAAGCGGGTAGCACTGCAGGCGAAGGTTGAAAATTTCGTCAAGGTGGAGGCGGCCCAGGCCGCGCAGTTGGTGAGGACTGTGGCCGAGCTTGGGGAGGCGAAAGAAAGGAGCGCCGAACTGCAAAGGCGGCTCGACGCTCTTGAGACTCGGGCAGCGGATAATGTCGGGTCAGGACACCAAAGCGAGGGCGAAGTGGGAGGCAGGGAGCCAAAGCAAGCGGTCGCCAGCTCGCCGCCGGTGAATCGGCGTAGTTATAGCGAAGCAGCGCAACACGCCCCGAGTGAGGCGACGCTGCAGCCACAGGAAGCCGGGAAGCAGGGAGAGGTAGGAGAGAGTGAAAGGGTGATTATCGCTGGCGACTCAAACATGGCTGGGTGCTCAAAAGCAATTGTGGAGAGGGTGAAAGGCGACAAAACAGTGGCGGTAGGGACATTTCCAGGGCAGACACTGGGTTCTGTCATGGAGCGAGCAAAAGAAAAGCTCACGGAAAATGCCCACGTGCGCAACCTTGTCGTAGTAGCAGGCGGGCTAAATGACGTCCTGAACAGGAAAGGGCCAGGACTAGCCCAGCGCTTGGCGAAGGGGGTGGACGACTTGCGCGAGCTATCCCCTCAGGTGCAGATCGTGGTGTGCACGGTGCCGGAGGTGCCTGTGCGTGACAGTCACGTACAAAGAGCCGTAATGGCTGCCAATGAGGCAATATGGAAAATGAGCCGAGAGAAAGGCTTCGAGGTTGTCGAAGTAAACAGGGAAGTGAGAAGTTGTGGTGGTTTTAAACGAGATGGCATCCACTTCAATTACAGGCTAGCACGAGAAGTGGGCTGGCGACTTGGGGGTCGCGCTCTTGCTTTTTTAGGGGGCCCGCGGGCGCTCAGGAGGTCAGAGTAGGTAGTAATAAAGAAGGTCCCCTAGGGGAACATCAGAAGAGCATCGCCGTCGATAACAGAAAAAGGAGGAAAGCAAGAACAAGAGCTCGCCATGCAATAGGCTACATAAACATGCAGGGCGGCAGAAGAAAGGAAAAGTGGGCAGAGATTGAGGAGCAGTTACATAGAGAACAAATAGGGGTGTATGCGGTTACAGAAACGCACCTTAGAGACCCAGAAGAGCCGCCAGTTATTGAGAATTATGTATGGGAAGGGTGCAACAGAACTAAGTCGGAAAGAAAGGGAGGGGGAGTCGGAATGCTCATCCATCAGGGAGCCAAATGGAAAAGAGTAAATTCACAATGTCAAGAGCATCTTTGGTTATCAGGTACAATGAGTGGGAAAGAAACTTGGCTTGGAGTTACGTATTTGTGGACCGGAATAAATTGCACAGAGAAGAATAAAGAGTTAGTGGAATGCATAAGTGCTGATATTAGGGGTTTCGGGAATGGTGCTGAGATAGTTCTATTAGGTGACATGAATGCCCACATACAGGATTTAGATGGCTATACCGACAATAACGGGAAGTTAATGCTAGACCTTTGCGAGCAACATAACCTCGTGATCGTGAATACAGGGCCTAAGTGTGAAGGACAGATCACGTGGGAAGTGGGCAACCGGCAATCGACCATTGATTACTGTCTGATGACAGAAGGAATTCATGATAAGTTGAGAGAAATGGTCATCGATGAGGAAGGGTTTAGCAGCATAGGGAGTGACCATAAACGCATCATTTTGAAAATGGGATATGTAGTTGGGAAAGAGAGCAACGAAAGCAAAATGGCCAGTCCAAATTTGAACGCTGAACAAATAGGAAATATAGTCACTAGAGTGGAGGAAGAAATTGGCAAGTCGCCAAGTAAGGGGTGGGAATATGGTGAGCTTCTAAGTGTAGTAACGACAGAAATACGGAAAGAGAAACAACATGTTCATTGGAAAGGAAAAAAGAAACCGAAAAGCTGGTGGAACAAGGAGATACGAGAAGCGATCGCCGAACGACAGAAAGCATCTCGAGAGCACAGGCAGGCAAAGAAGGCGCAGTTGCCACAGGATGAAGTAACCAGTAAATGGGAAATATACCGGGAGAAAAAGTCTATGGTACAAATACTGGTGCAAGCAAAATTAAAAGGTGAAAGTGAACGTTGGTTGTCAGAAATACGTGAGAAAAAGAAGGCCGCACCTAGAATATTTTGGAATCACATAAAATTATTAGGCAGGAAGTCAACAACAATACAACAACATATCCTAGACGAAGATGAAAACAGACTGGAAGGAGAAGCAGCAATAAATTACATCCAAAAAGTAACAGCCGAATCTTTCCAAGGCAAGGACGAGGTTGTATTTGAAGAAAAAAAGAGCATGAAAGAGACCCAAGGGGGAAAAGAGCTAGTGCTTACAAATTTAAACTGGAAGAAAGCGGAAGAGAAAATTCCTAAGCGCACAGCCACAGGGCTAGACGAGGTTCCCGTTAGGCTGATAAATGAACTGGGATCAAAAAGTAAGGAAGCTCTCGTGAAAGCAGTTGAAAAAACTTTAAAAGATAGACGAATACCAGACAGTTGGCGACAAAGTAGAATGAATTTAATTTATAAAGGTAAGGGGGAGAAAGACAGAATTCACTCGTATAGACCGTTGACCATTACATCGGTAATATACAGGCTAGCAATGCAGGCAATCAAATTAAAGCTTCAAGCATGGGCAGAAAATAATGGCATTTTGGGAGAGCTTCAGAATGGCTTTAGAATAGGTAGGCGTTTGGATGATAACTTGTTTGTTCTTACTCAGTGTATTGAAATATCAAAAGCAGAAAGCAGACCGTTGTATGTGGCCTTTTTGGACATTACAGGAGCATACGACAACGTAGACCGCAGCATTTTGTGGGATATTCTGGAAGGGGAAGGCTTAGGTAACGATTGTATACAGCTTTTGAGAGAGATTTACCTAGAAAATACTGTTTGCGTTGAATGGGAAGGGATGAGGAGCACGGAGAAAGTTCATATCAACAAGGGACTGAGGCAGGGGTGCCCTTTATCCCCGCTGCTGTTTATGATGTACATGGTGGGGATGGAGAGGGCGCTAGAAGGAAGTAATATCGGGTTTAATCTCTCATACAAACAGGCAGGTACAGTAATAGAGCAGCAACTCCCAGGTTTATTTTATGCGGACGACATTGTGTTGCTCGCAAACAAGCAAAGTGATTTGCAACGTCTGGCTAATATCTGTGGACAGGAAGGCAACAATTTAGGTTTGAAATTTAGTGTTAGAAAATCAGGTGTTATTGTATTCAATGAAAACAGTGAACAGACAGTGGAGATACAGGGCCAAGAAATACCTCGGGTAACAGAATATAAATACCTTGGTATATGGATAAACGAAGGCAACAGATATATGGAAACACAGGAAAAAACCATAACAGTCAAGGGGAAGAGAAATGCAGCCATAATGAGGCACAGAGCGCTATGGGGATACAATAGGTACGAGGTCCTCCGAGGTATGTGGAAAGGGGTAATGGTTCCAGGACTTACTTTTGGAAATGCGGTTGTTTGCTTTAAATCAGGGGTACAATCAGGACTCGACGGGAACCAAAGGTCAGTGGGTCGCCTCGCATTGGGCGCTCACGGGAAGACTACAAATGAAGCTGTGCAAGGGGATATGGGCTGGACTAGTTTTGAAGTGAGGGAAGCTCGCAGTAAAATTGAGTATGAAGAACGGTTGAGGAATATGGAGGAAAACAAATGGGCTGGGAGAGTGTTCAGGTATCTGTACAGGCAAAACATTGATTCACAGTGGAGGAAAAGAACTAGGAAGCTTACCAGCAAGTATGCGGCCTGTGGGGTAGGCAACACAGCAACAAAGAAGGTCAAGCGGGAAGTCAGAGAGGCTGAATTAATCTCATGGGTGGCGGCAATGGAAAAGAAACCTGCCATGAGTAACTACTTAAGGGGAAAAAACGAAATTTGGAAAGAAACCATTTATGATAACTCAAAGGGAAGCTCATTACTTTTCGAAGCGAGATCGGGATGCCTTAGAACACGCACATATAAAGCGAGATATAAGAAGGAAGAAGAAGCATGTGCTTGCTGCGGTAAAGCTAGGGAAACGACGGAGCATATTTTATTAGAATGTGAAGACGCCTACCCAGCGGTCGATTTAGGCACCACTGGCCTCATTGAAGCCCTTGGGTTCAGCGGGAGCAGTGGTAAAGCAAACAGGTCCGCAATAGACATTAGTAAGAGGCGATTGGAGGATTGGTGGAAGAAAAGTAGGGAAACGACAAAAGACGGAGACGTACAAAAACACAGTTCGCAATAGGGGATCAGAAAATTTCGACGTGGTAGTTCATAGTGTTTTTTTTTTCCTTTTCTTTTTTCATTGGTTAACCTAGGTAGGATATTAGGCAGCATAGTAGCAAGGGCTTGGTGGCGCAAGCCACCACCCCGTTCCAAAGGGGACGCTCATAACATCCATCCACCCTTCCATCCATACGTCGCCCGGTTACAGTGGCTAGAATAGGGAAGTGTATTGAACGCGCCAGCTCGCGCGTGGCGCTTTGGAAGGAAGCTTCCAGGGGGCGCTGCCACACGCATACACGTCGGCAGCGACGGCGGCTAGCAGCCGCAGTGCAGGCGCCGTGCTCGGAATGCGATCATCCGGCCGCGCGCGGTCAGGAATTCAATAACAAATAAGAGAGCTTCACACTACGTATATGCTCGCTCGTTCATGGCTACAAATTGCTATATAGTAGCATAGCTCCTCGAATCACAGAGCGTCAACGTAACAATCCGATTGAGCGCACATCGATGGTAGAATGCACCTTGTTTTGTCTGGTTATCGAACGCAAAGCAAGAAAATTCCCAGCGGTAACTCGGAAGCAAACATTTTATTTTCAACACATTGCTTGCACAAACAACTCATATTTTGAAGAATTGCTTAGAATCTGTAGAAAGCAAACCATTCTCAGTCATTGACGATATTTTGATACGCGACACGCCAGAGCTGGTGCTCTTTTTTTCACGAGAACAACAAAAAAAAAACATTTTGTTTAAATAGTTTACAAGCAGTTCAAACAGAACGTTGTCAGCCTCTGCTAAGTGACGCGCCTGAGCTTCAGGTGCTTCTTTTCACAGGAAAACGCGCTCTCTTTGTTGAGTGCCTTCGTGTAGAAATGTGCAAACGGGTGACCAAAATAAATTTTGTAACCTGGTTGGTGAATTTGGGGCCATGCTGTGCACAGCCTAGCATGGCGTCATTTTTTTTGCAGGCAGAAGACAAGCTTTTCCAAGAAGTCACTGTGCAGCTCGTTGTAACTGAACCACACCGAAAAAAGTAGTTTCAAGGGCGTCTACATATGAGAAGAGCTTCTCAGAAGGGTATATGAGGCCCCGCAGAACTTGATGAACATCGCCAGCTATTCTTTGGCTTCGTCGGCGAAAACAAGGAGCTGGTCAAAGCATTCCTTGCACGCAGTCCTAAGGATTGTTTCGTGTACAACATGCCCTGCCATGTAGAAGGCTCAGGTGGAATCCGTGCTGTCATTGCCTTTACTAGCTTCCACATTAGCAGAACAAAGGCTTGACTTGGTGCGGGGTGACCCCAGTGCTCCTTTAATTGCTTCTTGTAGAAAAACAGGCCCCGAAGCACCTGGGGAATGAAAAGGTGCAACGCCAGGTTTACCTTCATCTTTTCAAAGTTGTTAGGTCTCACGTGAGCAAGAGTGATCTTCGGCATCACCTTAAGGGTAAGTGGACACTTATCCTCTATGTGTGCTGCTCTGATGTGCTCAGTATAAACAGACCCTTCAGCCCTTTTGCACCTTGCTTTAAGAAGGCCATTTCGAACGCATCTTATCCGGCTCGGAAAATCCGAAATGAAGAGGCGTCTTCCAGTGTCAACAGGATATGGTGCAGATGGTTTTATGGACGTCGAGGAGCCAGAAACCACAAAAAGCCGCCACATTGAACGGTTCCATGAAGCTCCGTCCGCCGTGATATAATCTACCTTCAGTCAAGCCTTTTCTGCGAGCTACACGTCTTCTGTTAAGATCTTGCACAAAAGCAGCCTTCACATCTCCCCTGGAAGCGAAAACGCCGAATATCTGGTGCCAGCTAGGAACCAGTGAAAGGTTGAAACATGATCACAAGACCGTGATTGCAGGGAAGATGTTTGTCATTTTCCAATGTGAATTTTTCCCAAGTCCACCACTCCTTCTACTTTCCCTCCTGCGCCAACATTCAAGAACTCTGACAGCTTCATTTCGTCCACAATCAGGCCACCATGGCACTTGAATTCCTCCACAGATTTGGTTTTTCTTTCAATGCCTGTGATAGTAGCAGGGTTGAGGCCGAACCCATCCTTGTATTTCCGCATGTGCACCTTCAAACAGCTTCCGCTTGGAAGGATGAGTATGCCTTCCCGCCCGACATGCTCGTCGAGCCTCGAGTTTTTCATTAGCATTATCACGCAATCCAGCAACCAGTCCGGATTGTACTACATACCTTTCGTTGATTTTTGATGAGCAGCTTGAAAGCATTGCATAACAGCAAGTCTTCGCTTCGGTGGAAGGGCGTGTAACCGGTCTGCGAGGACGCCCTTTTCAAGTTCTGCATTTTTGTCTCTTCAATTTCTCAATAGTTTGAGTGTAAAGTGACAGCTAGGCTTTGAGCCGGCAAGTGGCTTGTGCGTGCGCTCTTCTACGTTTTTAAATTGCTGCAGCAGAAAAAGAAACGAGCACTACTTCCCAGAGGTCAGGGCGCGTGGCGTTGCTGAAGCAGCAGAGCCGGCGCCACTCGCACCGGGCGACGTGTAAACGTCAGCGCGCGCCCCCTCGCGGCTCCCTTGTGGGCGGCTTCACTGCGTCTCGTAGGCGCTCCGTGCTGGTCGCCACACTTCCCTATTCTAGCCACTGTAGCCCGGTGCGAGTTGCGCCGGCTCTGCGGCTTCAGCAACGCCACGCACCCTGACCTCTGGGAAGTAGTGCTCGTTTCTTTTTCTGCTGCAGCAATTTAAAAACGTAGAAGAGCGCACGCACAAGCCACTTGCCGGCTCAAAGCCTAGCTGTCACTTTACACTCAAACTATTGAGAAATTGAAGAGACAAAAATGCAGAACTTGAAAAGGGCGTCCTCGCAGACCGGTTACACGCCCTTCCACCGAAGCAAAGACTTGCTGTTATGCAATGCTTTCAAGCTGCTCGCCAAAAATCAACGAAAGGTATGTAGTACAATCCGGACTGGTTGCTGGATAAGGCATACTCATCCTCCCAAGCGGAAGCTGTTTGAAGGTGCATATGCGGAAATACAAGGATGGGTTTGGCCTCAACCCTGCTATTATCACAGGCATTGAAAGAAAAACCAAATCTATGGAGGAATCCAAGTGCCATGGTGGCCTGATTGTGGACGAAATGAAGCTGTCAGAGTTCTTGAATGTTGGCGCAGGAGGGAAAGTAGAAGGAGTGGTGAACTTTGCGTAAATTCACATTGGAAAATGACAAACATCTTCCCTGCAATCACGGTCTTGTGATCATGTTTCAACCTTTCACTTGTTCCTAGCTGGCACCAGATATTCGGCGTTTTCGCTTCCAGGGGAGATGTAAACGCTGCTTTTGTGCATGATCTTAACAGAAGCCGTGTAGCTCGTAGAAAAGGCTGGGCTGAAGGTAGATTATATCACGGCGGACGGAGCTTCATGGAACCGTTCAATGTCGCGGCTTTTTGTGATTTCTGGCTCCTCGACGTCCATAAAACCATCTGCACCATATCCTGTTGACAGTGGAAGACGCCTCTTCATTTCGGATTTTCCGAGCCTGATAAAATGTGTTCGAAATGGCCTTCTTAAAGCAAGGTGCAAAAGGCCTGAAGGGTCTGTTTATACTGTGCACATCAGAGCAGCACACATAGAGGATAAGTGTCCACTTACCCTTAAAGTGATGCCGAAGATCACTCTTGCTCACGTGAGACCTAACAACTTTGAAAAGATGAAGGTAAACCTGGCATTGCACCTTTTCATTCCCAGGTGCTTCGGGGCCTGTTTTTCTACAAGAAGCAAATAAAGGAGCCCTGGGGTGACCCCGCACCAAGTCAAGCCTTTGTTCTGCTAATGTGGAAGCTAGTAAAAGCAATGAGAGCACGGATTCCACCTGAGGGATTGAAACCTGACTCCGAACATGAAAGGCACGTCAAGGATGTATGAGACTACTTAAACTGATGGGAGGCTCACGCGGGAACGTCACCAGCAGGATTTTTTTCAGCAAGCACTGCCAAGGGACCAAGGGTCACCCTTCAGGCCACGCTTGATCTAATGAAGTACCTTCGTGAGAAACTTGGCTTGAAGTAGCTGCTGACGTGCCGGCTGAGGCAAGACTGCCTAGAGAAATTGTTTGGTATCATTAGACGATTTTCTGGTGGCAACGACCATCCCTCTTCTGCCCAATTCTTGCTCGTTGTGAACTGTTTGAGTTTTTACGAATTGATCAAACCGGCCAGGAGTGGCAACTGTGAAGGGGGCGATCTGACCTTTCTCCTCAGTGGTTAGGATGCAAGGAATAACGGGAAGGTAGAAGAAGCTTCTGAAGTGATAAAGAAGTCCGCAATGCTTCCATACCATGAGTACCTTGAAAAGATGAGCAATCCGCGGCTAGTGTTCTACATGGCAGGGTATGTTGTACACGAAACAATCCTGAAGACTGCGTGCAAGGAATGCTTTGACGAGCTCCTTGTTTTCGCCGACGAAGCCAAAGAATAGCTGGCGATGTTCATCAAGTTCTGCGGGGCCTCATATACCCTTCTGAGAAGCTCTTCTCATATGTAGACGCCCTTGAAACTACTTTTTTCGGTGTGGTTCAGTTACAACGAGCTGCACAGTGACTTCTTGAAAAAGCTTGTCTTCTGCCTGCAAAAAAAAAAAAAAAAAAAAAAAAAGACTCCATGCTAGGCTGTGCACAGCATGGCCCCAAATTCACCAACCAGGTTACAAAATTTATTTTGGTCACCCGTTTGCACATTTCTACACGAATGCACTCAACAAAGAGAGCGCGTTTTCCTGTGAAAAGAAGCACCTGAAGCTCAGGCGCGTCACTTAGCAGAGGCTGACAACGTTCTGTGTGAACTGCTTGTAAACTATTTAAACAAAATGTTTTTTTTTGTTGTTCTCGTGAAAAAAAAAAAAGAGCACCAGCTCTGGCGTGTCGCGTATCAAAATATCGTTGATGACTGAGAATGGTTTGCTTTCTACAGATTCTAAGCAATTCTTCAAAATATGAGTTGTTTGTGCAAGCAATGTGTTGAAAATGTGTTCCGGGCTTGCAGCGATAAAGAAAGGAAACGCATCAAGGCAGATGACGATTATTTTTGTGTGGCAGAAGAGGCAAGCCAAAGGGTGTAAACTGTTCTTAGAGTGTACACTCTGAGAACAGTTTACACCCTTAATTAGCCAGCGCCACCACTCACAGATCTTGGCGGCGGACGTGGAACGTCCTTTTTGCCGCAGGTGTCACGAGAACGTGATCTTTTTGGGTGAAGGCAACTGGTCAATAAACCCACATATGCTCTGAAGGCATCAACTGGTCAATAAACCCACATATGCTCTGAAGGCATAAGATGCCTTCAGGTAGCATATGTGGGTTTATTGACCAGTTGCCTTCACCCAAAAAGATCACGTTCTCGTGCCGCCTGCGGCAGAAAGGACGTTCCACGTCCGCCGCCAAGGTCTGCGAGTCGTGGCACTGGCTAACACTCCCAGGGTTCTACTAGGACACATAAATACCCAAGAAAGTGGATGGGGAAGCAGCGCCGTGGTAGCTGAATTGGTAGAGCATCGCACGCGATATGCGAAGGTTGTGGGTTCGGTTCCCACCTGAGGCAAGTTGTTTTTTCATCCACTTTAATTTCCATTAATTTATCGTTCCTTTATTTCATTTATTAAGCAAAAGTAATTTCCCCTATGTTGTCCTTGGTGTCAGTGTTTGTTGGCTTCTTGTGATTGTTCAAATTAGAAAGACAAGTTACAAAGTAGGGGCACACTTTGATACTTGAAGAAACATTATACATATAATAGCTGTGCAATTAACATATGTTGGCTCTATTATGTACATACCATGTGGTTGGTTTTTGGGAATGTGGTCATTCTGTAAAATAAAGCTGCTTTTGTTTCAAATAAATTGCTGAACTACTGCTTGTGTTTTCCTGTGCTCCCTGTTCTGATTGTGTTTTTGAAAGTGCAGTGAGTGTCTACAGACTGAAATGCACAAGGCTTTGCTTTATCATGCCAGGAAACATTTTGGCTTGATAAAGTAGCCTTAACCTCTTCCATGCACACACGCTTTTTGTGTACAAACAAATCAAACAGAAGAGATTGACCTTTTACCACAGATTTTAACACCTGGCAACGTTAAAACAGAGTGAAGCTGCACAAATACAATTTACTGTAAGTACTGCTGCTAAAACCTCATGCGTGTGCATAGTATGTGCATGCAGTGCTGTCTATGCCTTGGTAGAGCCCTGAAACAGCTTTTACCACGCTGCTTGCTATAGCATTGCTCTGTTCTGCAACCTGAGAGCAAAACTACAAATCATCTCTAGAACTTCAGTAGTGGAATTGACAGCTATTTCCGCATGTTTGACACACTCCTGGCCAGGGACTTTTCGTCCTGTAGGCGAAATAGATGGCCGTTTACGACGCCATTTCGGGAAGAGCGTAGCACACCTTCAAAGTCGCCTCGCAATGCTTCACCAGCAGGGTTTACCAGCAAGAGTGGGGGAGCGGCACAATAATTCGACTTTGCATGGTGTGGCACAATACCATAATACGGTATGCTTCTGCTTCTGGCTCCCATTTACAGTGACATGCTTGTGGATTTCAACATGAAGCAAGCCCATTTTACTAAAATTTACTTTTGAATTATTCTACCAGCATGGTATGGTGTGGCTACCTATGATCGCTGTATAAAACCGGGGCAAACATAGCACGTCTAAAAAGTGCAACAGTTGGCATAACGGTAATAAGTGGCCTGTAGTCATCCGAAATGTGTAAAATCGCAAGAATTAGTCAAGCTCATTTAAACATTGCACAGTTTCCAGGCACAATTTTTTTCTTACGTGTGCGTACCTGTCAATCAAACTTCAAATTTTATCTGTGCACAACAAATATATTTTTCATGCAAAAATTTAAAAATGTGCCAAGGACAGTGTGGCTCCTTGATCTGGTGATATCATGGCATGGTAGGTCACAAACAAATGATGCACGCTCCATTTGTTCATGAGTAAACCATGCCATTATTAGGTCACTGAAAACCGAGCATGTCAGGACATCTCTGCACCACGTTGGTCTTTTGTTTCTGTCTTGGTGAACATTTGATGTGTGATGGGAGGAGCCACTTGGAAGGTGAGGGCGATGCTCTATGCTCCTTGAAAAGTGGCAGTAGAAAAGCTTGTGATGCAGACTCGTGTTGTGCTGAATGCAGCGAAATGTCCGAGAAGCATTGTGCTGCTGAGGTCACGTGTTCGATCCTCGCCTTGGCGACTGCATTCGGATGGGGGTGAAATACATGAACGCTTGTGTACTGTGGAGTGGGTGCACATTAAAAACCTCAGGTGATGAAGCCAGTCTGCAACTATAGCATGCCTCGTATCGCGGTTATGGCTTATAGAACACCAGAATTAAATTAATTTTAATTTAGCTGTTTGAGAAGTGTTGAAAGAAATTTTATTTAGTGAAGCAGGTCTTGGCACACATTAAGAATCATTCAAAGCACACCCTGCTTTCAGTGCCATGGTGTGGTCATAAAAGCTGCCATGTGCAACCAGATTAACACAAAACATTCAGTACAAAAGTAATGTCGGTGCTCCTTTACATGTAAGCATGACGGACACTTGTCTTTAAAGGTATCATCTAAAACCTAGACGATAGGAAGGCCAAGCATCTTGAAATTCATGCCAAAACCTCATCAGCGTTACATCACTTCTTTCGAATAATTTTTATTGTCATTTTGTCAGAGTAAAAGTTCTCGAAACCTGCTAGGCTGAGTGTTTGTTTCCATTCAAATGCAGCAGAGTTCATCTTTATTGAACTAGACCCATCTTTACTGATATGCAATCAAGTAGATCAAAGCAGATGGTGTCAAAGTGCATGCGACAGTGTTTGGAGTGGACATTCCTGGGTGATGTTGCCCAGAAGACAGTTGTGAGCTTAATGCACATAGCAGCTACAGCATATGAAAACCAGCACTTTATAAATTTTGTATATCGCAGACTTTCAGCAGGGCTTGAGCTAATTCTGGTCGCAAACTACTACATAATTTCAACCATATGGCCACTGCCATGACATTTTTTTTTTTATGGTCCTACAATTTATTCCCACTGTGTACAATCAAAATCTCTGCCAACGACAACAGAAACAGTATGATTGGAAACTGCACAATTCTTCATCTGTGCACGTGGCTGGCCGATTGCCGTATGAGGTGCTTTGTGAGCTGGCATTGATGTCTAAATCTCAACTGCTCTGCAGCATCCAAAATGGGCTTTGGGATACACTCTTACCACAAGAAGAGAGACTATAATGACTGTTGTATGATGTTGATAATGATGTATACCCATGACTGCTCCGCTCAGCCCCAGAAGATCCAGCTGTGGGCAGTCCAGCGGGCCGACAACACCGCCAGAGCCCAAGGGCAGACGTCTAGGCAGGTTGAAGCCCGCCCAGTTAACTTGCTGGATAAAAATAAAGTGTTCCCACATACCCTTGATGTGGGATTGGCTAGGATTCTCCATAAATAGATCAAATAACTTCATATCCCCACTAACTTGATAGTACATAATACTGATAAGTAACATAATTTACAAAGTAACTAAAAAACAACCAGGTCTACTTGACTGAACCACAAGGGGAAAGATCGAAATATTTGTGTTAATTGTATGAAAAACATGTGCCTAAGCTGTCATCTTCCCAGCAGCAACAACATGATCATGCACAAACTAACATTACTCTTCAGGCACACCCCAGGCTGCTCACAATGTTAGCTACAATATTCGAAGCTCAATGTGCAAAAGGGGTAGCTGCCAATTTTTTTTTCCAGCTGAATACCTTCAGCGGAACAGGACAAAGTCATTCTATTCCATATCCTCACACGAAACATTTAACAATATTGTTACAAGCCATTTTTGTACATTGAAGAAGGCACCAGCAAGGCGATGAAGACAATTTAAGAAGCACTCATGTTCTTATTTCCATCGCAATACAAACCTACACTTGCTCAATTGAAGATGTAAGTGCTGAATTCGACTTTATAGAATACTAAATGGCACCATGTACTCTTATGAGGCACATGAACAGACATTCCAAGGAAGTGCAAAATATTTGTAATCCAGTATGGCAAGGAGGGATTCACTGTTGGTGTCAACAGAATTTGGCCAGTCAGAAGGGTAAGACAATACAAAAAATAACTTACATGCCCACTATGCAATGTTTTGCCAAACTATCCAAAAATTCAATGTTTGCAAGTCCACAGTGACTAGGAAAAGAAATAAACAAATTTCTTGAAGATGGGATGAAAAATAAATGTTGCGACAATTCAGAAATGAATTCTTTGTACTTTCCAGTGACATATGGATAGAAACAGTTGGCGAGCACAATTACATATGCGACACATACTTATGGATCTTGACTTGTATTCATGGCAATGCTGCACGGAAAATACCACTCTCGTACTTCTGAGAGGCGTCAGTTACAATACTGAGTTGGAAGGAAAACCTTGCAAATACTTCTTCAGAAGTCCAAGCATCTGACTGGTGAGTAGCTTAGCATGACTAGGGGAAAATATAATCAATTTTACAAATATCACCATTCCAAAAGAACTGGCCCACTGCATTGATATTCAGCTGACAACTGTTTTTGCTAAAAGCCTCTGTGCATCATTACAACCTGAGGTAGCTTAAACCTAGGTCACATGGAATCGAAAAATATAGCGGCAAATGTAACATTGAAATTTGATATCTCGTGAACATGAGCAAAAACTTAATTTGAAAATGTTTGCTCAAAAGGAAAACTTTCATGGCCATAACGCTGCTGCCCATTGCAAGCATAAAGCTGCTGCCCATTGCAAGTCGTAAGCAAAAGAAAAAGGTGGACTGAAAAAGCAATAAGACACAATATAAGCTGCAAAATGAATACAGACTTGGTCAGTATTTGGAGCAGATCGTTAAGTGGATATCAAGAAATGTGCAGTGGATAACAGCAAAACATATGGTAACCAACTGACTGACGGAAGTAAGGCTCACAGCATAAATTTTTCTCTATCTACACCGACACACGTATTCGCTGTTTTACATTGGCTTTATGGCTCCTGTGGTGGAACCGCGAATAAGCCCGAATAATAGACCCAGCAAACCACAAATATCTATTGGATGTATCACAAAAGACCAAATATCCAAGGCATTTAATGTCTAGTTCACATCTCTATGTTCCACTAGTACATGGCAGTCAAGAGTAATCCAAAGGATGTCAAATGTTTTTGTGATTTGGACATCTCGTGCACATCCAAAGTTTCCGCACATTGATTGTGCGTTGTGACTAGATGAACGCACCATGCCACAGAAACACATTGTCTTTAGTGCCTAACAATGAGATCCTGGGAAAGGAACAACTGCACCGTTCCAGCGCCAGGCATTTACTGCGCCCACTGCACCCTTCTCGCCACTTTGAAAATACGCTTGGCTGCTACACTTTCGGTGTGAAAATTAAGCTTTCCAACTACTTGAAACTTTAACAATTAATGGCATTATATATTGACACCCTCCAGCAATGAATATGTATTTACATGTAATGAAGGATATAGGTGAGCTTTGTTTGGTCATTTGTTGGTGAAAAGACCAAACAAGTGAAAAATTATTCATCATTTATAACTTTTGTTCTGCTGTTCATTGCTGTTTTATGTGCATTGCAGGACAGAGACCTATATCTGTCCTGCTGGAATGTTTATGTACAGGCACCAACCATGATTTTCTGCAGTGAGGTCAAGCTGTTATTTACCAGTCTACAAACAAGACACACCTCTCTAAGACAGTTCTCACAAATACATTCACAAAAGAAAAACATTAGGAACTGGGAAATGAGTTTACAGGCGAGACAGACCCTAGGCAAGACAAGGATCCAGCATTCACATGACATTCATTTTGGTGCAATTTTACCATGGTTCTTAAAGAAACAATGCAAAAAAACACACATGCTGACATTTTAAACAAGCATCAGGATAAGGAAAGGTGCTCATGATACAAGTAACAACCCAACCGTACCAAAAATCAACCCCATAGTCACAACAGCCTTAGATATGAAGCTCCTTTTCTGTGAGCGCAGCTGAAGGTATAGACTGAACACTGGCCACCTGATAAATGATGGTTCCTGTGGGATCAATTTTGTTATGATTGGATTGCATAATGGACACCTTTCCATGTGCTGATGCCTGTTTAAAATGTCAGCATGTGCCACGCATCTTCTTTTTTCTGCTTTTTTTGCATCACTTTAAAAAGGCTGATGCTTGTGCCAAAACAGATGTTCTTCAGTTGGCCATAATGCAACTATCATAGCGAGAACACCCACACCCATACATCAGCAGCTGAAGCACTGCTTGACTTATTCCATTCTTGTAACTGAGCACTATTGGGAAAATGCATCCTCCAACCAGACAAGCGTTCGTGTATGCTTCAAGTAAGGACCGCCAAGGCAATTTTTCTTCTTTTGACAGTGTTCTTTGGGGACTGTCTAGAGTATATGTTGGCCACAGTTGTTTCATTCGCAGGGTGAAAGAATGTTATCCATGGCAGGCATTGGTGAAAGGCTGCTAATATCCAATTAAGCAGTGCAAAGGCAAGAAAATCATGCACCTAATCACACAATAATGCCAGCAAGGGAGTATGCAGATGATTAGTATGCAAGGGCTCTAGCTCAGGGCTAACTTTGACTTCCCAAGTACATTTAACTGCAGAAAGCTTATAGCTTATAAAATTTGAATGAAATTTGTTGGATTTGAGATAAAAATTAAAATTAAAGTGACCCTAGAAAGCAAATCTTTTTTAAATTTCCAGCCTGGAATTAAACGGACATTGCAGTTCTGCAAACTGCATCCAGGACACCTAAAGCAGACAACTTTGATATAAAAAGTTACAGCTTAAGTGAGAGTGTTACATTGTTTAGGAGGGTTTTGCAAAAGTCCTACTCACAAATTAGTGGTATGTTTCAGAGTGATGTATAATACATTGGTTTCATATGCTCTAGATGCTTCATCAGGTGCAGTATGCAGAACTGATATATAATTTTGTCATTGCAGAGACACAATTATAAACTTGAAATTTTTACAATTTTGCAATTTTTAATCCTTTTTATAAAATATTAAATGGCCTATAAATGAAAAATCTGCGTCTTACAGTCACTAAATTTTAACTTTTTGTTTTAAATGCAACAAACCTAATCAAAATTTGGTGCAGTGGTTGCTGACAAAAATGAGTTCTCTCATCTCATGTATTTAGATTGGAGCTCTCGAGCTAAAGCTTCCTCTTATGTGTCACCTGAAGTTGAATTGAAATATCGCAGCGTACCGGAGTGCTGTAGCTACTGCTACGCCAATTCACTGCAAATCTTAACATTTCGACTTTGAGCTAACTTACCTGTGATAACATAAGACCTTGTGTCAATCGCTGACCTCTGCAAACTGCTGCGGCCACGACCAGAAGTCTTACATTGGTCAGTATTTGCTCCTAGCTTGCATGCAAAAATCACTGCAAAATTATTGTGGCTTATTTCTTAACTTGCACAGTAAGAGCAATGAGTCCAGAATGTATTTAATTCCACAATGTGACAGCTTTACTGCCCAGTATTTGAATATCACGATGACAGAACTTTGCACAACTTCAACAATGACCTCCTACTTGAGGTCAAAAATCTCTATAAGCAATGGCTCAACTTCATGGGGGTTCAGGTCCACCAGTATGCTGACTTGGTTCTCATTGAGCGTGCGCATATCTTCGAGGTTACGGATGAGCTGCAGGAAGACTGACCGGCTCTCGCAGCCTGAGTAGCGGGTGTCTAGGTATCGCCGCAGCAGGTAGAGGTATGTATCTTGTTCAAACATGACCACATCTCGGTGCACCAGGTTGGGCCGCTCAGGCGTGAACAGTGTGATGGCACTGAGCAGCAGCATTATGTTTTCGTCTAGTCTCCACTCGGGTCGGAATGCATTGATGAAGCGCTTGTGCTCCTCGTAAACATTGCCCCGTGCCTCTTTGAGGATATCCACCCGAATAGACATGAGCCGTGGATCAGGTCCCTTCCAGCAGTCGCGCTCAGCGTCATACGACATCACGGAGCGCAGCAGCATGAGCTCGGTGCTGCCGCCCTTCAGCAGTGCCACCTGGTCTTCCTGGCAGAGGCTCTTGAAGGCGGCAATGCGCTTGGACATCTTTATCAGGCGCCGGATGGCATGGTCCGTCATGTTGATCACATCCACCAGGCTGGGCTCAGGATCACAGGCCAGCGGCACCTTGAGCACCTGGTTGGCCGTGGCCAGCTCCTGGATGCGGTGTGTTTCAGCTTCGGTCAGCACATCTGAGCCTGGCACTCGATAGAACTGGCTACGGATGGCCCGGTCATGCACCACCTGTGAGGAGCCGCACTGGTCACGCCATGGCAGCTGTGATGAGTCAGAACTGCTGGATTCTAAGTCTGAGCAGCATGAGTCAGGCCGGTCTGCCTTGGGCTGCTGGCCAGTTGATGGCCCTGCATTGCTTGCCAGTTCAAGCTCAGATGTATAGCGTGCCACCTTGACTGGGCTTTCATCGTCATCCTCAGATAGCTGCGTTCTCTGTCGCGGATGTAAGGCACGCTTAAGGCGGTTCTCTTCGATCTTGGCACGCTTCTCACGCTTCTCGGCTTCACTCAGGATACATTCTTTCTTCATGCCGATGGCAAAGCATTTCTGCAGGCGGCACCGCTGGCAGAAACGTCGTGTTCGTGTGTTCACCTCACAGTCATCCTTGAAGAGGCAGCGAAATTCCTGGGTGAAGATAAAAAGAGTGCTGACATTAGAAATTCCAGGGCTTTGCAAAAATTTTTTTACATGAACAATTCACATTCAGAAACATAAACACTATTCATTCACTGCCTTTGAGTAGAGAAGTATTACTGCACATACACAATTTTTTCCTCACTCCAATCGTGACATAAGACTTTGCCAAGTTTATGTTTAATTTGAACTCTCACAACTGGACAAACTTTAACCATCTATGTCTGTCACCATAGGACTGGCAAGCTTACTAAAATGCAAACAAAACAACCATACTGCCCGTGTGTTATGTCATTGAACAAGGCCCTGCAAATCTTTTATGCAAAGCGTGGAAGGTGTCGAGTATTAGGGGGCATCTCATGAATGCCTTGTCATCTCATCGCACCACATCCCCCAATGCAGTGAGGTTTTCAAATGGGTCAGCACTTGCAACTTCTTGTAGCAAACATAAATCTTCATCTATGCAAAATTGCTGCTGTAGCTTGCGTTGTACAGACGAACATAAAGGCGTGGTTGAAGTGCACAGCATGGTCGAGAACATGTCACTGGAGGCAGCTATCTTGGAAAGAGTGAGGTGCCTCGATGCACGCGCGAGAGAGGGTGCATGCATCACCAACCCTCGCTAGTGAAAGATGGCAGTGGCTCAGGCAGCTTGTAAGCCGACCGTGTTTGTCGCTCCGCTAGCCCGCTTGCGGCTAAGCGAACAGTGCATGCGCATTCGTGCTTCCACTCCATTCAGCTGCTGAGCGTAAAAAAACTCCACTAAAACACTATACCCTCAGCGTCTCAGTGTTGCGTTTCACTGCTTTAAAGAGTTTATTTTGGCTTGGATAAGGAACACCTGCATATCGGCATAAGCCAACACTTTGTTTTTTCAGCTCAAGCTCCTTCAAAGAAGCGGCAGCACACTTCCTTTCCCATTCACTCCTCAACGTGTCGGTTGAGGAGAACGTTTCTGTTCTTGTCCTCTTTCCGCTGCGCATTCGCCCAGTGGACCATTTGAAGCATCCTATTGGTCAGTTGTGCAGTCAATGTCCGATTTTTCAGACTCCCTAGGGGCCTCGAAAATGTCTAAAAAAATGAATGCATGTCTTTTACTGCCCTGAAAGGCTCAAATCGCCACAGGCACATCCGAAAAAGCTCTGAAGACCTGCCAGTACATAAAGATTTCTAGTGGTGTTTTTTGAAGTAGGTCTGGAAGAATTATAAAGCAATATATATTTGCGGAACAATCACAGTTCTTTTGAATCCCTCATTTACTGCTCTACCAAGTGCCAAAACCAACTCGTATTGTTGTTTGGAAAGTTGCGTAACAATGTGTGGCCGCCAGCCCCGTACAGCCGTGTAGAGCGCAGGGCGCTGAGGTTCTAGACGCACAGCGCCCTGCCGCAGAAGGTTAGAAAAAGACCCACATAAGAAGTGGCTAGGTCAGGCAGCTCAACTGGTAACTGTAGAAGTGTCATTCAAAACACACGCAATCATTCTCCCCTTCTGGCGGCGTTTTCTGTACTTCCGTTTTTTTTAAAGTAAAAGATGTTGATGCATAAATATTTTCCCAAACAGCCGTTAAATTTGTTAATTTTCACTTTTCCTTCCTGTTTGGCTGTTTCCTCAGCTCTCTTCCTTAGTACATCGCTTAATTTCTGAACGCCTTGCGACTCTTGTTTCCAGTTGCCAATTTACGCGAAAAGTGCTGTGCAATTAGGGAAAAGCCACACGAGGTAATAGGTGAGAGTCATATTGCTTATTGGTTTAAAGGTTATTGCAATGTTTGCTGACAGATGCTGTTTTGCATGATCTTATTTTCCACTTTATCTAACCCATATCATGGGTACATGGTTCCGAGGATCTGCCAGCGTAAAGGGCCATTTTTGGCCTGCAATGTCTCCCTTTATTGAATAAAAGTTTTTCATCATCATCATCATCGAGGAAGTAATGAGGCACAAGGAAAAGTTAAACACAACTGGCGTTTTCTCTGGCTGCAACTCGTTCCACGAGCATACAGACCAGCTGACTGAATCCCTTTCCTGGTCCTTGGATGAATCGAAACAAGGTTGAACCAACGAAGCAACAGCGATGCGTATGACCATTCCAATAGATGGTGACAACTGAACGCATCTTGAGTTAATCACGCAGGCACAGAATGAATGAGAAAATTGGCCTTCAAACCCTAGGAGATGCCGATAACTACCACCATCCAAAAGGAGTGAAAAAGGCAGCAAAATGTTGACCGCCCAATAGCTGTCAAGTGTCAAGCTTGATTTGGCGGCGCTGTTGGAATGTGTGGGCATGGGGGTGGGAGGTGTGCCACTTGATTCCGGGGGGGGGGGGGGAGGGGCCGGGCTCCCCTGCCCCCCCACCCTTGGGTACGTGCCTGGTGCCATCCTTACATCTGTCATGGTCTGAGTCAAGGCTCTATTAGGTGTAGCTTGTTTCCAAAGCCGGGATAATGTAAAACAATTCCAAGATGTGTTTATTCTAAACCCACCATTAGCCCTCTATGATAGCTTAAAATGGCTCAGGTCCAGCCCATATGAGTTGGGTCCGAGTCATTTTGACCTATCATGAAGGGCTAAATGCAGATTTGGAATAAAAACAGTTTGGAATCGTTTTATGTTATCCTGGCTAAAGTTCCACTAATCTTTCTAGCATTTGCGAATCAGCACACTAAATGTTTGAGGTCCTTGTATGAAACCTTTGGTGCACATTGTGGAGATGGGTTTGCACAAGGCTCACCGTACGAGTGACGGTCACAGAAAGGGCATGACACTCCTCCACTCCACAACGCACAAAGGCACTACAGCAAGGGTCGTTGACTCTTCAACATGGCGCAGAGAAGGCTCTGGAGTCAGATTGCCAACAGACGCGGATTTATTCACCCAAGATACAGCACAGTGCGACAGTCACGGCACTTATGGGGAAAGGCTCACCGGGTAGCGGTCCACCAAGCATGAGAACGAGAAGTCGCGGGAGTGCAAAGGTCCCATGTAACCAACTCGTTGTGGGCCTGTGAGCATCTCCCACGTCGATGAAGCACTAAGCGGAAAAGAGCTTGGTTGGAGAAGGTGTCCGGGGCCCGCCACTCAGGGGGCCAATCAGAGCTCATCCCTGTGACATTTGCTCATGCAGTGACTCGACCACGGTAGGAGAAGCACGGTTTGTGTGGGAAATTAGCTCTGGCGTGCTAGCCGTGTCTGCCTCGTTGCTGTTATGGCAAGCACAACGTGCTTGAAAACTAAGCCCAACAGCTTGCTAAGCAATGAGCTAAGCACAACACGTGAGCTGGGGGACGAGGCACGAGAAGGCACCTCAATCCCTTCCATGTCTACTGTCTTGCTGCAACAGCTAGAACATCTGCAGTATCATTCGTTATGCCAATGTGGCCTGGCACCAAACATATCACGATTTTAAAGCCAGACCTATGCATAAGTATCACAATCAGTTGACACGGGAATTCGTTAATGGTCCAGTTGGTTTCAAGCTGTGCAACTGTACCATCAGAAGCGCTTTTGGATTAAGATCACCGTTTCTTGGGACAGATGGTACCCGCATGCATTCATATCAACACTGATAAGCTGTTCTTTTCTGTGGTTCTCAGTTTCAGTTTCAGTTTATTATTCTTTAAATACAATGCATTGGTAAGATACAATATACAAATGAGGGTCCCAAAGTCAAAGACTGCAACGGGACCCTGATGTCACTTTTTTCTCTCTGTATCACGTCATTTTCTGTTATTGTAGCTGTTTACATTGTAGGACAGTGTGGCCCCACAATCCTAGCCAGCAGGCCTTATTACTCCTGGCCAGCAGCATCCAGCTATGGTGCGTGCCCATCGCTGGCGCATATCTTGTCCTCTTCTAGGAATAGCCTCGGTGACATGGACTATGGCGCTAGTTTCCACATGACCACTCCCTCTCTAAAAGCAATGGTAACTGTTCGGTTTGGGAACTGAGGGACGAGTTGACAACTAGCGTACAGAAACCAAAGAATGTTTATCCCCACTCTGGAGGCCCTTATTTATCGTGCCCCCACCTACTGTGGCGCCCTTTTATGGCTGCTCGGTACAAGGTTCACAAGTGGCGACCTCTACATCTCCCCCCCCCCCTTTTAACATCCTTATGAGGGAGGCTTCTGTAGTGTTATCAGTTCTCTGATCTGATGGCACTCATGTGCACAGACTGTGACGTCATTGAGGAAAAGGGATAAAAAGCAGCTGTCTAATAAACATGGGGCATTTTGGGTTCGTGGCTACATTGGAGTGGCGTCAGTCTTTTGCGTGCATCACCGCTCCGGCAGCGGACACGAAATGGTGTCAGCAGTGGGATCGACTCCCCCATCCTAGTTGCCTTTGCGGCGCTCACGCGGCGTTCGATCTGCGCAATGAAGGCTCCGCCAGCGGCAGCCCCGCCACCGGCAGCCATCCCACCACTGACATCCTTCAACTTCGACCGGACTTCCAAATGGCCAGAATAGATTATGTCATTCGATGACTACCGCTACGCATCGGGGCTCAACGACAGAACGGAGGAGACCCAGGTGCGAACGCTTTTGTACACCATGGGCAGGCAGGCAAGAAAAATTTTTCAGACATTCGGCCTTACTGAAGAGGAGTCTCGAAGCTAAGAGACAGTGAAGAAAAAGTTTGATGCCCATTTTGTGGCCACAAAGAATATAGTCTATGAAAGTGCAAATTTCCATCGACGAAAGCAAGAACCCGGGGAAAGTGCGGACAACTTTGTGACAGCCCTGCACGAGCTTGCAGACCGCTGAGAATTTGCAGAATTCCGAGATCGAATGATCCGCGACAGATTTGTGGTCAGCCTCGAGGACGCGCAGCTGTCGAAAGCGCTCCAGGTGGATGCCACCCTTACACAAGCGACCGCTCTGGTGAGGGCCAGGCTCAAGGAAACAGTTCACTGACAGCAACAGGAACTCAGGGCCGTCAGAAAAGAGGCGAATACAGGCGAACTTGACGTAGTCCTACGAACAACGAGGAAGCTGTACAACTGGGAGCCTGGTGCCACAGCACGTAAGTGCAAAAATTGATTCAGGAGCCGAAGTCACTGTTGTTCCGCCCGATTTCCCTGGTGTACTGCCTCGTATAGACAAGTCACAAGTGGTGTTGAGAAGCGCTGCGAATCAGCACCTCGAAGTGAATGGTTGTTTTTTAGCAGATATTGTTTGCAAAAGCAAAACAACGCGACAAACACTGTACATTGTAGAGTCACTGCAGTGTGTCCTATTAGAGCTCCCAGCCACTGAAGCACTTGATGTACTCAAATTTCTTGATGTGGTTGACGATAAACAGTACGAGCACATGTATCCGCAGCTCTTCTCTGGACTGGGCATGATGTCACGCGAATACACCATTCGCATGAATGAGGGCGCCGTCCCCTTTTCAATTTTCGTGCCGCGGTGGGTACCCATCCCGTTAAAGAACCCCATCAAACTAGAGTTGGCCAAAATGGTCAAAAGCAAAGTCATTCGTAAGGTAGATGGTCCAACTACATGGTGTGCAGGAATGGTTCCAGTAGTCAAGCCAAGTGGGGAAGTTCGAATCTGTGTGGATCTAACCCAGCTGAACAAGAGCGTTCTACGTGAACGGTTTGTCTTGCCGACCGTAGACGACGCACTTGGGCAATTGGCGAGAGCCACATACTTTTCGAAATTAGATGCCAATTCGGGATTTCACCAGGTTAAATTGGCGAAAGAAAGTCAAGAACTAACAACATTTATCACCCCCTTTGGTAGGTACTGCTTCCAGCGACTGCCGTTCGGTATCACTTCGGCCCCGGAATACTTTCAAAAGCGAATGGCGGAAATCTTAGATGGCCTTCAAGGAGTAGTGAACCTGATGGACGACATTCTGGTTTACGGAGCTACTAAGCGTGAACATGATGAACGGCTGCACGCAGTGCTCAAAAGGTTGGTTGCAGCGGGGGTAACACTCAATCGGGCAAAATGTTCTTTTTGTGTAAGCAGAGTAGCGTTTTTAGGCTACGTGGTTGATGCGGCAGGAATCACGCCGGATCCCAAGAAAGTTCGAGCTATAAACGAAATGGCTACGCCATCAAATGTTGCTGATGTCCGCAGGTTTTTCGGCATGATAAACTATCTGGCAAGGTTTGTGAACAACCTTGCCGACATGTCAGCACTGCTCCGTAGTCTTCTCTTGAAAGGCTGAGAGTGGCACTGGGGCCTGCCTCAGCAAAAAAAAAATCCTTCGAGACTCTGAAAGAATTGATCACCTTGGCGCAATGCCTCGCAAAATTAGACCCTAAGCTGCGCACTATTGTGTCCGCCGACGCGTCATCATTCGGTCTCGGCTGTGTGCTCATGCAAGTGCAATCAGATTGGGAAAGGCGGCCGGTTGCATACCACTCTCGTTCATTAACGCCAACAGAGCAATGGTATGCGCAAATAGAAAAGGAAGCACTTGCGCTGACGTGGGCGGCAGAAAGGCTGGAAGGGTTTTTGATAGGGCTGGAATTTCAATTTGAGACAGATCACAAACCGCTCGTATCGCTACTCGGTCAGTCACCCCTTGATGTGCTTCTCCCTAGAATACAAAGATTCCGATTGAGGCTCATGCGATATCGCTTTTCAGTCTCCTATGTCCCAGGAAAACAGATTGGCCCCGCCGACGCCCTTTCTCGGGCACCTTGCACGGAAGCGGATGTAGAGATAGGGGAGCTGGATTGCAGTGAAGTATCGAGCCATGCACAAGGCTGCATCAGCGAACTGAAATTTTCAGCCCATTGGAACAAAATAAAGTTCGCGCAAGAAAAAGACTCAACCTGCCAACAACTTCGGTTGTATTGTAAGCAGGGCTGGCCACGTCTCTCTAAAGTAAGCAGTTGGCTAAGCCCTTACTGGTCGGAGAGAGCAAACCTTACAATATGTGACAGTGTGTTTCTGCACGGGTCTCGTCTTGTGGTGCCTCAGAACCTAAGAAGTGAAATACTTTGTTCGTTGCATGTTGGTCACCAGGGCATTATGAAATGTCGCGCAAGGGCCCGCGAATCTGTGTGGTGGCCCGCTCTCAGCGCTGAGCTAGGAGCTCTGGTAACCAGTTGTCGAGAGTGCGCGAGACTGCGCGTTCAGAAAGCCGAGCCCATGATGCCATCAGAGTCCCCCAGCTTGCCTTGGCAGAAGGTAGGAGCTGACCTTTTCCATTTGCATGGTAGATCGTATCTCGTGGTCGTAGACTATTTTTCGCGCTATCCAGAGCTTGCCCTTTTATCTTCCACGAGCTCGGCGGCGGCGGTTATTGAGCAAATCAAGAGTATATTTGCTAGGCACGGGATTCCAGAACTTGTCGTAACAGACAACGTTCCTCAATTTGCTTCCGCAGAATTTGCATTGTTTGCGACTACTTATGACTTCCATCACGTCACGTCCAGCCCCAGGTACCCACAGTCAAATGGGGCTGCCGAACGTACAGTGCAGACGGTAAAACGAATGTTGGAAAAAGTGGTTGACCCGTACCTGGCCCTCCTAGCTTATAGGGACTCCCCAGGTCCTTTGGGTGCGAGCCCAGCCCAGCTATTGATGGGCCGACGGTTGCGCTCTACGCTTCCCGTGCACCCGAAAAAGCTAGTACCGTCAATGACGAGTGGTCTCAGGAGCCTCCGATACAAAGACAAGAAAGCGCGGATTAAGCAAAAATTCGACTACGACCATTGCCATGCGGTAGCACAGCTACCGCTGCTCGCCCCGGGAAACCGGGTATGGATAAAAGACAGCAAAATTCCAGCAAAAGGAACAATAACAAATGATCAGGACATAGTCACACCCTATCAGTTGAAACAGACCAATGCCAAGGTGCTGCCATGGCCTGTCAGGTGTAAGAATGGGTATCATATGCTTGGAACGCTGCACATGAGTATCGGAACATTTGGCATATTGGATTAGCATATGCTCAATGCATGTTGCAATTGGGCCACAAAACAGGCTTCCTGGCCCATTCTTAACAGCGGTACACTACCCAATGCCCCTCGTGTAAGGGCGAAAATGTCCTGGTACAAGGCTGAAGGAATGACAATGTTATGGTCCAGTAGAAAGACACTGCCGTAAACAGTCTGTACCTCTTCTTACAAAATGGAGCGATGTGCGCAGGCACTTTGTTCTTGCCGGGCTATTATTTCTTGCAGTAGGACCTTGCTGCAGAGCAGGCTCCATCTTAAGCTGGGTTGCATGCAGAAGTTTTTCAGCCGTCTTGCTACAGAAGTGGAAATGAGGTGTGAGGCACACAACCAGTGTGCAGAAACCAAAGATGTTTATTCTTCCTCCTGAGGCCCTTATGTATTATGCAACCACCTCTTGTGGTGCCCCGTTAAGGCCTCTGGATACAAGGCTCACAAGTAGCGACCTCTACAATAATGGCCCATGGTGATTTGGAGTGACATGGTGTCCTGCCAACAAGTAAAACTTCACATACTAGCGAACCAGCGAACCGAATGCAGGTGTGGTGGAGCAGGCAGTGTCAAAGTTGCCAAGATATTCTAGGAGCCAGAAGGTCCTAAACCTGGCTGGCTTCCCAGACATACATCTGGCAAAGATGCAGCAGACTAGGTAGTGCAGCCTCCAAATCGCTGAGGTCTTGCAGGAGCCCAAAGGTCCTACACCCTTCCCGGACACAATGGTCTCCCTCTCTGAATGCGTTCTGAAGAGTGCGTGCAGCACGTAACCAGAAGGTGCAGCTGCCTACTCACTTTCATGCCACTACAAAGAGACTGGCCAACCACCTCAAGTGCGCAGGTTACAAGGGAAGTTTCATGAGCAATGGCTCCTTGGAGTGATTGACCAGGGTACAACATCACCCCCCATGTGTAACGAAAACTCAACCTTCATCTTGCAAGGCCTCGGAACACAGCTCACCAGGTGTTCCACCATACCCAAGCCAATTGTGGAAGTCTCATACTGTGGCGCCAAGGGACCCAACTGCTCCTCGAGCTGGCGTCAGTGCCATTGCGTTGGTGACATTCTATGCGCCTGTGGTGCCCTTCTTCCAATGGTGGTGCTGGGAAGTGCCGCAGCATGTTGGAAGCTGTGATCGTGGGTCCTGAGTTGGAGCCGATGATGGCAACGGAAGCAAAGCAGATGGTAGGGGAGCCAGAGATGCAGCTCGTACTATTGTTCCGCAGGCCAAGGCAGATATCGCTACCTGCTAAGCAACGGGTGCCATGACCTTCCCTGCGACCATGGTCCTTCCCGGAATGCAGCCAGGGCCCCACGATTGGGTACCAGTGTGGGATGGCGCAGCCCTGCGATCCTAACCAGTACGCCTCAGTCCTGGCTGGCAGCATCCAGCCACAGCTCATGCATTTCTCATCCACTTCAACCACTAGCCTTGCAAACGGCTAGAATTTGTAAATTTCACTATATGCCATCAGGTAATTACACAAAAACATAATTAGTAAATTTTTGTTAATTAGTCGATTATGCATTTCAACTTTTTGTGCAAGTAATGTCCGCCTCTTTGAGTAGGCCAGCTCAGGGACTAGAAGTGTGCTATCTGCCACAGGCCATTCGCGAACATTTTGAAAGTGTTCGCTGAAACACTCGGCACATGCATCGCCTCTTAATAGGCAGTGCAAATTATCACAGTCAAGTTTGAAGTTGCAAACAATTCAGAAAACTTTTGCAGTAATTCAAATTTATTATAAGATTCATAATAGAAAAACAACATGCAACTAAGTATGCAGAAGGATGCACAAGAGTACAAGGACATAGGGCTTTCTCCTGCTAAAATGGAGTTATAACATAAATGAAACATTGGTAAATATTAAACTATAAATAATGAACAATTTTCAAGAAAACTAATGTGAAACTTAATATTCTGTAAATATAAAGGTGTTATTTTTGGTGTACCAAATGATCAACTGTGTTCGTTATAAAGTGGTAAGGCGTAAAGGTAAAGTTGAACAATATGTGGTATGTCGTCCATAATTAGCTCATACTATAGGTAGGAAAATATTTATACTTGATGCCAACGCAGTAGGATTAGTGTTAACAAGAACGCAGCAAGATACAATGCGATGGTGGAAGCTGAGTCACTGACTTGAACTGAACAATTGAAAGATATTTGAGCAACCAATAAATTAAAAATAACAACACAGCAAAATAACGTTATGGTGAAGGTGATTAACTGACTTGAACTGCACAGTGGAAAGATGGCATTTGAGCAATATTATGTAAAACAAGTATAAGAATACTTTTTTCATTTATTCCTGAGTCTAAATAAAGAGCAATGTCACATAATTTCTCGCATAAACATCGAACTGCTTCTTGGTACGAAGTCCTTCTTACATCTACATTTGAGCAACTGTAAAATTGAAAGTAACAACACATCAAAATACACCTCGTGGTGGAAGGTGATTCATCGACTTGAACTGGGCAGTGGATAGATATGTGAACAACCAAGAAATCGAAAGTAACAACACAGCAAAATACACGTGATGGAGGAAGTTAGTCAAAATATTAAATTTTTGCAATATGTGCCGTAAAGTTGGTTGGTTAGTTGGGCTTTAATGGCACAAAGGCAACTAAGGCCATGCTGCGCCAGTCACAAGACAAAAGGAAACGCAGGGTTCGAGCAGACAAACCTGCATTGCATTATAGTTCGTGTAAGTAACCAGTTGTCTCTAAAAAGTGGAACAGGTTAGTAAATGGCACTAGCGGGTCATCTGCCAGTAATAGGGCAGGGTGTAAAGGTGTGTTTAAATTATATAGGTTGTGTAAAAGCTTCCGCCGCTGGGTTTCAAACTGCGGACATGTTATAAGGATATGTATTACTGTAAGAGGTTGATTGCATTTTTCGCAAGTCGGCGGGTTTTCTTTTCGGAGGAGAAAGTTGTGTGTTAAATGTGTATGTCCAATCCGAAGTTGGCACAGGATCACCTCATAGAACCGTTGCTGGTGAGTGCACGACTTCCACTCACCAATTACGGGTTTAGTAAGATGTAGCTTGTTGCTTAAGCAATGGTCCTATGTCTGTAGCGATTTGGCCGTCAAGGCCTTCCTAATCGCCGTGATACTATCCCGATATGGAAGCACCGTGTTTGTTATGTATTTGCGCGCTGCCATTGATGCACACCTATCCGCTGCTTCATTTCCCGGTATACCGACATGGCTTGGTACCCAGCAAAACCTAATTAACCGGCCATATTTGTTTAATGTTACGATGTTTAAAATATCCCCTATCAGGGGTTCACATACGGATTTCGCGTGTAGAGCCTTCAGTGTGCTTAATGAATCAGTGTATATTACTGTGTTTTCGTGTTTGTCGGCTATGCTCTATTTAACTACAGTCCATATTGCGTATTGTCACGTGGTAGTGACGGTGAAGAAAGAACACAGTAGCAGTACTGTGAAAGAGAAAACTAGCTTTTATTGGGCGAACCTGTGCCCACAAAACAGGCTACACTTAAAGCACAACGATAGCGGCGAACACAGTCGGCGATCGTCGAAAATCTGATCTGCGGGTCAAGCGCGTCGGCTTTTATAGAGCAGTCGTCGAATGTTCCAGACTAATCGTTCGGACCCGCGTGCCTTCCATAAAGTTCTACACCATTCGCGTCAGGTGATGAAATCAGATAACACAAGGTTCGGCGACAACAGACAGCGGATAGAAGCATCGATAACTTTCCAGAAACTTCGGATACATGCACGCTCGTCCTGCGCTGTGCGATAACATTTGTTAGGCGGCAAAACGTGTCGCCCGATAAAGACAAGTACACGTGTCAATACCCCCCTCTTAAAAAGCATCGACCCGATGCTGCAAACAAACGAAGGTAATAAACAAAAGCACTCGTAGCAAAGAAAAGAACAAAAATGACGAAGTTCGTCAGCGTCCGTAAAAGGGTTTAAGGCGCACCACGTGGACCACTTCAGATCGTGCGCGGCGCCGCTGTGAATGCGAAATGCCGTCTGGCACGACCTCATAGTCCAGAGCGCCAATACGTCGGATGACCTTGTAGGGTCCGAAATAGCGTCTGAGTAGTTTCTCACTGAGTCCTCGTCGGCGTATCGGGGTCCAAACCCAAACACGGTCGCCGGGCTGGTACTCAACAAAGCGTCGTCGGAGGTTGTAGTGTCGGCTGTCGGTCCTCTGTTGGTTCTTGATCCGTAGGCGGGCGAGCTGTCGGGCTTCTTCGGCGCGCTGGAGATAGCTAGCGACATCAACATTCTCTTCGTCAGTGACGTGGGGCAGCATGGCGTCGAGGGTCGTCGTCGGGTTCCTGCCGTAAACCAGCTTAAACGGCGTGATCTGTGTTGTTTCTTGCACCGCCGTGTTGTAAGCGAATGTTACGTACGGCAGGACGGCATCCCAGGTCTTGTGTTCGACGTCGACGTACATCGCTAGCATGTCGGCGAGGGTCTTATTCAGCCGCTCCGTAAGACCATTCGTCTGCGGGTGGTAGGCCGTGGTCCTCCTGTGCCTTGTCTGACTGTATTTCAGAATGGCTTGGGTGAGCTCCGCTGTAAAGGCCGTTCCTCTGTCGGTGATGAGGACTTCTGGGACGCCATGTCGAAGCAGGATGTTTTCGACAAAGAATTTCGCCACTTCGGCTGCGCTACCTTTCGGCAGTGCTTTAGTTTCAGCGAAGCGGGTGAGGTAGTCTGTCGCCACGACGATCCACTTATTTCCGGTTGTTGACGTCGGAAAGGGTCCCAGCAAGTCCATCCCGATCTGCTGGAATGGTCGGCAAGGAGGCTCGATTGGCTGTAGTAATCCGGCTGGCCTTGTCGGCGGTGTCTTGCGTCGCTGACAGTCTCGGCATGTTCTGACATAACGGGCGACGTCGGCGGTCAGGCGCGGCCAATAATACTTTTCTTGTATCCTCGATAGTGTCCGGGAAAAACCGAGGTTTCCAGCGGTCGGATCGTCATGTAGGGCGTGCAATACTTCTGGACGAAGTCCTGACGGGACAACAAGAAGGTAGTTGGCGCGGACTGGTGAAAAGTTCTTCTTCACGAGGAGATTGTTTTGAAGCGTGAAGGAAGACAATCCGCGCTTAAATGCCCTGGGCACAACGTCGGTGTGCCCTTCCAAATATTCCACCAGGCTTTTTAGCTCCGGGTCTGCCCGTTGCTGTTCAGCGAAGTCTTCCGCGCTTATCATGCCAAGGAAGGCGTCGTCATCTTCGTCATCTTGCGGCGGCGGGTCAATAGGGGCGCGTGATAGGCAATCGGCATCGGAGTGTTTTCGTCCGCACTTGTAGGTTACAGTGATGTCGTATTCTTGTAGTCTGAGGCTCCACCGTGCCAGTCGTCCTGAAGGATCCTTTATACTCGCTAGCCAACACAACGCGTGATGGTCGCTGACGACTTTGAATGGCCTGCCATAAAGATAAGGGCGAAATTTAGCTGTAGCCCAAACGATGGCGAGGCATTCCTTTTCGGTCGTAGAATAGTTGCCTTCCGCTTTTGACAGCGACCGGCTAGCGTAAGATATCACCTGTTCGACTCCGTTTTTCCTCTGGACTAGAACGGCACCGAGGCCTAGGCTACTGGCGTCAGTATGGATTTCTGTATCGGCGTACTCGTCGAAGTGCGCAAGTACCGGCGGCGACTGCATGCGTCGTTTGAGTTCTTCAAATGCGTCGGCCTGCGGCGTTTCCCACCTGAACTCAACATCACATTTAGTTAGACGTGTCAACGGCTCAGCGAGGCGTGAAAAGTCCTTGACAAAGCGCGTGTAGTAGGCACACATGCCAAGGAATCTACGCACTGCCTTCTTGTCGGTGGGCTGCGGGAACTTTGCGATGGCAGCTGTTTTCTGGGGGTCGGGGCGTACTCCGGATTTACTGATGACGTGGCCTAGGAACAGAAGCTCGTCATAAGCGAAGCGGCATTTTTCTGGCTTCAGAGTGAGCCCTGATGACTTAATGGCCTCTAGTACTGTGGCAAGCCGCCTAAGGTGATCGTCGAAATTTCCGGCGAATACAACGACGTCATCCAAGTAAACGAGACAGGTCTGCCATTTCAATCCCGCTAAAACCGTGTCCATCACGCGCTGGAACGTTGCAGGCGCCGAGCACAGTCCAAATGGCATAACCTTGAACTCGTAGAGGCCGTCTGGGGTGATGAAGGCGGTCTTTTCGCGATCTCTTTCGTCGACTTCTATTTGCCAATAGCCAGACTTGAGGTCCATCGAGGAGAAGTACTTAGCGTTGCAGAGCCGATCCAATGCGTCGTCTATCCGTGGAAGGGGGTATACGTCCTTCTTCGTGATCTTGTTCAGACGACGATAATCGACGCGGAAACGTAGGGTTCCGTCCTTTTTCTTCACCAGGACAACAGGGGATGCCCACGGGCTTTTCGACGGCTGGATGATGTCGTCGCGCAGCATTTCGTCAATTTGTTCTCTTATAGCTTCGCGTTCTCGCGGCGAAACTCGGTAAGGGCTTTGGCGGAGTGGTCGAGCGTACTCCTCGGTGATTATGCGATGCTTGGCGACTGGTGTTTGTCGAATCCTCGATGTCGTCGAAAAGCAGCTTTTGTATCGCCGGAGCAGATTTCTGAGCTGCTGTTGCTTAATCACTGGGAGACTTGGATTAATGTCGTAGTCTGGTTCGGGAACCATGGTCGTCGGCGTAGATGCGGCGGAATCCGAGAGGACAAACGCATTACTGGTTTCCACAATTTCCTCGATGTACGCGATCGTCGTGCCCTTGTTGATGTGCTTGAACTCCTGGCTGAAGTTTGTCAGCAACACTTCAGTTTTCCCTCCATGCAGTCGAGCGATCCCTCTTGCGACGCAAATTTCACGGTCTAGCAGGAGACGTTGGTCGCCTTCGATGACACCTTCTACGTCAGCGGGTATTTCGGTGCCGACCGAAATAACAATGCTGGAGGGGGCGGGATGCTCATTTGGTCTTCGAGCACATTCAAGGCGTGGTGACTACGAGGGCTCTCCGGCGGTATCGCTTTATCTTCCGACAGCGTTATTGACTTCGACTTCAGGTTGATGATTGTGCCGTGTTGGTCCAGGAAGTCCATACCGAGAATGACGTCTCGTGAACACTTTTGGAGGATAACGAAGGTGACAGGGTAAGTCCGGTCGTGAATGGTAATTCTTGCTGTGCACATTCCTGTCGGCGTAATCAGGTGTCCTCCAGCGGTCCGAATTTGAGGGCCTTCCCATGCAGTCTTAACCTTCTTCATCTGGACGGCGATGTGTCCACTCATGACTGAGTAATCGGCGCCTGTGTCGATTAAGGCGGTGACTGCGTGGCCGTCTAGAAGCACGTCGAGGTCGGTGGTTCTTTGTCTTGCGTTGCAGTTGGGTCTTGGCGTTGGATCACGGCTGCGTCGTGTTGAATTGAAGCTGGTACGTCGCGTCGTCAAGTCGTCTTTCGTCGGTGTAGTCTTGGCTTCCTGACTTCCTCGGGACGGCGGCGCGTCGTCATTATGTCGTCGAGATGGTTTCTTCGGCGCTTTCGTCGGCGGCGGAGGATCTTCGTCAGTGCGACGAACAGCAACCGCACCTCCATCGGTTGCTGCTTTTAGTTTTCCGGATATGGGCTCGCTGACCGGCCCCGGGCTGGGCCAGTGTATGGTCGGCGCTGCGGCGACAGGTAGCGGCCTGGTGATGGCGAACGCGACGGTCGTCGAGAGCTCCATTGAGTAGCGGCGAGGTAGTCGGCGATGTCACGTGGGCGCTCTCCAAGCTGTGGACGCGGCGCGTTGACGGCGAAACCTCGCAGTCCCATCTCTCGGTATGGGCATCATCGGTAGATGTGACCTGCTTCTCCGCAGTGGTAGCAGAGCGCGCGGTGGTCAGGAGCGCGCCAAACGTCTGTCTTCCTCGGGTAGCTGCGCTGGGCAAGGGGTGGGCGTGCTGGCGGCGGCGGTGGTGGTCGACGGAATTGCGGCGTTACGGGGCCCTGGCGCGGTCGTGGAAAGGGACCTTGACGGCGGGCGACGGCGGCGTAGCTCATCGCTTGCGGCTGAGGCTGTGGTGGTTCTGGTTGCACCTCAGGAACTCCAAACGATCGGTGCACCTCTTCTTTTACGATGTCGGCGATCGAAGCCACTTCAGGCTGCGATGAAGGCAAGACCTTGCGCAGTTCTTCGCGCACAATGGCCCTGATGGTCTCGCGCAGATCGTCCGTGGCCAGTGATTGAATTCCTGCGTAGGGGGTAGAGCTTGTACGGCGGTTGAATTGCTGGTTCCGCATTTCGAGTGTCTTCTCGATGTTCGTCGCCTCACGAAGAAACTTTTCGACGGTCTTCGGTGGGCTTCTTACCATCCCGGCGAAAAGTTCCTCCTTCACACCACGCATGAGTAGGCGAACTTTCTTTTCCTCGGCCATATCCGGGTCGGTGTGGCGGAACAGACGGGTCATTTCTTCCGTAAAGATGGCAACGTTCTCGTTTGGTAGCTGCACTCGGGCGTCCAGCATAGCTTCGGCCCTTTCCTTGCGCACGACGCTTGTAAAGGTGCGTAGGAAGCCGCTACGGAACAGGTCCCACGTAGTCAAGGTCGACTCCCTGTTCTCAAACCACGTTCTGGCGGCGTCTTCTAAGGCGAAATGGACATGCCGCAGCTTGTCGTCGGAGTCCCAGTTGTTGAATGTTGCGATTCGCTCGTAGGTCTCCAGCCAGGATTCCGGGTCTTCAGTCGCTGCTCCATGGAAGGTCGGTGGGTCCCGGGGTTGTTGTAGGATAACGGGGGATGCTGGGGCAGCCATTGAGGTTGTCTTGACCACGATCTTCTTTGTCGCCTCAGGTAGAAGTCCGTGCTCTGGGGGCAGTCCTTGCAGTCTGCGGCTAGCACGCTGGTCTTGGGCGGTGTCGGTTTTGTCCTCGGGCTTCGGGCTTGGATCGCGGCTTTGCGGGGGCGTTCGGTACATGAACGCACTAGCACCTCCACCAGATGTCACGTGGTAGTGACGGTGAAGAAAGAACACAGTAGCAGTACTGTGAAAGAGAAAACTAGCTTTTATTGGGCGAACCTGTGCCCACAAAACAGGCTACACTTAAAGCACAACGATAGCGGCGAACACAGTCGGCAATCGTCGAAAATCTGATCTGCGGGTCAAGCGCGTCGGCTTTTATAGAGCAGTCGTCGAATGTTCCAGACTAATCGTTCGGACCCACGTGCCTTCCACAAAGTTCTACACCAATCGCGTCAGGTGATGAAATCAGATAACACAAGGTTCGGCGACAACAGACAGCGGATAGAAGCATCGATAACTTTCCAGAAACTTCGGATACATGCACGCTCGTCCCGCGCTGTGCGATAACATTTGTTAGGCGGCAAAACGTGTCGCCCGATAAAGACAAGTACACGTGTCAGTATACTTCGGCTGTGTAGACAGAGGCTTGTTGTGGTAATCGAATACTTGTTTCCCAATTTTCCGTTACGGCCCCCACACCCACGTGATCTTTTGTTTTAGAACCATCAGTGTAATATTGCATGTTATTTTGATATTGTCCTGAAGTGCACGGAATTCTTGTATAATGTGTTCGTGTGGGATGTCTCTTTTCTTTAGATGTGTTAACGTCCAATCACACGTGTGTGAAATCGTGCCACGGGGCCAACCGGTGTGGTTTCTTGGCAACCATGAGGACTTCGTGGGGAATGTCATAATCCCGACAGTATTGCTCATACCGCAGGACAAGTGGCCTAATCGTGTTCAGTTTATTTGTGTAGTGTAAGCGTGTGTTGCATGGTGTGAAGATGTTGTAGCATATGTGTTGGGGTGATGACTGAATTCTGAGTACGTAGGAAAAAGTGAGGAATGCTCTGCGCTGCTGTAAGGAGGGTTCATTACGCTCGACGTATAAACTTGGAATAGGTGAAGTTCGGTAGGCACCACTTGCCAGTCGCAGTCCAAGGTTATGTACTGGATCAAGACATTGGATGTAGGACTGTCTGGCTGAGCCGTAAACCACGGAGCCGTAGTCTAAAAGGCTTCGCACAAGAGACCGGTAAACACGTAAAAGGCACGTTCGGTCAGAACCCCAGTGCTTATGAGACAAAATTTTAAGGATATTTAGAACTTCATTTGCTTTAACCTTTAGTGCTTTCATGCGAGTTAGGAAGTTAAAGTTTGGTGTCAAAGGTTACTCCTAAAAACTTATGGTTTTGTTTCACCGGCAGTATGGTGTCGTTCAATTTTAGGACTGGATCGCTGTGTAGCCCTCGTTTCTGAGAGAACAAAACAGTAACTGTTTTCTGTGTGGAGAAACGGAAACCATTTTTGTTAGCCCATTGTGTTAGTTTATTTATTGTCATTTGAAGCTGCTTTTCACAGGTTGGCAAATTTGAAGTGCGGCAAGCCACTTGGAGATCGTCTACGTAAACGGAGTGCATAAGAGACGACAGTATAATCTTATTAACTGAATTCATTTTTACTATAAACAGCGTCGTGCTAAGAACGCAGCCTTGCGGAACGCCATTTTCCTGCGTAAATGTATGAGAATGTACTGTACCCAGACGTACCTGAAATGTTCTGTTAGACATAAAATCAGTTAGGCAATTCAGCATTTTACCACGGATGCCGAAGTCTGCTAAGTCTCTTAAAATTCCATATCTCCATGTGGTATCATAGGCTTTTTCTAAATCGAAGAAAACTGCAAGACAGTGTTATTTATGTAAAAATGCATACCGAATTTCATGTTCTAGACGGACAAGATGGTCAGTAGTTGAACAACCCTTTTTATATCCACACTGGTGGAGGTCTATGAGGTTTCTTGATTCTAAAATAAAAGAGAGTCTTATATTTATAATGCTTTCATATGATTTTGCCAAACAGCTCGTGAGGGCAATGGGTCTGTAGCTGCTTGCAGATGTTGGGGATTTACCGGCTTTTAGAAATGGAACTACTATTGCTTTTTTCCACTCTTCGGGCATTATACCTGATTCCCAGATTATGTTGAAAAATTTAAGGAGAGCTTCTATAGATGCCTGCGATAGATGAGCCAGCATGGCGTAGTGAATACGGTCGTGTCCTGGCGCTGTGTTTTTCCCTGCAGAAAGGACTCTGTTTATTTCTTGTTGTGTGAGGGGGGAATTGTATGGTTCATTTAACGCGCCAGTAGTGGGCAGCTTCTGTTTTTCAGCAGACTGTTTGTACTGTAAAAATTCCTTTCTATAATTCCCTGAACTGGATACATCACGGAAATGTTCGCCAAGTATATCTGCCTGTTCTTGTATTGTTGTTTGTGTGTCTGGACTTGTAAGTAACGGTATTGTATAAGATGAGTAGTCTCCCCGAAACTTTCTAACCTGTTCCCACACGCGTTTAGATGTGACTGAACTGTTTATGGAAGATACGTATTTCTTCCACGATGATATTTCTGCCTGCCTTCTGATAAAACGTGCCTTGGCTTCGGCCTGTTTAAAGCATAAAAGGTTGGTATAGGTGGGGTGTCTTCGTAACATACCCCAGGCGCTATTTTGAAGCTTTTTTGTTTCTGTGCACTCAGGAGTCCACCAGGGGAAACTTTTTTTGCACACAAGACTGGATGTTTGAGGTATTGCCCTTTCTGCTGCTGAAATTAAAACTTCAGTGAACTTCTCATTAATTTCATTTATATTGAGTTAATTTGAAAAGACTTCCTCAAATTTTGCATGTTTCATAAAAAGTGGCCAGTCGGCAAGATGTATTTTCCAGTGACGTGGCTTAGAGTTTATGGTAGGTAATGGGGATGTTAGCTTGATAAATGCCGGCAAATGATCACTTCCATATGAAGTATCCAGGACTTCCCACTTAAAATCGCTAAAAACAGACGGTGAGCAGAAGGCTAAATCTAGACAGCTAAATTTGCGTGAGCTTGGTGAGAAATATGTTGGTGAACCCGAGTTTAAAAGACATATGCTGTTAGACAAAATAAAATCTTCGATTACTTGCCCTCTTTGGTCTGTTCTATCGCTGCCCCAGAGGCTACAATGGGCATTAAAATCTCCTACTAGAATAAAAGGCTCCGGCAACTGGTGTATTAGATTTTCCAGATGTCTAGTAGTAAAATGAGTATGGGGTGGGATGTAAAGTGAACAGATAGTGATGGTTTTATGCGATAGAACGGTGACGGCAACAGCCTCGAAAGAAGTATTCAGCTGAACATTTCGTGTAGGGGTGCCGCCCTGAACGACTATGGCGACTCCTCCTGACAACCGGCTAGAGTGCTCGCGGTCCCTTCGGACAACGGTGAAACCTTTGAGAATGTTAATATTTTTTGGACCAAGATTCGTTTCTTGAAGACACACTGCAACTGGCGAAAAAGTGTTGATAATGTCTTTGATGTCACCTATATTGTGCATCAGACCTCTGCAATTCCAGTGCACAATGAAAGCCATGGTTGTAAAATCAAAAATGTACTGATGTTTGCGAACTTCTTAAAAGTTAAAGGTGACATGCGATATGGGACAGTACACGTTCAATGAGCGGGAACCGTTCAGGTTGCCTGTCCCTTTTTCTGTATAGTTATAAGGACCTTGTCCTTCTTAGAGCGCTCAGAAGAGCGCTGTTCTTTTGGCGCCAATGGCGCCGGGGTTTTGGTATCAACCTCCATCGCCTTCTCTGAGGCGCTGGATGATCGAGAGCCAGGCGCAGAGACACGCGCCTCGGGCCTTGGCGTTCTGTTTAATCTTGGGACCTGCGGAACAGCTGTCTGCAGGGCCGTCTTGGATGATGGTGGAGCAGCACTAGCTGCTGCCACCGAGGGGGCGGATGGAGTTGCTACAGGACCACTGACTGTGACCTCTGTAGACTCCTGAGACCGATGTGGTGCTGCCCCCTGCTGCGCCACATTGGCATAACTTATTTGAGGTAAGAGCGAGAGTCTCTTCCTTGCTTCGAAAAACGAAATTTTCTCTTTTACTGTGAGAGCAATCACTTCCTTCTCCTTCTTCCAACAGGGACATGATCGTGAGTACGCTGGATGATCCCCTTTGCAGTTCACACAGCGTGGGGGAGCGTTACAGTTTTCAGATGGGTGATCGTTGGCACTACATTTCGCGCATGTTTCTTTGCCTCTACATGATTGTGATGCGTGGCCGAAACTCTGGCACTTAAAACACCGCCTTGGGTTCGGTATGTATGGCCTGACATTTATCTTTAGGTATCCTGCGTCGAGAGAAGCGGGGAGAATGCTAGTGCCAAATGTGAGGATCACATGTTTGGTGGGTAGTTGTTCATTGTTCCTTCAGATTGTAATTCTTTGAACTTTAAGGACATTTTGTTCTTGGAACCCTTCGAGGAGTTCCTTGTCACTCAAGCTGAGAAAGTCTTCCTCAGTGATAACGCCCCTGCAAGTGTTCAATGAACGATGGGGAGAAATTGGAGAAATTGACACTTTGATTTCACCAATACTGGCGAGTTTGGACAGCTTTTGCACTTGTTCTTTCTTCTTCCATTCAATTAACAGGTCTCTGCTGGTCATTTTCGAGGCTTTGTAGTCTTTTCCAATTTTTTCCATGAGGCATTTCGCCACCAAGAAAGGGGATAGCTTACGCATACTTTGTGTTCCTTCACTATGCAAGACGTGGTAACGTGGAAAGTTGTCTAGGTCGGTTCGGAGGGTAAATTGAAAAGGTGCATCGGTGCGGCCTCTTTTCAGAGGCCGATCTGGAAGTCGCGGAAAAGCTTCTGCCATAATATGGTTTCAAAATTCGGCGGCGGTGGTAGCCACCCACCACCGAGCCCAACAAGCGGACGCTGCAGGTTGTGAGCAACCTGCACACGCCAGCTATGCACCACCACTATAACCTAATGCATATAACCAAGACTGGATATACTACACATGGTTAACCCTTGCCGCCAGGAAATTCGGAAGTAAGAAGAAGTGATGAGAAGACAGGAAAGATGAAAAAAGCGAGAGAGAAAGACGAAGGTTGGAGAGGAGGACAAGAAAAGGCGACTGCCGATTTTGCCCGGGTGGGTCAGTCCGGGGGTGCTGTCCATGTGAAGCAGAGGCCAAAGAGGTGTGTTGCCTCCGCCGGGGGGCCTTAAAGGTCCAAACACCCGGCATCAGCTCAACCTCCAGGATCCCCCTTTCCCCAGACACGGCTAAGCCGCGCACGGCTACACGCGGGAGGGTCCAACCCTCGTGTGCTCGGGTACGTGGTGTCGCAACACACCAAACGCCTGCTGACGCAGACGCCCCTGCAGGGATATGTGCCGTAAAGTAATTACTTAAAATCTTCATCAGTGAATGTTTGTTAATTACTTGAATATGCATTTTGATTTCTTGTGCAAGTATTCTTCGCCTTTTCGAGTAGACTAGCACAAGGACTGCAATTTTTAAAAATTGCCCAATGTCTTTGCAGAAACACCCAGTCTTGCCATGTGGAAAGAAAAAACTTTGTGAACATACTCAGACACTGCTGTGAAAATTGACATTATCTTAGGCAATGTGATTCTGGACAGTGCGTCTGATAACACACCATACTGCATGTCTCATGGCGCAAAAGCATCTGTCAGTCTCAGCCATGAAAGCCCCTTCCTGCACACCTCACAATGTTCCATATCTTGCGTGTACTGTATGATGCATATCAGGCATAGAATATACAGTAAAACCTCGCTATAACAAGCTAATGGATTTTGAAAAGTTATCATAGTTCCCCTTATGTTGTATTTATGTTAAGATTATTAATTTACTATATAGGAATATATTGAACTCTTTTTAATTCATAATGAAGATTTATTGGCCATTTTATGCCGATTAACTGGACTGATAACTCAATTGCAGCGGCATTTGAGAACTCTCGCAAGCTGTTGGTCATATGGCAATGACTCGGTGGCCACTCTAGACCCACAAGCTGCACCTTACTTGAGCGTTGTCTACCATCATGCCAAACAGCGGTACATGCTGCAATGTCTGAGTTAAGGAGTTTGCTGCTTCTTGTCCTACTTTGGTGCCAGTGTAAACAAAATTGTTTAACAATGTCCATTGTAGAAAATAAGCAATTTACTGGCACACTCATGATAAGTCAGGCGAAGAATGTTAGAGCAGGAAACAAAGCTGTGGACCCATCGAATTGACTGTGCATTGTGAGGGTCTGAGGGCACAGCATGTACACCTGTGAGCAAAAGTATATGAACCAAGGATTGTGTGACAAAGCTGATTTTTTCCTCTGCCTGTGAATGCAACTTGAAATTGAGGACTGCAGTCCAAACTTGGCATTGTGAACTTCCCAGCGTACTCGTCAATTTCAGTTTATGCATATTAAATACAAAGAAATGAAGTTTTTAGGGTGTGGTTCGTATAGTTTTGCTTACTGGTGCACTGCTTGCTTAAAATGTAAGCTTGAGCAAATATTCAATATTTTCAAGTATTCAATTGAATAATTACACTTTTAATATTTGCTTCAGCTCGAATTTCAGTACTCAAAATTTTCCAAGGATTTGAAAGGAACGAATACAGTAGAATCTTGTTACAACGAACTTTGCGTGACCGCCAAATTTAATTAGTTAATTTGGATTATCGTAGTACTGAAAAACCAATATTTTTATGTCAGTAATTTAACACAACAAAAATTACATACTATTGCAGCAGATGAGCGTGTTCGTACGTAAATAATAAACGAGAATTCTGGGCACAGTTTAACTACAATTTATTGCTTGAAGAAGTCTGTAATCTTCTTCTGGCGAGTAGACAGCAAGTGCTGTACGACGAACGCCTGTACATTTTCAACCTTCCTCTGAACATCATCGGGGACATCTTTACAGTACCCGAGGAATGATCATGTCTTTTCTAGAAAAACTAAAACGTCCGAGCTGAAAACAGTCTCTTCTTCGTCTGTTGATCCAGTGTCAGCATCGTCTTTGTCACTACTGCAATCTTCTTGCTCACGCACTTTATTCACGATGTCTTTGTTGGTGAGCTCCGCAAATGTAGCCGCTGCGCTGTCGCTGTCAATGTAATCATCGAAGGTCACCGCGATGTCGACGGGGAGCTTCTTGGTAAGCTTATTCCGCAGTGCTGGATTGAGCTGCTCTGTGTCCTCGCAGCCTTGTGGCATAGGTGAAGGCTTTGAAGGCCTGCCGTTTGCCAGCAGTTGCCGATCGTGCTTGCCTTCACGTTCCACCACTACCCTGTAAGCATTTCTGCAGCTTGACGCATGTTTACCTGTGTGGGCAGCTTCAGTCGAATATTGATCAGGAGGCGCTACACAAGACATTTCCGAAATTCGGCCTTCACACATATGATGATGCCCTGTTCAAAAGGTTGGAGCAAAGAAGTACAATTCGGGGGCATAAATTCAAGTTGCACATTGCTCAATTGCACATTAACAATATGCGTCAAGCAATTGTCAACGATGAGGAGAATTTTTCTCTCTTTCTTCTTCATTGTGTCGTCGAGCTGCAGCAGCCACTGAGTGAACAATTCTTGTGGCGTCCACGCTTTTTTGTTGGCTTGGTAGTCGCGAGGCAACAATACAATGTTTTTCAAGCAGCACGGCTTAGCAGACTTGCCAAAAACTAGCGGCTTGAGTTTTTCCGTGCCCATGGAGTTGCAGCAGAACAGAACCAATACACGGAGACGTGATTTCTTTCTGCCCTTGCACCTGTCACCTTTCAAGTTCATTGTTTTATCAGGGAACAACTGATAAAAGAACGCCGTTTCATTGCCGTTGAAAAAATCATCTGGAGAGAAAGACCCAATAATCCTTTGAAAGCGCTCGTTCTGCCAGGGAACCGCACTCTCGGCATCTGTGGCCTTTGCCACAAGCAACCTGCCACACAATTCCATTCCTTTGCCGGAAGCGGTAAAGCCATCCGGCACTTGAATCGAAACCGGAGATGTCCAAGGCGGCCGTGAACTGTAGCGCCTTCTCTTGAATAATCGGGCCCGACAAGGGCACACCATTTTGTCTGGCATCCTTAAACCACGCGAGGACGGTGTCGTCGACATTCTGGTAGTTGCCAAGCCACAAGCATTTTCTTGAGGAAGCCAGCTCTGACTCTCAATGCAATTTCATTATCTTTTCCCGATCCTTGAGCTTCGTTGCCATTGTTGACGGGGGAATATCACGCTCCCTGCACAGGTCGACTTGCTTTCTTCCAGCATTCAGCTGTGTCAAAATGTCCAGTTTTTCTTCGAGCGAAAACTGGTGTCACTTCTTTTTAATGCAGGGGCTAGGAGAACTCATTGTCAGCAAAGCGAACGCACAACACAATCACAGCACCGATAACTTTGCAGCTGCTGCCGATCGCTATCAACGTGGCGATGCTAGGCCTACGACGTAGTAGGAGAGTCCGAATATGACCATATCCTCTTAGGTAAAGTTACATCCTTTGGAGTGCCCCTTCTGCCACACAACAATAATCATGACAGCATCTGCCTTGATGCGTTTTCTTTCTTTAACGCTGCGAGCCCGGTACTTTCCAGTAACGAACGGCATGCGCGTTATCAGTATGATAGCATTCCCGACAGGAAAGTAGCGGACGCGGCGTTTTCAAGAAAGGAAACGCATTAAGGCAGATAATGATTATTGTTGTGCGGCCGAAGGGGCACTCCAAAGGGTGTAACTTTGCCTAAGAGTGAACGTGGCACTCACTCTGATGCCGATGCTGCTGGGCTGTACCCGTTGAAACGGGTTCCCCAGCGCATGGCTGCTGCTGCTGCTGATGATGATAGGTGTGAGCCTCAGGGATTCGGTACCGAAACTTCAATGGAACTTCGTAATAACGAAGCATCTTGGTGATTATGGGATTAAATTACGTACGTTATTCTGAAATATTCAGTAATCTGAAATTCGTAGTACTGAAAGTTTTTTACATTGAAAATATAGGCATTTTGGCGGGGATTTAGAAAAAATTTGTAAATCTGAAAAGTTCATTAATGTGGTGTTCGTAGTAACGAGATTTTACTGTATACATACTTCGCGTGTAAGCCGCACCCCCAATTACAGCACCCCACACAAAGAAAGAAACTATGCGTGTATAACCCATGGAATTAACTACCATACACAGTCTAACTCTGCGTAAAAACGGTATCCATTCACGGACGTGCGAATCGTCCACGTCGTATTTTCGGCCAGCGACTCTGTTCCCCACTTTTTCGGCGACGCTGATGGCGGAGAACTTTACCCTAACGGTAGTTTCATGGCATCGCAGGACATACTGGTGTGAAACCACACCTCAAGTAGATTTGTACTGCTAAATTTCAAAAATTTTGGGTGCATGTTATGCATGCAAAAATATAGTAAATATAAAATACTGTTACGTGAACGAAGGATTAAGAACTGAAGACTATTTACAAAGTATATTTACAAAGGATAATGCAGCGCTGGCCAGTTCAGCCGACAGCTCGAGAGCCAGAGAGTGTTCGTCATCTTCGTTGGGGCGCCCACATGCATCATCTACAAGGAACACGCAATATCGAAACATCAATATCGAAATATGCATGTATCATTATCCTCGGCGGCAGAAGCACAGTCCCAGTGCATCTAAATATCGGTGGTAACAGGAGAGTAATATGGTTTGAGGTGTGCGACATGCACAATGTCAGTGGGATTCGGGGCAGATGAGGCACTGGTACTGACTGGGGCGATTTCGCACATAACTGGAGTCATGGCACACAGCACTCGATATGGGCCTGTGTACCGAGACAGGAGTTTTTCTGACAGGCCAATGTGACGAATCGGGGACCACAGGAATACCAGAGATCCAGGCGAAAAGTGGGCGTTTCTGTGTTGGCAATTGTACAAACGCCGTTGCTTCTCTTGCGAGGTCAGGAGGTGAGCGTGGGCGATTTCGCGTGCTTGGGCTGCCCTAGTGATGGCGTCAAGTGCATACTTGCTGGTCTCTGCTGTGGCGGATGGAAGGGATGCATCCAGTGGCAATGTGGGTTCTCGGCTGAACAACAGAAAGAACGAGAAATAACCTGCAGTGTCCTGACACGAAGAATTATGTGCAAAAGTGACATAGGGTAGGGCAAGGTCCCAATCAGTATGGTCGGATGAGATACTTTGCAAGCATGCCTGTTAGGGTACGATTCAGACGCTCCGAGAGACTATTAGTCTGTGGATGGTAAGATGTAGTCAGCTTGTGCTTGGTTGAGCAGGACTGCAGGATGTTGGCGATGACTTTAGAAACAAATGTCCGACCACGGTCAGGGAGCAGTTGGTGTGGAGCGCCATGCTGCAGAATCACGTCGCGTAACATAACATCGGCGACATTTGTGGCGCAGCTCATTGGGAGAGCTCTGGTGATGGCGTAGCGCATGGCATAATCTGTTGCCACAGCGACCCACTTGTTGCCAGACGTGGATAGAGGGAAAGGGCCAAGTAAGTCCAAGCCAACGCGAAGGAACGGCTCCAAAGGAATTTCGAGTGGTTGAAGGTATCCGGCAGGGAGCGTCGATGCTGTTTTTCGGTGCTGGCAGTTCTCACACGCCGCAACATATTTCCGGATGGAGCGGGCAAGGCCTGGCCAAAAGAAGCGTCGGCGAATCCAATCGTTGGTGTGGGAGATGCCAAGGTGACCTGCCATTCGTAAATCGTGATGTTCTTGAACAGCTGACCCGAGGTGCTTAGGAATGATAAGGAGTAGGGCAGGACCATCGGGGTGTACATTGTGGCAATATAACACACCATCCCGGAGAACAAACAGGTGAAGGGACGAAACAGAAGACAAAGATTCCAAGCCATCAATGATGGCGCGCAAGGTGGCATCACGGCGTTGCTCGTCGGCAACGTGTAGCAGCTAAGAAACATAGAAAATGCAAGCGTCGGCGGGTGGTTCATCCACTGGATAGCATGATAAACAGTCTGCGTCTTGATGTAATCGGCCGGACTTGTACACTACTGCATAGGAATATTCTTGCAGCCACAGAGCCCAGTGACCAAGCCGGCCAGTAGGATCCTTGAGTAAGGAAAGCCAGTAGAGTGTGTGGTGGTCCATGATTACAGAGAAGTGCGTGCCATGAAAGTACGGGCGGAATTTGGAAACCGGCCAGACGAGAGCCAGGCATTTATGATCTGTAATCTAATAGTTGTGTTCCGCTGCTGTGAGGAGGCGGCTAGCCTAGGCGATCACACGATCTTGACTCTGTTGGCGCTTGGCTAAGACGGCTCCAATACCGTGACCACTGGCATCAGTATGCACCTCTGTACAAGAGGACGGGTCAAAGTGGGCTAGTACATGTGGCGTGGTGAGAATGTTGGTGAGCTGGGCAAATGCGGCAGTTTGAGCGGGGCCCCACGTAAACGGCACGTCCTTCTTCAGAAGATCAGTAAGCGGTCGGGCAATCGCTGCGAAGTCTTTAACGAAGCGTCGGAAGTAGGAGCAGAGTCCTACAATACTTCGGACGTTTTTGACAGACTGATGTACAGGAAAAGACGTGGCAGCATGAATTTTCTACGTTGAATACCAGAAGCGTCGATGAGGTGGCCCAGCACTGTAATCTGCTGACGACCGATGCGACACGTTGAATTTAGTTGCAGCCCAGCCTCGCGGTAGACTTGAACAGCTGATAAGCACTCAAGGTGTGTCTCAAATGTAGGTGAAAATACGAGAACGTCATCTAGGTAGCAGAGGCATGTTGACCATTTGAACCCTGGAAGCAAAGAGTACATCATGCATTCGAACGTTGCCGGGGCGTTGCATAGACCGAATGGCATAACTTTGAATTGATATAGACCATCAGGGATGACGAACGCGGTCTTCTCTTGGTCCTTTTCATCCACAGAAATTTGCCAATAACCAGACTGAAGGTCTATTGATGAAAAGTATTTGGCACTGTGGAGACAATCAAGAGCGTCGTCAATGCGAGGCAAGGGGTAGATGTCTTTCTTGGCAATGCAGTTTAGATGACAATAATCTACACAGAAATGCCATCTGTCATCTTTCTTTTTAACAAGTACCACGGGCGACGCTCAAGGTCTCGACGAAGTTTCAACAATACCTTTTGCAAGCATCTTGTTCACTTCATTTTGAATAACCTTACACTCTGAAGCAGAAATTCGATGTGGCCGGCGATGAATAGGACTGGTATCACCAGTATTTATGTGATGCTTAACAATTGAAGTCTGGCCCAACTGGCGATTGTTGTGGTCGAAGATGTCATGCTAGGAAACCAGAAGGCCTGCTGCTTGTTCATGCAATAGGTCTGCAGCAAGCATGGGCAAAATGTTGCATCAGGGCAAACAGCATCCTGTGGACATGTTGAAGAATCTGAGCAGACGTCTACTGAAAACATTGTGATGTGGTCATCTCCTATAGCACACAGCATTGCAACCGATATTCCTTGGAGTAGAACTTCCCTTGTCAGGCCAAAATTGACGATGGGGAGGCATGTCCGGTTATTGGCGACAGTGACGACGGAGTGGGGCACAGTGATATTGCGCATCAAAAGGACATCAAGAACAGGTGTGGCGATGGAATCACCATCGGGCACAGGAAAAGATGACAGAAAATCTACGAAAGTCAAGGCTTTAGGCGGCAGGTGGACGAAGGCAGTCGTACTAAAGTTGTTCGGCAGTTTGGCACAAATATGCGCGAGTAGAGCAAGTTCAAGGCAGAGAGTACCGGCAGAACAGTCGATCAAGGCTGAATGCACCGAAAGAAAGTAGAATTCGAGGATTAGGTCATGGGGACAATTGGTCAGCACTGTAAGAAGAACAGGAACGTGGCAGTGGGTGATACCAGAGTCTTTCAATGCTTTTCCTGGTCACGAAACTTTGGCGAAAGTTTCACATGGGGACAGTGCATGCCACTAGTGGTGCAGCTGTCGAGGAGGGGGCACAAAATGGCCACGTGAGCCATTTGCAGTGGCTGTTTTTTGGCAAACAGGCTGAGATTCTTTAGTATGGACACTACTTAACCCATTATTTAAGATAAGATAAAAGTAAATAATTAAACCAAGTTTTTTAGATAAACACCAACATTTCGAAATCGGGTCGGTTCCTTCTCCAGGGTGTGACAGCGGGCGAGGTGCAACATGGCTTTTTAAACCCACATGTGGACAACCACTGGGTCAATGAAAGCATGCCATGGGAGTAAGATAAGGGAAGGTACCTCCGGGTGTGATTAACATAGCCGTGTGTTTGTTGAATGTGCCACCACTCAAAAAGCAGCCTCCTGCGCGGATTTGGCTTGGTTTCCAGCCCAACAGTCTTGTTGAAGTCAATCTTGTGGTGAAGCGTTTTGCAGCGTTCAGCAACCGCGCATCACTGACTGTCCATTTGTTGTTACCGGAAAGCTCCAGACATCCAGACACTAATAACCCTGTGTGATTGACGACGGCCGCTAGTAAACCTTGCTAGCGGCTGTTTTCTGATTAACAGCACCAGGGGCATAGCCAAGGGGGAACTTATGGGGCTTCAGCCCCCGCCCCCAAATTTTTTCCTTGCTGTCCATGCACCACCGACCAAAGCAATCCCCGGCGCCGGAAATCATTCTGGACTTTGTCTAGAATGTCTTTTTCACGCTCGAAAAGACATTTCACCGCGAACATTGCGAACTTGGGCTGGATTTCGCGGTAACATCCATGCACCTGGAGTCGCATAATACAAGGAGCCCCCTCCGAGCACAAAGGGCATTTTGATGGCGAGCGGGCTCATCGCGGCATATCGCGGAGGCCGCGGAATCTACAGAGCGCATGGATGTCAATTCTGAAACTTCATGGGTACAAAGTTCTCATAAACTTTTGATGTGAAAGGTGCATTGACATTTCCAAAGTTGGGCTTTAAATTTTCAATTTCGGAACTTTGTGGGTTTAATGTTGTTATAAACATTTGGCACCAAAGGTTCATTGACTTTTCTAAAATCTTACATCGAAACATACAACGACACAAGCCAAATCAACACATTATCAGACAAGTTGACAAAGCACGCAGCGAAGTCCGATGAGACGAAACGTTGTGGTGGTTCATTTGTGCCGTCATGTCATATAAAAAAAATCATTTTTTTTCGCCTACGCCAAGCATCCATGTCAAGATACTAAAGCCAGCCAAGGTAACTATGTTCTTATTCATTTTTTCTACTTTGTTTTATTTGCAAGGACACATTGAGCCACTTCAATTTTTTTTTTTTTTTTTGCTACCCTACCCGCGGTCTGCCAGAGCCAGCGAGAGCGCATGCCTTTTTCTGGTGTTGCCCCTACCACCGCGTGGCGCACTTCGGTGCACGTTCGGTTTTCTCTGGCTGAGTGGATTTTCGCCTTCGAGAGTTTTGGACGCTTTCTGGCTAGTAGACTAGAAAAAGAAACAATGGTCGCTCGCCGCTCGCTGCCATCACTGTGGGGACTCGACAGATTGCAACGCGTTCGCCTGAGCACAACCTCTCCGGAATATTTTGTCTCGCCAGTGTAGGATACAGAGCAGCATGCGTACGGTTCTTTGTGGGCCAAGCGTCTCACGTTTTCTTCAACATTCTTTCGGTAGCCACATTAGGTGCCCAAAGTAGGCATTCGATTGTGGCCAACATGCTTTCCTTTGCGTTTGTTCATTTCGGTGGCCCCGCCTCTCAAAAGGAAGAAAAAAAATACATTGTTGCGACGCAGCAAATTTCTGCATGGTAAAAGTTCGATTTTGTTACTTCTTTTGAGGAAAGTAATGGGCCACGGGACCCTTGAGTTGCTGGATACTCTTATGATATTATTGCGATAGCACTCCAAGCGCATTCCTGCAATCGCTGTCGCCCTTGTGTTTCGTATAAAGTCCAAGGGTGATAACACCGTGTCCGCACGCCGCATGATGTATGTGCGAGGAGAAAAGCGGGGAGCAAGCACGCCACCTTCCGGCGCGCGCTATACATCGGGGGAAGTGAAAGGAGGGTGGGCGAGCCTTAGGATTCTGTGATCTGTGAATCTGTGATTGTGCAACATGTTTATTTGCCTTCTTTGACATATTATAACAGTGCCTTTTTCTTAGATGCGTAGATTTATTGGACACTTATATGTATATTTAAATGTCTTGTTGCGAGGTTTTGTGTATACGTGCACGAGCTTTGTTTCCAGGGGCACTTTGTTGCCCTTTATCAAGCTGTATCTTCGCATTTGTATATTCCATTATATCTTCACATTTCTAATGTATGAGGGTGAGTCAAATGAAAGTGAGCCAACCCACCCCGCGCAATAACGGTTCGATTCATTCTCTGCGAGGCATGCGCGTAGAACACAAGCATCTCCAATTTACAAAAGTGACATGCAGGTGTCAGGATAAATGTTCTTTAATACTCTCATACACTGGGTTGAACATGGTTGCGTGACTTAATGGACGCTCCAGAAGTTGAGCAGCGTGATGTTTTGAGGTTTTTGACTGCTGAAGGTATTTCGTAAAAAGAAATTAGTTGCCGCAGGGCTGCCGTGTGCGTTGAACATCGGATTTCATTGGCCACTGTGAAGCATTGGAGCGAACGGTTCAAAGAAGGACATGAAAGTTGCAAAGATGATCCAAGACTGGGCCAAAGTCACCGTGCAATCACCCCCAACACAATTGCAAATGTTGATGAGCTGATTAGACAAGAACGGAGGATAAGCATTGATGAACTGGCAAAGCGTGCGAACATCAGTCACGCTTTTGTTCCCACCATAATTCATGAACATCTCGGTTATCGGTTCTTGTGTACGCAATGGATGCCCAAGATGTTGAACCCCCGTCAGAAGACGGAGAATTTCGGCACTGCCTTGACTCATCTGATCTGATATGACAATGAGGATGACGACTTCTTGTCTGCAATATTGATCGGGGACGAACCATGGTGCCAATACTACGAGCCTGAAACACGACAGCAAAGCTTACAGTGGAAACATTCGAATTCACCACCCCCCAAAGAAAGCAAAGGCCGTCATTTCCACCAGAAAGGTGTTGTTGACTTTTTTAGATCGTCAGGGGCCATAGAATCTGCTAAATATTTAAATAGTATCAGTTGTTTCCGATATTGTGAAACGCCGAATTGGTTGCGTGTCGCAATTAAGGACAAACGACATGGAAAATAGACGAATGGGGTCATCTTGTTCCCCACGTCGCTGATGTGGTTAATACAAAACTGGCAAAGTTCAAGTGGGAAACCCCTCAACATCCGCCATACAGCTCAGACCTGTCGCCTTGACACTTCCACATTTTGGGGCAACTGAAAAAACAGCTCAAGGGAACCAGATTCGTGTCGGATGATGACGTGCAAGAGTTAGTTGCAGACTTTTTGAAGCAGCGACCCAAGGATTTTTATGAGACGGGAATGAAGCGACTCGCTAGTCAATAGGACAAATGTCTAATTGTTCATGCAGACTAATCTTAAATAAAGTACCCCGTTTATCATATGTTTGCATTGGCTCACTTTCATTTGACTGGCCCTCGTATATTTTGCAAAACTTCTGGTTTTTATATGTGCTCTCTGTTGCGACTATAATTTCGGTGCAATTACTCACGATACACGACTGGTGACACCTGCTCCTGCGTAATATATTGGAGCAAAGGACAGCGTTATTGAGATATTTCATTGGCCGTTGCATATGTACAAGAATGTAAATAAGGTTCTTGAATGACAAAGTTTCATTAACATATTTGTCCTCAACTTGTTCATTTCATGGCCTTTACATTTTTCATATCAGCGGCATGCACTGTTTGCTGGTTTCGAACTGATGTAGTTCTAAAGTTGGTGTGATATTTTCTTTACTTATTAAATAGACAAACAAATATATCAAAAATATATCGGCATCTTTGGCAATGAAAATGCAGTATGTATTTGACCCATGAATTCATGCATTTGATCCCTCGACAAATTGTTTAAGAGGAAGCTTTAGCTCGGGCCCAACTCCGACGCGGTCTATTCAAATACATGTAAAACGCAGAAACGCTTTTCTGAGATAACCCCTGTATCGCTTTTAATGAAATTTGTTGCATTTGAGAGAGAAAGTTAAATTCTAGTGTCTGTTGTAAACGGAATTTCGATTTAGAGTCTGAATTTTGTTTAAAATATTTTGAAAAATTTGAAATTTCGAAAAAAGTTGAAGCACAACGTTTACAAATTAATTGCTCTGCATCAAGAACAGATATTGTGGTTCTGTAAATGGCATCTGTTAAAACACTCAAAGCGGACAAATTTGATATGTCAATTGGTATCTTATGTGAATTTGTTACGTTGTGTGCAAGGATTCTGCAAAAACTGTATTTCCATAATATTAAATTTTTTTAGAATAATGTATAACAAAATAATTTTGTCCGCTATAGATATACTGTTAGATGCAATTCACAGAATTTTGTTATCATTTTTCGTTATTGAGTTACAGTTTTAAACTTCATAGTTTAGCTTTCTGAAAATTTGCGATTTATGCCAATTTTTAATAAAGAAGTGACTGCCTAAATAAAAAATCCAAAACAAAAAATCACTAGAATTTAAGTTTTTCTTATAATTGCAAGAAACCTCGTCAAATTTGGTGCAGTGGTTGCCGAGAAAAACGAATTCTCCTTCTACATGTAGTTAGATACGAACACGCGAGCTAAAGCTTCCTCTTAAGGAGGAGGCCAAACTGCAAAGTGAGCCCCCCCCCCCCCCCCCCCGAACGAAATTTCTGGCTACGCCACTGAACAGCACGCTTACTTTCTCTCACTGCTTGTTATAAATAGGATTTTTTCGTACATGCACCCAGCCTGCACATTACTTTGTCATTATTTTCACCACAACTTGTCTGCAATATCACACTGGAAGGTCTAGCGTGGCGGTCAGTAGCATTCGTGTTCCGATTGCGGCCATGTCGACCGAGTCCTTACTTTTGTCAAAGTGCACAAGATCATTTACATAAGCTTATAACTGGTGCTTACCTTGCAACAAATACTGCAAGCTGACTGACGCTGAAAATCATATGTTTTGGTGGCATTTGAAGAACATTGAAGAACTAGAGCTCGCTACAGAAGCGATCACATGATGAAAATACCGGTATTTTGAGAAGCCCTTTTTGCTGACACTTATGGAGATGGCAAAGCACTGCTGAAGACTCTTGCTACATCAGCCATTTATTTGTGCTTTCTCACGCAGTGATGATGAAGATGCTGGTGAGTATGAGAAAATGTATGAAAATATTTTATTCAGTGCTCACATTTTGGCTGGTCCTTAACTACCAAAATAAGACAAGCTGTGAGTGGCCACACATTGAACAAAATGTGTGCAGTGATTGGAAGCATGGAGCAATGTGTACAAAATAAAAGCGATTGGGACACAGAAGAGTAGATATTTCTAAAAAGCAACAGAAACTCACAAATGGACAGGATCCTGTAATATGTAATGATAGTATGATAAAATATAAAATACACCGAGTATCGCTCAGTGTATTGAATATCTGAATATCATCTGAATATCGCTTCATGATGCCCAAGAAAAAAAGCAGGCCGATTTTATCTTTTTCCTAAAATACATAAAGTTCTGGTCGAAGAAATAATTACAGCAGAACTCCCAGGTTGGCCTATTGTGTCTAATAACAACACACCTACTGAGTCACTATCTAAATTCTTAAATCACCACCTGTCAAATATCCCCACCACCCTCCCATCTTTCGTTCAAGACACGCCGCACTGCCTTCGAATTATCGATGGCATCAACGCCAACCAAATCCTTTCTGACCACGCTATTCTAGTCACTTTCGATGTTTCTGCCCTCTACACCAACATTCCCATCAGTGAAGGAATTGAAGCCGTTTCTAGATCCCTTGCAATCAATCTCCAAGCGCACGCTCCTGACATTTACCTATCGCTCCTTATGTTAGTTCTCACACTCAACTATTTCGAATTCGCTTCTATACACTACCTGCAAATTTTCGGCACTAGCATGGGTATGCCATTCGCTCCCACGTATGCGAACATTTTCATGGGACAGCTTGAAGCAGACCTGCTGAAATCCTACCCTTTAAAACCCCACACCTATCTTCGTTACATTGACGACATATTTATAATGTGGGAACATGGCACAAGCGCCTTAACCGACTTTATTAGCCATTTCAATCGCTTTCACCCGAGTATTAAATTTACTGCCCACCACTCTCCTAGTCAGATCAACTTCCTGGACACGACGGTCTACACATAAAACGGAAAACTGAGAATGACACTTTACTGGAAGCCTACAGATAGCCAACAATATTTAGACTACAACAGTCATTACCCGCGACGTTGCAAGCAAGGAATTTTTGTCGGACAAGCGAAACGTATGAGAAGAATCTGCAGCGAAGACGACGATTATATCCACCACTTAAATGACCGTAAAACAATGCTAGCAGAAAGGAACTATCCCCAAGTTGCTCTCGATAGAGCTTATGATACCGCATGAAGATTGGAGAGACAGTCGGAATTGGCGAAGAGACAGCCCACATTAGAATCTGACAGACCGCCGGCCTTTATAACAAAATATTCTAATGCACTCCCAAACATAAACAACATCCTAAGAAAATACCACCCAATATTATTAAGTAACGAGCGTCTGCGAAAAGCGTTCCCGGATGTATCTAGGGTTACCTATCGCCGAAACAGGAACTTTAAAGACATGTTAGTGCACGCAAAAGTCAGCCAACAGCATTCCCCCATAATGAAAGCATGTTGTCGCCCCAGGTGCGAAACCTGCAGGTACCTTCAAAGTGACATTAAAATTAAAAGCACCGCAAAAACTTATACACATGAAGTCAAATTTAGCTTCACTTGTACAAGTTCGGATGCGATTTATATGCTTGAATGTTCCTTCTGTAAGAAACAATATATCGGTGAAACAGGGCAATCAATGAACGTCGGATTAAACGGACATCGCGCAGACACAGCTAAAAAGCTTCTCAAAGCCATCGCTGAGCATTTCAACCAACCAGGTCATAACTTTGATGAACTTGAACTCTACATCTTACAGTCAAATTTCCATTCTGAATGAGAAAGAAAATACAGAGAATCATACCTTATCCATAAGTTCAAGACATTGCAACCAATAGGCATAAACGTTTCAAAGGGAGCTTTAGAATCTATTCACTAAGCTAAATTTCAAGCTATAGGCAACAACAGTTCGTTTGGTTTCTTGGCGTATCCTTTTTTTTCCCTTTCCTTTCCTCCTTTTTTTTTTAGCCGGCATGTCAGACGCCGTTGACACGCAGGCAAACACGCGTGCATTGACACGTGGTTGACAGACGGGGGGTGGGGGTGGGGGGGGCGTGGCCCTGGCCTTGTGCACAGCAACCCTTTATTCTCAATTCCACACGCTAACACACCTTTTCTCGTTGCCGCACCCACCCACCTTACACCCTCACCCCTTTAGAAGAACCCCACCTATATATACTGTGGCGAGGAAAGCATACGTCGGCTTGAAGAAGACAAGTCCACTTGTCGAAACGTTGGCTCCGGCTTTCACCTTGTTCTCGTTTTGCTCATTGTCTTGAATTTCCATCTCCCACATTCCCTGTGTTTTCACTGAGAAACATAGTGTGTTTAGTATGTGACAGTATATTCAAATAACCACTAACTCGTCAATCCGAATTATATCCGTAAGGTCAAAATGCTTCTCGCAGACAGGGACATGCTTGGAGTCGAAGCTGAAACCATCGGTTTTCTGTCGTGGTATCGCCCACTTCCATATTTCACGCTGCTCGGCGTCGCTAGGCAGACAGAACAGCGAGGTTTTTTGTGCATACCTCTGTAGCCAGAGCAGCAACCCGTCATACAGCAAGTCTTCGGCATCTCAGGTTAGCACGTCACATGCACTGCACTTGCTCGTGATCGAGACAAAATCATGAAAGAAAACAGCAGCTGCCACACGCTTGCACACCTTCTTCGTTGCCTCCATAGGACCCCTAGCGCCACCTTGCGGAAGGCGCAGTCATCATATGAAGCTCTCCTTGAGCGTTACGGAGAAGTTTCATGACCATAAAAGCCTTGAAAGACTCTGGCGATATTGATATGGGACGTACACATTCCAGTGACGTCAACTGTGCTACCATCGGTCACGCGTACGGCTCGAGTAGTAAGAGGTGCGAGAACCTTCCTCAATCGATGACGAAGGTTACAACTCCTTATGGGCACCTGGGCTCCAGTATCAACGCCGTCAAAGGGACACCATCGACGTGAACATTAAGTAAGTTCTGGTTCGTTGGAAGCGTCAATGGAGGATTTCGACATGACGAAGATAATGCAGCACTACCCCTAGGAGCTGCATGGTGTAGTTTTCCATCTGGGAGAGTCCATAATTGGTCGGCGACGAATAGTGGCGTGGCTGGGTTGATGGGGACTGACGGCGCTGAGGTGATGGCGAGCGAGCAGGATGACTGTCATCGATGGATACGCCTGAGGTAGGAGGCATACAGCAAGGAGACGGGGAAAAGGAGCTCAAATACGGCGACGTCCAGGAGGTGCAGCAGTGGCGAGCAACGTGGCCAATGCGCAGGCAACGAAAGCAAATGGCTTGTCGTCCAGAGTTCTTGCAGGCAACTACATGAAGTTGTCTCTCTCTCTCTCTCTCTCACTCGGTAGGGTTGCAGTATCTAGGAGGGGAACACAGATCGTGGTGAGGTGTAGCTGTCGGCACCGATTGGGCATCAGGTCGGGAGACGGAGCAGGCAGCAGGAAAACCAAGGTTGGCAAATTCTTGCCACACAACTGCCTGAATGAGAGAGATCACTGGGGCTGGTTGGTCAATGGTGGGGTCAAGTGGGCGTAGGTGGAACAGTGCAGGACTTGTAGCCTTGAGCTCAGACTTGTAGCCTTGAGCTCACGGCGAACAATATGTGTGACATGCTCATTTAAGGGTGGTGAAGTGGTAAGATCGATGGAAGACGTCGTAGCCGTATTAGGGAGCCGGGAGAACTGTGGAATGACGTGGTGGCTTTTGGCGAGCTCAAAGTGGCGGCATTCCTTGACAATGACGTTGATGGTGGACACATTGTTGAAGACCAACAAGTTGAAGACCAACAAGTTGAACGCGTCGTCCGCGTTCCCTTTGAGTACGTGACCGACTTTGTCAAACTCGGCCATTTTGTTGTCGACTTTCCAGCAAAAAGCAAACATGTGTTGTATGTACGAGACATATGATTCAGTAGAAAACTGAACTCGGGTAGCAAACTTTTTTCTAGCAGTCAGCTGCTGACCGGTGGGATTTCCAAAGAGGTCACTGAGCTTCTCCTTGAAAGCATCCCAGCTAGAGATCTCGTTCTCATGTGTCCAGAACCAGACACGAGGAGTTCCGTTCAAGTAAGGTCATTTGCTAGCATAATGGTAGGGTCCCAGTGGTTGTTTTGGCTAACACGCTCATACAGGTTGAGCCAGTCCTCGACGTCGACATTATCCTGGCCAGAGAATATGCCAGGATCGTGGGGGTTGGTAACCATAACATTGTTGTTGGCGGGGTCGCAGGAGTAGAAGCTGACGAGATGTCGTCACTGGGAGCCATGACGGAAAGCAGGATGGTGCAGCTGCTGCGGAGCTCCATGGCGAGGATGGAGAACAGCACCCTCCACCAATATGTTACTCGAAGGAAGGATTAAGAACTGGAGACCATTTACAAAATATATTTACAAAGGATAATGCAGCGCTGGCCAGTTCAGCCGACAGCTCGACAGTGTTCGTCGTCTTCGTCGGGGTGCCCGCCGTGCATTGTCCACAAGAAACACGCAATATGCATGTGTCAACATGTATGATCAACAGCCTTGTTTTGGTGAGCACGTCGCATTGCATAGCTCATAGCCCATAAGATAAGACAAATACGAATTTGCTTACCAGCTTCTGCACCTGCTCGACTATATTCAAACATGTATTCGCAGAGGCCGTACAGCCTCTATGAATAGATATGCACTGATGAGACACTAAACCGTAACTTTTGTGGCCGACACCCAGTGAAACAGTGCTGCTTGGGCCAACGCAGGCATTGCGGTGGATGCCAAACTGTTGCGGGAAGTCTGCTCATCGATGACCGGACACCCAGGTCAAGCATACGGGCTAGACTGAGGACCGCAAATGCGGACAGCGGGCCTATTAAGTTCGTCTGAGCACTAGCAGAACGAAACAAGTTAAGCTAATGTGTAGACGGAAAGCATCACGCTGAATTTGCGCAGTGAAGCATAAACTGCCGCGCAGTCAAGGTCGCACTTCACAGCATCGCGACGACGCACGAAACAAGAGCCATTTCTGTACTGCTGGGGCTGTAAGAAGTGTTGAACTTGCACTTTTGCACAAAAATATCAGAATAATGGCACTTTGAAAATAAACTGACTTGAGCTGACTTCAGACAGATTTGGCGTATCTGGTTATCTTGTAACCACTTCTAGAAAGGTCGTTTAGGTGACTAGTGGATGTACGGACATGACAATGATATTAAAAGGTACTTTGTCATGCTGAGAATACGTAGCAATTGTCAGCAACTATGGATACAACAATCAATCAATCAATCAATCAATCAATTTTATTTACCAGAAACAAGGAACTGGAGGGACACCTGGGCAATAAGCTGTAGCAGCAGCTTGACGGAGGCCCAGGGTCCCTTACATGGCAGTAGCACTCACATGATATATGCTCTAAAGGCTTTATACACAACAAACATTACACATTGCACATATGCATAATAATGACATTTTACACTTGAACGCAATATACTAAAGTGTCACTATGAAGAAAGAAAGTAGTCACGCAAACCATTTTTATTTAGCGTAGCTGTGTGCTTATATTTGTTTAGTACAGTCGGTATATTATGTGTTAAGGACTGAATGCTGTAATTGTTTTGAAACCATAGTACCTCCCACACCTCGGGGTTTCGTGTAGTATGTTTCATGTGAGTGCAGAGTTCTAACTGAGCAAGGGATGTAAAATAATTCTTAACATATTCGGATGAGAAGTAAATCGTTTCTAGTAATCTATGTTCGTATAATTTATCTACGCGGTTTAGTCTGTATTTAAGAAATATATTATCTGTTGGTGAAAGCCGATTAATGTTCTCTATATACCGAACGATTTTCTTTTGAAGTATTACCAGCTTTTGCAAGTTAGACTTAGATGTTGTAGCCCAGACAAGGTAAGAGTAATTTATATACGATAAGAAGAGACCATAGTAAGTTTGAAGTTTTGCTCTTGTAGGTAGAAATGTGCGGCCACGTGCCATAGCACCGGCAACCGCAGAGAGTTTGCCGCAGAGATGTTTGATATGGGCATCCCAATGTAAATGAGAAGAAAAATATACTTCAAGAATTTCAAATTCTTCAACTAGTTCTATGCGTTGGCTCTGAAAATAAATAGCATGATTAATGTTAGACGGTTTATTCCTTGCGCGAAATATTAGAACTTTCGTTTTCTTTGAATTTACTTTAAGCTTATTTGTCTGTGTTCAATCGGACAAACTTGCCATAATTTTAGTACATTTTTGCACAAGTTCATTCACATCAGGACCTGAGACACAAAATGTGCAATCATCCGCGTACATAATGAATTGAACCTCACTGTTTATGGTTACGATGTCATTTATAAAAACAAACAAAAGTGGCCCAAGAATACTTGCTTGAGGCACACCACATACAATACTTAAGAGGGACGAGTGATGTTTCAGATATGATTTGAGTAATTCTAGCGGTTTCCCACGAACTCCATACAAATAAAGCTTCCGAATAAGGATCTCATGATTGAGGCTGTCGAAAGCTTTACTAAAGTCTATAAAAATGCCGACTATGTAGTAGTTATTTTCAAAGCTCTGCAAAACGAATTCTTTCAGCATAAGAAGAACCATTTCTGTGGACCTGTTTTTTCGAAATCCATATTGTGAATCAGTAAGCACACTCTTTTTATTAAAAAATTCCATCATTCGAGCAAAAATAAGCTTTTCCATTCCTTTTTAAAAAAATTGGGAGCACCAATATTGGTCGATAGTTAGACACAGTATTTCGATCACCACTTTTATAAATAACCGAAACTTTTGTGTGTTTCATTGCATCTGGAAAAACTGTAGTCTCAAAAATTAAGTTGTAAATGTGCACAAGCGGAAGTACAATAAATTGCAAAACATGTTTTATAGGGTTAATCTGCAAATTATTTACATCTAAAGCTTCACTGTTTTTCAGTCCCATGTACACACTGTATACTTCATATTCATCAGTAGGCACAAAGAATACGCTTTTGCGAACAGCATCACTATGACAAGCCACCCCTATGCTATCATTGCCTTCAGGTATATCGCTTTGTGCAGTTACGAAGTGGTGGTTACAGTAATCGCAAAACGCTGTGCCTGTTATCTCACGTGAGCCCAGCTTGATCGATGTCAAATGCGTATCGTCCTTGCGGCAACCTAGAACAAGATTAATCGTTTGCCACGCAATCTCTGGGCGTTGTTCAGAAACATTTGCAAATAAGTCCTCATAGTACACTGCCTTTGCTTTCTTAGTTCAGCATTTAGCCTGTTTCTAAACTTTTTGAATGTTTGTAATGCTAATTCACACCGCGTGTGCAAGAAGGAATGAAAAAGATTATTTTTTGTTTTGATCATTTTTGCAAGCTCATGAGTAACCCAAGGCTTTTTAACTTTTTTGGAATATTTAGCTGTCCTCATTGGAAAATTGCTGGCGTACATATGGGTAAAAGTTCTAATAAATTCGTTATATGCCTCATTTGCATCTGTTTTGTTCAAAACATGTAACCAATTGTGATTCATAACGTCATTCTTGAACTGCTCTAAAACTGCTTGTGTTATACGCTAGAAGTGAATTGTTGACAGGCATCAGCTGTTTTGTTAGAGACATCAATGTAGATTAAAAATATAGGGCAATGGTCGCTTATGTCAGACACCAATGTGCCTGTGTTACATACAGTAGTAGAAATATCAACAATGAGTAAGTCAAGTAAAGAAGATGTATGACTTGTAATGCGTGTTGGTGGGGTGATTGTATTTACAAAACCTGCAGACTGGAGGCACATGTTCAGTTGGAAGGATAAGTTACTCTGTTTAAGTACATCTATATTAAGATCGCCGCCACACACAAGCTTCAAATTGTTCATGCTTACATAATCTAGGAATGGTTCAAAAAAATCTAGAAAAGTGAAAACATTGCCGCTCGGTGGGCGATACACCAGGGATATTATCCTGTTTTTACTCTTTACAGTGAGTATTTTGTAGTCATCTGTTACTGTCACATAGTCTGGTACTAATTCATATTTTGCATAGCTTTCAACAAAAAGTGCAACGCCACCGCCTTTTTTGCTGGGCCGATTAATAAAAAAGCAATGATAACCTTGTAAAGTCAGCATAGCACGGTTACTGTAGTACCATGTTTTCAATATCATGATCACATTAAACTTAAAAGTAAATTGCGCCAAAAAATGGACGATATCGTCACTCTTGTTGCATGCTGAGTGCGCATTAAGATGCAAAACAGCCATGGCCGATGCATCCTGCTTAGCAATGAGATGCGGGAGAACAAGCTCTTGATAAGCCATTTTGACAATGGTGAGCAGCCAAAGTTGCGGGCTACACAAATTCGCACTGCTCCCTCACTTTACACCTGCGCCTGCCCTGACGTTATCTTCTCGACGTCACTCTCGTTTCTTATTTGGAGAACTGGCGTGTCGTCAGTTTGTCTTGCAAAAATTTTGTCGTTAAACGACCACACCGATTTCCAGTGATGCGCGTTTTCTTTTCACGGCCATCGTGAGAAGCTTCTTCAGGGCAGGGCAAAGGTGTTCATTCACATACGCGGAAGAAGTGCCTTCCAACCCAAGATCTGTGTTTGTGAGACGGATTTTTCTGGCTTTGTGGAAAACGCTATCCCACTTCGCGCGGCTCTTGAACTGGACGATTATATTTGTCCGATTGCTAACTGCGTGTAGGTACACGATGGCACGTTTCAATGTCCGATACAGCGATTGGTTCATTGATCGTAGAGCCAAGTTTGAAAAGTAGGTCGCTCAAGCACTCATTCTCGGTCTTCACTACACTCTGAATCTCTCGGTTGGTCTTACGAGAGTATTGCTCAGTTTGCACGAGTCGGTTTTTTAAGCTTTGAACAGTGCTTTCTAAAAAGGAACACTTAGCGTGCAGAGCCGCGTTTTCACTCGAGTTTAGCATTCTTTGCAGTACATTCCATCAGTTTTGTTTTCAGTTCATCAATTGCTTGAAATGCAAAATCCAGACTTTTTGCCATGTTATTCTGCTCATTTTTGAGCTCGCAGTTTTCTGTTCGTAGATCTCTTTCTAAAGCTTCCCGAAACAATTTCAGTTCATGCCGCATCTCGTCTCTTACTTTAGCAAAATATGACTTTAGTTCATCCTTCATCTTGGCCAGTTCTTTCGACATAGTTTGGAAGCCGTACTTAGGAATAACAGGCAAGAAAAATAGAAATTCAACAAGTAGCCCCAAAAAACCTCACGATACTTGGCAGCAGCGACGAAAAAAGCACAAATATATGCAAATACAGTAGCTTTGCACTAATCTGCAGGATAAGCAGAACGATTCTTATTGTCGTGCACTGTACTTTCACCGCTACTGCCAAGTGAAGGCTTTGGTACTTGAGTGGCTTCTTTTACATGGAGAGACCAGTGACGTAGGCTCTGTCGTTCCAAGCCGCAGGCGCAGACGATGTCCGTTCCCTGTGAGGCCAAACTTTTCCTTTGCAGTACCCTGTGCGCATGCACTGTAGCTCAGCGCTCTTCGGGCTCGATGCTCAACCGTCCAGAAGCACATCTGCAGGATAAGCAGAACGATGCTTAGTGTCGTGCACTGTACTTTCGCCGCTACTGCCAAGTAGCATAAGTAGCCGTAAACGCAGTGGGATGTTAGTATCGGCGGCGTTGTCGCCCTCCGGCAGACGGCGTCGAGTGCCCGAGGCTGTGTCTTTGTCGAGTCTATGTCTGAGACAGCGCTAGCAGTAGCACCCGGCTTCGATGACACTGAGGGCGATGTGCAGGCTGCGACAGTGTCCAGAACTAAGCGACACACACCTTGAACAGTAGAGGGCAGCAACACTGCAAAGCAGGCAGTTGCCAATAGCGTCAATGGAAGACCGGGGGAGAAGTGTTCATGTTAGTGCGGGTGTGCGTTGAGGGCATGTAGTCGGCCACTTTCCCTGGAACGCACCTTTGTAGTTTTTCTGTTTGCTTTTTCTTTTCTTTTTTTGCCCGGTCATCATTGTAATGGCCACCCGTTTCAATAGGAAAGGCACCACTTGATCATCATCATCGGTTAAGAAAGTTTGACGTTGGGAATTCTTTGTTTTTTAAAGATAGGTAGGACACTAGGCAAAACATGAACAAGAGCTTGGTTGCACAATCCACAGCCCCGTTTCAAAGGGGACGCTCACAGCATCCATCCATCCATTGGTACAAGTATATGTAGCTGAAAAGCATGGACACAGAATGGCAGAAGACGTCAAGAAATTTGGCAACAAAGTACACGGTAATTGAAAGTGTAAATAGGCAACCAGGAGTCAGTCAAAACCAGTCATAAAAGACCACAGAGATTTAAGAGAATGGGAAGAAATTAGAAGGAAAAATCTGTACAATAACACAATTGGCAGGTAGTGCCTTGCTATTTGAGGCTCGAGCTGGTTGCCTAAGGACAAAAACATACCAGAGCAAATATTTGCAACAAGATAAGATACGTGTCTGCTGCAGCAAAAATCCGGAGACCACTCAGCACATCCTAATGGAATGCAAAGATATTAACCCAGAGACACCTGTACGTAACATACACCTTCCAGAAGCGTTGGATTTGAAGTGGACGGAAGCATCAACCAGTCAGGAGTCAAGATATGCTAGTGACATTTAGTACTGGTGGAAGAAAAGCAAAGAAGAGATTGATATGACTGGATCTGTTACAGGTATAGGTAGCGGTACAAGGTAGATTGAGAAGTTTTGAGGAAAAGAAAAAAAGAAGCAATTAAAGAGAAGTATACAAGAATGCTAGAATGAAAAACATGTATAGCACGCATGATTAAATCAAGCACCCTGTTTTGAAAGGGGATGCCAATAAATCATCATAACTGGCTACAGACTTTGTAATCACCTGATTCAAACTGAATAGTCACATTAGCAGCAGCATCGACAGGGTGCCCCCTTGAGTTAGGGATGGAGGAAAGTCGAGAGTCAGACAACCGTGTCTGAGTGCGCATGCACGCAGTCATCCTTGAGAGCGCAGAGGCAGACCCGCCTCACTGATCTCAACTCAGTGGAGGAAGCCCAACGATCAGTTCATACTCCAGCATAGTGCGAACACGCATCCAGTCCAGCCTCTGGCGCAGTCAGCCTGACCGGCGGCGTTTGGCGCGTTTTGGCATGGTCGGTGCTGGGAATAGAACATGTCCTTGCAATAGGATGGCTAGGTGGGCTAGTTGATATTGCATTCTTAGAAAACTTAGAGTGCAAGAAAGACAGTGGACGAAGAAAAGGAACACACATTATATGCACTCATGGTGTGGAGCGCATGTGGTGTGTGTTAGTTTTTTTTTTTTGTCCAGTGTCTTTCTTGTGCTCTAAGTTTTCTAATACAATATGTCCTATCTCCCGCCGAAGCCGCTAGACCAGAGTGCATTCTGCTCTAGCTTGCTGGCTGGCAAGCTGGCCTACAATTTGGGTGCACTGAAGAGAGCATGCCGAGTTTTCGCCTGCGCCATTGACATTTTAGTAAAATGTCACCTATGACGGAAAAGTAGATTGGCACATGCGTAAATTTCTTCCCCAGTTCTTTAAAGTGTATTGCACGCTGTTGCATTGACTTTCGATTACCCAGTAGTAATTTTCCTCCAGTGACCAGTGCTAGCTGTGAAGGTAGACAATGAAATAATGAAGTAATGGTTATAATAAAGTAATGTCAGTTCCTCCTCCTTTTTAAAAGGGCCCCTCATCAGGTCTGGCCATTTAGAGTTGACAAGCGCAGTGCATACAATGCGTGCTAACAATCGTGTCTGCTAAGTATTACACCATTACGTGCTGCAGAAAGGGCTGAAATTTTAAACCAAATGACATTTGCCCTTCTCCACGTGGGCGCCATGCTCTCAGCTGGAGGGTCAATTGCCGTACTGTGACGTCACTCTCATTGACTTGTGACCTTGAGGATTATACTTGGCAACCGTAGTTATCTGTTTAATCTGTTGCTTTGATAGACGTATATAAGGTTAGAGAAATAATAAAACCTACAACCCGAATGTCTGTGTGTCTTCGCTTTACTTCGTACCGTAGCAAGAGAGAGGTACTTCCGTTTCGTCTGCTTGTTCTCATGTTGTGCAGTCGCATGTACAGAGAGCGAAACTATGTAATTTTCTACCATGTTCCAGCGTGATCATGCTCTGTGATCTGCTTGCGTCTGCCTCAGTGTTCTTCTAGCACTGACTTACACAGCTAGACAGGTGTTTTCGTGCACAGCGTGAAAAATTATGCGTTGCGCAAGACAAGACGAACGCAACAGCTAGGGTGCCAGACTGTCAGTGGAAGTCCGCCTGCAGCAAAATACTGTGGAAAAAAATTCTGCGGATCACAAGCCCTGCAAGAATCAATGTAAGCGAAGCTTTGCGAACAGTTTGCTTCGACTGATGATAATTAGCAGGGATGCTGACAGCAAATGTTTAATTTCTTCAATGTTTAGTCCAACACTAGGGTGGAGAGTTGGTAAACCTTACCTTGTCTGCATAGCACACAGAACACGCAGGGGGACGTGTTTGCCCGAGGCGTTGTTGTGTGCCATACTTCATAACCTCCAAGAGGGTTGACCACATTCATTGCCTCACATGGCTCATGGCATTGTGGCAGAAGTATTAAACTTTAAAATTATGGCCCCCCCCTGAAATTAAGCGGCATAACTCCTCCTCCCCCCCCTCCCCGTCCACGCCACTATTCCTCACCACATTCCTAAAGCGCTGCCAAATCAATGGTGAAACTTGACAGCTATTTGGTGGTCAAAATTTCGCAGCTTTTTTCACTCGTTTTGAATGGCGGTAGTTATCGGCATCTCCTGGGGTGTGAAGGCCAGTTTTCTCATAAATTCGGTGCCCGCGCAATTAACTTGGGATGTGTTCAGTTGTCACCACCTATTCAACGGTCATGCGCATTGCTGTTGCTTTGTTAGTTCAACCTTATTTGTTTAGACTGATCCAGGGACCAGGACAGGGATTTGGTTCGTAGTCAGCTGGTTTGTATGCACGAGAAACGAGTTGCAGCCGGACAGGCCGCCAGTTGCGTTTAACTTGTCCTTCTGCTTCATTATTTCCTCGAGTGACGGCTCGCCGCAACAGTGGCAGATCCTTGGAACCATATAATGCCGATATCGGTTAGATAAGGTGGACAATAAAATAATGTGGAACAGTGTCCATCATCAAACCCTGCAATAACCCTTAAGAGGAAGCTTTAGCTCGGGCCCAACTCCGATGCAGCCTATTCAAATACATGTAAAACGCAAAAATGCTTTTCTGAGATAACCCCTGGACCGATTTTAATGAAATTTGTTGCATTTGAGAGAGAAAATAAAATTCTAGTGACCGTTGGAAGCAGAATTTTCTATTTACGGCCTGAATTTTGTGAAAAAGATTTTCAAAAATTCAATTCAATTTCAAAACTCTGCATCAAAAACAGATACTGCGGTTCTGTAAACAGCATCCATTAGATCATTCAAAGTGGACAAATTTGATAAGTCAATTTATATCTTACATGAATTTGTTACATTGTGCACAAGGGTTCTGCAAAAGCTGTATTCTATATTACGGAATTTTTTTAAAATCATGAGTAACATATCAATGTTGTCCCCTTTAGATGTAACATCAGATGCAATTCACAGAATTGTGATATTTTTCCTTATTGAGTTAGAGAGTTGTAAACTTGATAGCTTCATTTTCTGAAAATTTCTGATTTTTTTTGCCACTTTTAATAAAAAATTGACAATATAAATAAAAAATTGAAAACCAACAGTCACTAGATTTAAAGTTTCTCTTTTAAATGCAACAAACCTTGTCAAATTTGGTGCAGTGGTTGCCGAGAAAAATTAATTCTCCTTTTACATGTGTTTAGATAGGAGCAGCTGAGCTAAAGCTCCCTCTTAAACCCATAAGCAATATGACTGTCGCCCGTTGCCTCGTTTGGTTTTCCCTAATTGTACAGCCCTTTTCGTGCAAAATTGGCAACTGGAAACAAGAGTCGCAAGGAGTTGAGAAGTTAAGCGATCTTCTAAGGGAGAGAGCCAGGGCAACAGTCAAACAGGAAGAAAAAGCGAATATTAACAAATTTAACCGTTGTTTATGAAAATCTTTATGGATCGGCATCTTTTTATTTAAAAAGGAAGTACAGAAAACGCCATCGGAAGTGGAGAACAATTCCCTGTGTTTTCAATGACGCTTCCACAGTTATCAGTTGAGCCGCCTGGTGTAGCCACTTCCCTGCTGTGCTTACGTATAGGTGTGTTTCTAACCTTCCGCGATGGGTGCAGTACGTCTAGAACCACAGCATCCTGCGCTCTACACGGTTGTATGGGACTGGTGGCCACGCATCGTTATGCAACTTTCCAAATAACAATATGAGTCGGTTGTGGCACTTAACTTGGTAGAGCAGTAAACTAGCGGTCCAAAAGAACTGTGATTGTTCCGCAAATGTATATTCCTCTATAATTCTTCCAGAGCTAATTAAAAAAACGCTGCTACAGTCGGATACAACTCAAGTCTCCAGTGAAGCCCCGCACACGCCCTCATAACTGCCAGCCACTGTTCCTCCGCGAGGCTGCAAATAATTCGTACTTCAAACTTTTCCTGTTGCCCAAATCAGGCGGTAACCACAAAAATAAAATTATTAGTGCTTTAATATGTTTTCCCTCGCCTATTATAGTGAATTGGCGAATGCCTAATTCTTTATCGAACCTAAATAAAATGCTTGCTTCGCTGTACCTATGCAGTTTTTTGTCAAGTTGCACTTCAGTTGGCAGTGAAGTTTCATGAGTAAAACGGGCTCAGCACTGAAATGAACTGTACCGCAGACTTTTGAAGATTTAAATAATTAATTATGGAGTTTTACGAGCCGAAACCATGAGGCATGCAGTAGTGGGGGACTCCGGTAATTTGGACCACCTGGGGTTCTTTAACGCGCACCTAAACGTAAGCACCATGGATGTTTTCGCATTTCACCTCAATTGAAAATGCGGCCGCCGTGGCCGGGATCAGAATTCGATCCCACGACCTCGTGCTTTGCAGCCCAACATCATATCCACTAAGCAACCATGGCAGGTAGACTTTTGAAGAGTGAAATGCTCAGACTCCATACACTTTGCCTATGTCTGTTGCACACCTCAGTTGCACACCTCATTGCTATCTCATTTGCACACCTCATTGCCTGGGCCTGGTGGTTATGTGGCTTTAAAGGGCCCCTCGCGAGGCCACATAGAAAATGTCGGTTATACACTGGATGTTGTTATGTGCCCGCTAAGGAGTGTTCTACCACAAGGATTTTTCTAATTGGTTCATTAACAGCCGAGATACAAATATTTCATTGCCACGAACCCATGATTTCAGGAGGCGAGTGTCAATGCCAACATAGACATTCTCTCTACTTGCCCCGTCTAGCCTCCACAAGTGAAATTCCTTCGCTGCGTTCTCCTATACGGGAGCTGGAGGATCGCGTGATGCATATGTCATGGGCACCACCTTTTTTTTTCTTTTCACTCACTTTTTTGCTCTCTTGACACACTCTTGACGGTCTTGCGCACAAGCTGTTGCGTTTGTCTCATTTCGTACAGTGCACGAGACACCTGTCTAGTCGTATAAGTCAGTGCTACAAGAACATTGAGGCAGTCGCAAGCAGATCACAGAGCAAGACTGCGTACTGGAACATGGTAGAAAATGACACAGTTTCATTCTCAGCGTGCCCGACTGCACGATGTGGGAACAAGCAGACAAAATGGAAGCACACCTCTCTTGCCACAGTACGAAGTAAAACAAAGACATGCAGACATTCAGTTTGTAGGTTTTATTATTTTTCTAAACCTTAATTCTTCTATTGAAACAACAGAATAAACAAATAACTGATGCTGACTTGAATAATTCTCGAAGTCATGTGTCCCTATGAGCAACTTCATAGCACTGCCATGTACGTAGGTGCACTTGCACAATGTACGACTCTCCGGCTGGGAGCACGGCGCCCACGAGGAGAAGGGCAAACAGCATTTAGTTTGAAATTTAAGTTCTTTCCATCGCACGCAGCAATGTAATAGTTTGCAGGCAAGATCGTTAGTGTGCATTGTATGCATTGCACCTGTCAGTTCAAAATGGCCAAACCTGATGAGGGACCCTTCAAAGTAAAGCCCCTCTATACGTGTTGTCTTTACTTTAAAGGGTCCATGAAATGGTTTGGACAAATTTTGTAGACGCGTAGGGTACAGTAAAACATTCACACCACTATATTAGTGAAGAGTTACACATTGAGAGGCAACGGACAATTAGAAGCTGCCATCCTCCCTAGCCAGGCTTTTTCTCAACTCGTTCGCCGAGCGATCAGGGCTAAGCTCTGCCTTCACTGGCTCTGCGTCATGATTTGACGTTGTGTCGTCTACTTTCGGTTGTTTTGGAGTCAGCCAGTGCTTTTGAAGAGTTCCAGGTGGCTTTGAGCCAGTGCGCGAAGCCTCTCCAACCTCTTGACTGCATGACCATCACAATTCCAGTGAGAGCTACCTAAGCAGCGTGTGTTGCGAGCATTCTGACGCAGCACCGAGCATGTCTGGTATTCTGGTAACCAAAGGCGAGCTGGGCATTTTGACGGATGGGTAGAGGCACAAGCTTCTCCATACCACAACCGCGGTGATGAAGGGGCTTTAGCATAAACGTGAGCAGCAATCGCAGTGCAGCCACCTGGCGGCACAGAGCTTAACCAGCCACACAAAGCTAATATTGCTGTAACCAAGTGTAAAACATCTTAAACATTTAAAAAGACAATGTGTTCACGATTATGCTCCTGCCAGAAATTTACACCAGCACCAAAGTAGACTGCACTTGGTTCTTGCTATATTAGTCCTGTGTTTGGTTGAGCTCTTAGCCACCAGGTGGTTGCACTGTGCAGGCCTTTAACGTATGGTCCCTAGTTCACGTCAAAGCCTCCGCTTATACACTAAAACGTCCAGTCTGCTTGCACTTGCGTTTACCTAAATACCGGACAAGCTAAAACCCTCTATTGTGGTAGTTATCTTCTGGCGTGAAGTGATGGCCACAAATGCATAGATGCTGGCACCTACTGGATACCAACAGCCCGATGAGCTGCAGCCACCACGCTTGTATGTTGACTTGCAGAGGGAGACTATGTCACAGCTTGACATGTAGCCAATCGCTAGGTTTGAAGCCCACAATGCAACAAGGGCAAGCAATCTATAGTGCTCGCAAAAAGAGATCTCGAGACCAACACTGACCATGCAGCTTGCCTCAACATGGAAAATGTTATAACATAGCAGATGACACTTGTTTTGTTCCGGAAGTGCTTGAGCGCAGTGATAAATTGTGGTAGCCAATCTGATAGCTTGCCCAACTGACGTCAATATGTGGTGCCCAAAACCCCATGTCCTTCCACCTCCCAAAATCTCTTCTGCCGTATTAAACCAGCAACAGTATTGGCGACTTCCAAGTGCCGTATTTGCAAGATTCTACTGTGCCACCGATTGTAACATGCAGTTATATTATTGTGCAAAAAAAAAAGAAAAAAAAAAGAAAAAAAAAAAACATTGGTGCCGATTCTACTGCACATATCAAATAACAAAACCTGATTGGACGCGTACCATGTTGAAACAATATTATGGTACATAAAAGGCACGCTGGCACGCATGCAGCTGAATCTTAGCAGCTAGTCGCTATCGGAGTCCAACGACACCTCCTTTTCACTGTATACCGACCACAGAAAGTTACCTTCACTTCCATTTAATGCATTACAAATGCCACACTTCTGGAGGCTTGTGCAACCGTCGTCTGCGGGAGGGCATTCCACACACCGTGGATCTACCTTGCGATGTCTCACAGCATCGCTTTCTTCAGATGACCCGTTTGATGGCAGTGTAGCTAGCTACTTTGCATGGAGCTTTTTTTATTAAAAAAATTTTTGATCTTAAATAGAATTAGTTACAATTGTAACGCACATGCAAATTTGAACGCACCTATTACTAAAAAAAAGTGCACATTAGAACTGTCCAAATTTGGTACTCGCTACTCAGCGGCCGCGCTGAAGAACGGCCCATTCAGGTTCAGGCTTGAAGGGACTGAGGGTGTCCTATCACTGCATGCGCTGAATGCTTCGTAGTGCTCAAATCATCATGATCCCGTAGCGTATAAGCCTGAAAATGGGGGAAAAAAAGAAGACGGATGTCGATATACTTTTGTTGTGTACTATGGTGCATGCCATTGCGGTGGAAAGACAACAATGTACGATTTCATCATTTCCAGAAAGAAGTGGATGACGTGCATCAGAGAGCGACTTGAATAAGAAACATTCGCATTGGGAAAAGATGACTGATACTATACCAGTTTGTTTGGAACACTGTACTCAGGACGACTTCTTTCTTCCTGGCGAGTAGGCCATTGTTCTCTCTTTATTTATTTTATATATCTTGCTGGCGTTCCAAATCACAGAGTGTACTTTGTTTAGGCAGGCACTTTGATAAATTACAGTGATGTGCGCTTAAGCTTCATTTGATTTTGTTCGTTTATGGTTTGATGCCCCAGCATTAGTCTTACTAATGCTTTAAGGAGCAGGAATATGCTCGCTTATGTACTGTTGTCTGCATGCATGGTAGCAAGCATGGTTGCTTGTCTGTTCTCACATTTAACTGGGTTTGCAAATTTTTACAGGTGGCAGGTAGCTGCTGTTGTAGTGCCACCGATGCCGCTACGAGCAGACGCTAAAGGTCGGTGCTCTCGGTCGGCACTGCAAAAGATGAGGAAAATAAAGTTGGGTGGCGTGTGCTCGTGGCGCAAGCACGGCATGCACTAGCCCGTTCTAAGAACCTGCTACACTGGTCCTCTGGTTCTGGTGCTCCATTGCAACCCCTCGGTTTATGAGACTGGCGACTCCAGACTATGAGATGACCAACCCCAGCAACCTACTGCCCTCAGGTAACCTTCCGCCTGACACTACCTCACACCCACAGGACATCGCAGCTCCACAGCTTCGCCTGCCCACGTTCTGGCACAAGGACCCACAGGTTTGGCTCAACCAGGTCGAAGCCTCCTTCGATCTACACCACATCACTTCGGAGACTTCTCGGTATTGCCACTTACTTGCCAACCTGTCTCCTGAGGTTGCTCACGAGGTGGCGGACGTCATTGCTGCCCCTTTAGGAATTACTACAGAACCAGCAACTGAAGCAGCGTATTTTTGACCGCACCACAGCATCTGAGAGTGCATGTCTCCAGCACCTGCTCACCTCTGGGGCGCTTGGAGATCGCCGCCCTTCCCAGTTGCTCAACAGCATGCAATGGCTCCTGGGCTCAAGCAATGTCGATGCGAATGGTGCAGTGTTGAAGGAACTCTTCCTGCAGTGCTTGCCACAGTCCACTCACCTTGTCTTGGCTGCTGCAGCAGACTTGACCCTCAACCGCCTCGCCCAGCTTGCTGATCACGTCCACGACGCAACTACTTCTTCTGTCGCCACTCTCTCTTCAGCACCAGAGTCCGCTGTCATGACTCGCTTAGAGTCCCGGATTGACCAGCTCACTGTCTCTATCGACGCCCTTTGAACGTCCTTTCATGACCAGCACGACTCCTCCTCACACCCCAGCCGCCATCCCTATTCCTCGAGCAGTCCCTCGCTCAAGCAGTCCTCGAAGTTCGCCTATTTGCTGGTACCATCGCACTTTCCAGCACTGTGCCCACCAGTAGTGCTCGGGAAATGCACTGCAAGATCACTGACGGCGGCACGTGACCTCGCCTTAAACCCGGCAGCCTTTTCATCATCATGGATCGCATTTCCGGTCTGCGATACCTTGAATACACTGGTGCCAAGGTCAGCGTACTGCTATACTCCAAGCATGACTGCACTTGTCACCTGGCCCTACGCTGTACGTGGCGAACTCTATCTCCATCGCCACGTATGGTCTACAGTCCCTCACTCTTGACCTTGGCCTGTGGCACACGTTCCGGTGGGCCTTCATCATAGCCGACATCAATCAGCTTATCCTCGGCTCTGATTTTTCTGGCCCATTTCGACCTCGATGTCAGCAAGCGTCACCGTTGCCTGATTGACAGCAAGACGCGACTGTCCATCCCTGGAGTTCTGTCAGCTGTCACTCCCACTGGCGTTCACACACTGATTCCACCATACCCTCGTGCTCGCATCCTCGAAGACTTTCCCAAGGTGATGAGGCCCTGCAATTTAAATCAGCCACTCAAGTACAGCGTAACCACCACATTGTCATGTGTTTCACCCATCGCAGCACGTCTGCGCCGCCTCTTCGGTGAGCGTCTGGCCATTGCTAAACGGAAATTCATGCACATGCTCCAGCTGCGTATTATTCACCCGTCCTCCAGCAGTTGTGCCTGCCCCCTGCATCTGGTGCCCAAGAAAGAACCAGGTGACTAGCATCTGTACAGCGACTACCGGACACTCAACGCTCACACAGCCTTGCACACATTCAAGATTTCACAGGCCACTTGGAAGGATGCAAAATCTTTAGTAAAGTGGACCTTGTCAAGGGCTATTACCAAATCCTTGTTGAGCCTGCCAATATCAAGAAGACGGCCATTACAACACCCTTCGGCCAATCTGAGTATGTGCGCATGCTCTCCGGGCTATGCAACACAGCTCAAACATTCTAAAGATTTATTGCTGAGATAACGCGCAGGCTCCTGGCTGTATTTGCCTACATCCTCGTCATGAGTCCCAATCCACAAGATCATGAGTGTCGCCTCCGGGAACTCTCAACGCCTTCAACAATTTGGCCTGGTTGTCAACCCCCAGAAATGCGTCTTTGGGTCTTCCGAGCTGGAGTTCCTGGGTCACCACATCTCGGCATTAGGAATTCATTGGTTGCCCTTCCACATCCAGGCTGTGTAAGACTTCGCAGGACCCACTACCCTACGCCAGCTGCATGAGTTCTTGGGCCTAGTGAATTTCTCCAGATGCTTTATTCCGCACTACGCTGAGCTTCTGCCCCAATTGACTGACCTTCTTCGCATGATCAAAAGTTCCTCATCCGCAATTTCCTGGTCTCCCGAAGCTCAAGCTGCTTTCAGGGATACTAAATAAGTCGTTGCCGATTCGGTGCTTCTCATCCACCCAAGAACTAACGTGCCTACTCGCAACATGGTGGATGCTCCCAGTGTGGCCATTGGCACTGTCCTCTAGCAGCAAATCGACTGCGAGTGGTGTCCAATAGGCTTCTTCTCTCGGACGCTCCAGCCTGCCGAGACTCGATACAGTGTTTTTGGCAGTGAGCTGCTCGCTATCTACTCCACCACCCAGCACTTCCGGAACTTCTTGGAGGGCCGGCCATTTTATGTTCTAACTGATTATAAGCCTCAGGCGTATGTCATCAGTACAAACTTTTTCCAAGTATGTCGCACATGAACTTTGTCAATTGGCCTATACATCGAAGTTCACTACAGATATCCGGCACATCAAAGGCACCAAAAACGAGGCAGCTGATGCACTCTCCCGCATAACCTCCCTCAGCACTTCTACATCAACTGTGGAATGGGAATGTCTAGCTTGGGCGCAGATGGAAGACCTTGAGCTGCAAGTGCTTTGTGACCATTCCCATTCCTTTCGTCTACAACTCGTTCATCACCCGTTTGTGCTTGGCTCAGTCTAGTGCGACATGTCAGTAGCTGAACCTTGCTCCTTCATTCCAGCTGCCTTCCGCCGTGCGGTGTTCCGATCCCTTCACGACATCTGCCATCCCAACATTCGAGCCACGCAGTGCCTTGTTACGGCACTACGTCTGGCCAAGCATTAACACCGACGTTCACCAGTGGGCACATTTGTGCCTCGTGTGCCAGACCGCCAAAGTGACCTGTTACACAGACTCCCATTACAGTCTTTCTTGCCACCTGGCTGTCGCTTTGATCACGACCATCTTGATTTGGTTGGACAACTTTCTCCCTCTCACGACTGCTGATACTTTCTCATAATGATTGACCACTTCACCTGTTGGCCCGAAGCTGTGCCCATTCCAGATATTACTGCCGAAATGGTCACCAAAGCCTTCATTTCAGCATGGGTTTCCCGCTTTGGCTGCCCCAACATTGTGACCACTGATCGTAGCCGACAATTTGACTATCCTTTTCACTTCCCTCAACCACCTGCTTGGCTTAAGCACTGCCGTACCACTGCATATCATCCCTGTGCCCACAGCATGGATGAGCGGCTCGACCGCCAGCTCAAGGCTGCGCTCACTGCGCGCCTGGATTGGGAGCACTGGGTCAACAGTCTGCCTATGCGTTGTCCTTCATCCTGACCTTGGCTGTTCTTTGGCCGAACTCGTCTATGGTGCGACCCTGTGGCTTCCTGGAGACTTGTTCATCCCTTTGGACCCCTCGCCCCAGCCACTGCAGTACCTTCAATGCCTACAGGACTGCACTAAGCAACTGCATCTCGTCCTGCCTCGATCTTCAAACCACAGCATCATTGTGCATCTGGACCTTGTGTCTTCGAACCACATTTTTCTCAGATGAGATGCTGTAAAGGCACCTCTTACACCCTCCTACGATGGGCCATACCGTGTCCTCCACAAGATGCTGAAGTTCGCCGCTATCCTATTGAATGGTCACGAAGAGGTAGTCTCATTAGACTGCCTCAAACAGGCCCATCTCGAGATGCCTCCCACAGAGCTCCCCGTGTATGTTGTCAGCATACCCACGGATCTGCATGTAACCAAGACAGCACCATCTCCACTTCGTCAACGAGTACATTTCACCATTGTGTCTGGGCAGGAGGACCTGTAGCGCCCACCAACGCCGCTACGCCGGACCCTAAAGGTCGGCGCTCTTGGTCTGCATTGCAAAGGATGAAGAAAATAAAGTTGGGTGGCACATGCTAGCGGCACAAGCATGGCGCGCACTAATCCGTTCTAAAAGCTTGCTACGCTGGTCCTCTGGTTCCGGCGCTCCGCTGCAACCCCTCGGTTCACGACACTGTGCTCCTAAGCCTGGACCCTACCTCAAACACTGCGAATTGCATGCAGAAACAAGCGCCAGTCATCAGATGCAGACTACCTTATCATACGTATCACCTTACTATAAAGAGAAAGGTGCACCCGGACTCACAAATGAAACTCTTATTTGTCTTTATCCCAAGACACACTGACCCAGTAACTTAACAGTTTTCAGCCACGTTCTATCACTGCACGATATCTACATTTAGCTTATGAAAGTATGACAGACGTTACTGTCTATATGTATCAGTGGAGCAACGGCGCAAACAAGTGCTTGTGCCCTTTCAGAGGCCTACTACCTACAAACATTTCCCTTTTTAACCTCTGATGTGCTTAAAAGGCACTTTGTCTTTAAAAAAAACCTTGTGCGGCTTGCTGGGAAGGCCGGACGTTTGCACACACAGGGCAACTATTTCTGTGATTTTGTCACTGAAATACTTGAAGCCGATTTAATTAAGGTGATCGGCAGCAAGAAGTCTTTCAGCTTCCACGAAACACCTGGATTCGGCACCATAAAAGAGAAATGTGAGCAACAGCACAAAGCGATAGAACTGCCGTGAACTTGGATGTCGTAGCCATCTTTATTTGGAAAGGGTTGCTAGCAGAAATTAAGTAATATATTCTGAAGATGCCAATAGCCCTAAAGAAAGGGCGCCACCTTATGAGGTGTGGACAAAAATATAGCGCTAAAAAATCTGGCTATATGGCATTGAATGAAAACATTCACATACACAATACAGGGCCAGGAAATGCCTTGGGGAGAAGAATACAAATAACCTTGGTGTATGGATAAGTGAAGGCAATAGACATATGGAAACACAGGAAAAAAAAAAACCTATGATTGCAAGGAGGAAGAGAAATGCGGCCATAATGACACACAGAGCGCTATGGAGATACAATAGGTACGAAGCTCTCCAGGGTATGTGGAAAGGTGTAATGGTTCCAGGACTTGCGGCAATCAAAGGTCAGTGGGACGCCTGGCACTGGGCACTCATGGGAAGACTACAAATGAAGCTGTGCAGGGTGATATGGCCCAGTCAATGTGGGAAGCTCAGAGTAAAATTGAATTCGAAAAACGATTGAAGAGCATGAAAGAAAGTAAATGGGTTGCGAGAGTGTTCAGGTATTTGTACAGGAAGGACATTGACTCACAGTGGAGGAAAAGAACAAAGAAGCTTACCAGCAAGTATGCGACCGGTATAGTAAGTAACATGCCAACAAAGAACGTCAAACGCAAAGTCAGAGAGGCTACGACAATCTCATGGGTGGCGGCAATGGAAAAGAAGCCTGCTACAAGTAACTACCTAACAGGAAAAAAACAAAATCAGGAAAGAAACAATTTATGGTAACTCAAAGGGAAGCTTTTTTTTTTTTTTTTTGAAGTGAGATCAGGATGCCATAGATCGCGTGGTTATAAAGCGAGGTACAGCAAAAAAGAAGCACGTGCTTGCTGTGATGAAGCTATGAAAACAATGGAACATGTTTTATTAAACTGTGAAGATATCTACCTAGCTGTCGGTTTAGGCTTCTCTGGCTTCCATGAAGCCCTTTGGTTCAGGGATAGCAGGAGGAAAGTAAACATGTCTGCAATAGAGATTAGTAAGAGGCGATTGGAAGTTTGCTGGTAGAAAGGTAGGGAGATCGCAAACAATGGAGGTGTACAAAAACAATGTTCCCAATAGCAGTTCAGAAAAATTGATGCTGGGAAGCCCATTTTTTTTTTTTTTTTAAAAAAAGGTATGTAGGACATTAGTCAAAATAAGAACAAGTGCTTGGTGGCACAACCCACCGCTCTGTTTCAAGCAGGGTGCTTATAGCATCTATCCATCCTCTCAATGCACACCTCCATTTCTGCTCCATACAGAGCAGTGCAACACCACCTAGAACTTGTCCTAGGTGGTGTTGAGTGGCGATATTATTTGAGAGGTGGATGCTAACAGTTCTTCCTCAAAATCAGGCACGCTCTGCCATTTTCCATCTTAGCTTCGGGGGCCGCCATACACGTGGATGGTTAGCAGCCATTGCACGCATTGCCAGCCATGTTGGGACTTCTGCAAAATGACTGGGTGCTGTGTCTCACAGTACTCTGATAACTGGAGAAATGGCTGGCAATTGTATGCATTTGAGAGGTCGAAAAAGAAGGCTTCTATGGATGGTAGAGAATAAATGGGACGATTGGCAGACAATGCATGCCTCGTGTGTGCAGTGTGAATACAGCACGTTCTGCTTTTATTTAAGTGGTTTGTAATCACAAACTAAAATTCAGGAAAACAGCACATGTACAGTAAATTTTTCATTTTATTACTGCGTGTGTTGACAAGGCGACATTGCAAAAGATAGTCGGACTTGTGCAACCTTAGAGAATCCAATCCAAGTTTCAGTGATGCTGTTAATGCAGGTAGACACTTATAAACCACTTTTGATTTCCAAATACATTGTATTCCAACAAAATTATCAATCCAACACACTCTTTAATTCCTTTACGCACCAACTATGGTATAGTAAAACTTTATTCTGGTCCTACGGAACGCGCATCAGCATGTAGTAGGCCGCTCCCACGTCGATACAGAAAGGCCGAGCCTCTCTGCTGTGTCAAGGGCCTGATGGACAGCCCATAGCTGTGCTTCAAAATCGGGGCTGCTTAGGTGTTGCAGTAAAATATTGATATTGCCGCTAGGTGTCACGGGCCAGCGCTGAGAAAGAAGTTGGGACTGGAACGCACGCTCGGCAAGAGGAGGGTGCTGGAGAAGTAGAGGCCGAGGACGCCGGCTTGAGTTATTGCACGCCATCTTGTACAACTGTCTGCCTCGCCGACGCCGGGTACATCTTCCATTGTCTTTTCGTGACAATATTATCTGGCTTTTTAACTTGCCCTACAGGATTCTACCTTTGTCAGCATGTTATCGAAAGTATGCACTCTATTCGTAGGAGCTTTCTTTCTTACAAACCTAGTTGATCTCTTGTGACAGTTCCACGAAGCCCCGAAATTGGTCCGAGCAGGTTTGCAATTGCCGAAATTGACTTAATTTTCCACAACGCAGGTAATTCATCCCACACTCGTAACTTTGCCCCCATATTATTACCTTTATCAGTCCCAGATTACCTAAAATTTTCACCTCATTGCGAAATTCGGTTCCTGATATAGGTTTGGGTTTGCACTTACTAGTCTCTGTACATGCATTAGTTTTTATGTGTCTTTTATTTACTTTTGTCTGTGCCAGCTTATTTGTTTGAGCGCTTATTTAGTCTCAATAACAGGTTTGGTGTAAATTATAAAACCAAAGGTAATTATTGGCAAGCTGTGCTGCAGCCACAGACAGTCCTACTCTGCAGAGCTCGTGGGTTTCCATGCATGAGTGCTTATCACTACAAATAAAGCCCGGCAGGCATGCACTCATAACTTGAGACATTTTATACTGTTTATTGAGGAATGACCAGCGGCTACATGTGGCGTGTTGTTCCACGTTGGCGGCTTCCTTCTAAAAGGAATCTTGAAGAGGATATATCAGCATGTGCCATGCAGAGCTGCACTTTTGGGGGCAAGTACTTCAATGGCATTGCTGCTTGGACTGTTACGGTCTACAAAGTGAGCTTACCAGTGCAGACTGTGACTAGTTATCTCACTAGGATCTGAAGCCAAGTGTGGAGGCATGCTGCCAGCCCAAGGAGATTGTCGAGAACCTTCTGATCTCCAGCAATGCTCAGATAAGGCTTCAGATACATCTACGTGAACTAAAAGCACGAGTCAATGAGGAGCACGGGAGCAAAACATGCCAGAGTCAGCCTCTAATAAATTTTGACTCATTCATTGTAACTATAATCTATGTTTGCTATTTCTTTCATGTTTTACTTTTGAAATAAATGACAAGGGGTGGCAGCTGCTCTCCCCGCTGCACCATGCAGGGCATGAAATTCAAAGAAAACACAAGGAATGGGGAAGATGGAAATTCAAGACGATGAGCAAAACGTGAACAAGATGAAAGCAGGAGCCAAGGTATTGACAAGTGGACTTGTCTTTTTCAAGGCAACATATGCTCTCCATATGCTCACCACTAACGATCGTGGGTGTGTTGGTGGTGAGGGTGTAGAATTTAAAAGAAAAATGATGTGCTAATGAACATTGGTGGAGGAATGTGAGCTAGCACCGTGTGTCAGCCAGTTGATGTGTCATTATAGGTTCCTCTTTTCATGGAAGGGGCCTGGACAAAGGGGGGGGGGTATCTGCTCCACCCCCTGCTGGAGGTCAGTGAACTCTCATCTCTCTGAAAGAGAGAATAAATGTAGTGGCAGAAAATGGTGCTCATGGAAAAAATCAATAAATATATTAATAAAAGAACGAAAGGAATAAATGAAAGAAAAGGGATGTGGGGAGGTTGGAATATTATTGACAACCCAATAACAAAAGACTAAGCAACCCAATGAAAAATAACTAAGTGCTGTTGCCTATACTCTGAAATTTAGCATAGTGAATAAATTCTAAGGCTTCCTTTGAAACGATTATGCCTATTGGTTGTAATGTCTTCAACCTTATGGATGAGGTGTGATTCTCTGTATTTTCTGTCTCATGCAGAATGGAAATTTGACTGTAGGATGTAGAGTTTAATTAATTAAGGGAAAATGAGACATACACCCAACCATAGCAATTGTTACAAAGGAAACCCATATGGTTTCCTCAGAAGAAAAAGAAAAACCTCGCAGTTGAAGAAAAATTCGCCTTGGTCCGGGACTCGAACTCGGGACTACCGCTTTCTGGGCAGCCGCTCTACCATCTGAGCTAACCAGGCGGCTAGCAGATGGCAGGGCAAAGTCGAATTTGTCAACAACTCGAAGCGAAGGCAAGCACAAATGCTACGATTGCTATGATTACTACGATCGTAGCAATTTCTACGATTGGGTGGATGTCTCATTTTCCCTTACTTACTTCTCTCCAACTTGTGGGTTTCCGAAGAACTATTACAACATGTAGCGTTTAAGTTCAGTAGCACATCATCTTTCTTTTCAATTCTACATCCTCACTGCTAACACACCCTCAGTCGTTACCTTGCCCACCTGCCTTACCCTCTCTCCCCTATAGAAAAAACGTACCTATATATACTGTGCCGAGGAGAGCATATGTCGCCTTGAAAAAGACAAGTCCACTTGTCGAAACGTTGGCTCCTGCTTCCATCTTGTTCATCTTTTGCTCAAAAAGTCTGAAGTGATCTAAATTACCCTGAAAACATTTTTGAGTATGCAGTATTTATTTTTCAATACATTACAGGCAGAAATTAGAGGCAGACGTGGTCTATAGTTTCAATTCACAAATGTTACAAAAAAAAAAAGGAAGACACTTTGTCGAGACTAGTGTGAAACGGTGGAAGCCTGACACCATTGCCAATGGTGATTTCAGAAGAACTTCCCTTTGGCCTAGTTGGTATTTACTGTATATCATATTGACCGCAAATAAGACGGGGACAGAGGGAGAGAACACATAAACAGCACGGGCGGTAACTCACACGGGCGTCTTATTCGCGGTCAATATGATATACAATGGTGATTTGTTGCGTCGGAAACACCACGGAGGCACACAACTCGTACACCGTTATGTGAATGTTTGTTTATTAAATGCCTGCAGCATCGTTCTGGACGAAGTGTCTCTTAAAGTAGTTTGTGGCCGCCTGGAACTGTTGCATGCCGCTTGTGGATCAGGAGGAGACGCATCTTCCATGGCGGTGTTGGGGTGTAGTTGGCCCATCCTCATCATCCACTTCGCTCGATTGACTTGTACTTGCTAGGCTTGCCGCGGCAAGATGGCGGTCATGGCGCTTCCGAGCTTCATTTGCCTTGGTACCCGGAGATGCAGCAAGACGCTTCAAACGCATTGCCTTTCTTGCATTGGCTCGTTGTTTCCCTGGACTCTGTGGTGTCGCACGCGCCTCACCGCCCTGATGCATGCGACATATACGCTCAGCCTCTCTTGAGCGCTGCTTGCGTTCAGCGGCTGCCGCAGGTCACGTGTTAGGAGACACTGGTTTGGCAAGACGAGGCATCCTTCCCACATGATACCGCGAAGTAAACTGCTGCCACTGCCACACCACACCCAAGCAGACGGTCACCATGCGTGCCTTGCGACAGTGGACTTCTTCGATTTTCCACTTCTGGCTACCCACGGGCTGCCAGAGTCAGCCAGAGCGTCTTCATTTTTCTCGGGTTGCTCCGCCCACCGCGGGCGGAGCAACCTGGGCGTTCGTTTTGCTTGCGCTGGACGGTTCTGGCTACCCGCGGGCTGCCAGAACCTGCCAGGACGATTTTGGTCTGGCTGCTCTCTGGAAGTTCTCTGGCTAGCAGACGACTAAAAGAGGCGATGGGCGCTCGCTGCCATCTTTACGGGGACTTCATGGATTGCAACGCGGGTGCTTGAGGACTTAAATTTACCTCGCTCAGCCAACTGTCTACGGTCATCTTCGAATTTCCTTACTTCTAGCGTCAGGGTGTCTACCAAGTTGACATTTCCAAATTCCCTGAGTTTTCCAGGTTTTCCCTGAGTGCCTTTGCCCATTTCCCTGAGTGATGCAGAACTATGTTTTATGTCAAGACGGGCTGAAACTATATTGCCTGATGCTGTCACTCTCGAGTAATCACACGAAAAAAATTTAAAAGCAACTTATTCCAATTTCAATACTAAGGAGCAGTGTTTATGTTATTCAAAAAGAGAATAGAAGGCAGGGGTTAGTAATATGCACAGCAAATAAAGTGTCTTCAAAAAAAATTGCAAATAAGTCGGGACATTCACAAATACGAATAAAAAGGAGATGCACATAGAAGCAAATATATTTGAAGAAGAGCTATTTCTATCAACTGACAGCAAGCTCAGTGGTATGAGGCCCGAACTCTGTCACCAACTGAGATTCTCTCTCAACCGCTCGTAAGTCAACCTCAACTGTCCTGACATACTCTCAGCCCGCGCACGACGCCTGAGTGTTGTGTTTCACTGCTTTAAAGAGTTTATTTTGGTTTGGATGCGGGACACCTGCATCTCGGCATCAGCCAAAACTTTGTTTTTTTGAGCTCAAGCTCCTTCAAAACGGCGGCAGCAAGCTTCCTTTCCTGTTTATTCCTCAATGCGTACATCATTTCTGTTCTTGTCCTCCTTCTGCCACTCGTTCGCCCCAAGGACCCTTTGAAGCATCTTGGTAAGTTGCACAGTCCACGGCCAATTTTTAGAACTCCCTAGGGGTCGCGAAAACGTTCGAAAAATCGGCCAGTTGGAAAAAAGTAAATTCGTGTCATTTACTGCCCTTAGGGGCTCAAACCGCCACAGGCACGTTCGAAAACGCTCTGAAGGCCTGTCGGTACACATATTAGGCATATCGGCGCTCGTACTGTGACAGGAAGTACCGGGTGCACGTGTGTATAATTAAGGAATACATACTGTTTTCCGTGGCAATAGCCCCTTCCCACGCTTGTAATGCTTCACTGCAATACTTTTGCGTATGCTTCACCATGTAACATTTCTGTGCAGAGGCAAAGCTGACTTTCGGGAACCGGCATTATGCAACGCACCGTGTTTTTTAAGTTTCTAAGCCAATCGCGAGGACCACAAAAGCGGTGTCCGTGCCATTGCTGACAGCAGCTAATTCTTTCAATAAAAAACTCGGTACCCAACGGCAAGAAGCTTCATAGCGAACGTCGAAGCAGCTAGGCCTAGCGTTGCCGCAGTGGTGGCAACGGCTGCCAGCGGATCTGCGTGCGAGAATGCCGGTGCGAGGTGGCGAAGTAATCAAAACGGCGGCGGTGGTGCCTTTGATTATTGCCGTTTCGGAGCTGCGGCCACGGCAAAACGTCCGGAAAATCGGACGGCGAAGGGTTCTTGCGTCCGAAATTTCACACATTCTGATACGTTGACTCTATGGGTACGTGGCGGTGCCGCGAGGCCGTCCAAATTATCGTGAATCCGGAAAGTCGGTCGTTGTCTGCACACTGGCAACTCATTCAGCCGACGACAGGGCGTCAAAGACGATTCATTGCGATTCCTGTCTGTTGCTCGAGTCAGCATTACCGCGACTTTCGACCCTTCCAATAATATTGCCGCTAATTTTCCCTGATAGAGGCCCAAATTCCCTGAGTTTTCCCTGACTTTTTCCAGACTACTCAAAATCCCTGAGAATTCCCGGTTTCCCCGGGTGGTAGACACCCTGAGCGTTATCTTTTTAGGTGCTAACGCACCGTTCCGCATCGCGAAGTGGTGTGATACGAGCCGTGGTGAACCGTTTGAAGCTTTTGTGTGCGTGTCCCCAGCTGATTGCTTCTTCGCGGCGGTGAACAGCGCGCCGCGCTCTCATGCGTGCATGTTATCTGCATCGTGTTACACGCAAGTTGTAGACGCTCACTCACACATTGCGGTACATTTTGGGTTCGTATTTCTCTGGTGGCGTTCCTATTCACATATGTCGCGTATGTATATCTCCTTTCTCTGCAGTTCGCGAAGGCTTTGCAGCTAGCCCGTGTTCGCTCCGTCTCTCCGTCGTATGCTGTGGCAGCTCGAAACCGATGTGTGTTCGAACTGCAGGCCGTTGATCTAAGAATACACTGATTGCACTCGGTACATTTAGACACACGTACATTGGCTTATTACTCTCATGACTGCGATCCAATGTTGTTTTTCGTGTGAAACGTATCGCTTGTCACAGGCGACGTGCATTTTCATGCGCCAGCCGCGTCCCCAGCTCCTTAAATGAGAAGCAGAATCAGCCACAACAAACTTTATGAAATCGAAGCCCAAGCAGGTCGGCGCGAAATTTTATGCGTATGAGCTAGACGTACCCGATAACCTGCTTTTTCATGTCTTGTGATGACACAACGCCAACTCATCAATGTCGCCGGTGGTCTACGTGATCGCTGCGAGCAGGGATCCTCCAGCTATCGCTTTCGAGTATACAATCACGATTTCGCGTCTTGTCATCCGCCGCATCGGAGGCCATCTGTTGCGCTGCGCAAAGTGATCGTATCCCTGAATGCAACAATATATTGAGACGTGTACTTGTCTTTATCGGGCGACATGTTTTGCCGCCTAAGAAATGTTATCGCACAGCGCGGGACGCGCCTGCATGTATCCGAAGTTTCTGGAAAGTTATCGATGCTTCTATCCGCTGTCTGTTGTCGCCGAACCTTGTGTTATCTGATTTCATCGCTTGACACGAATGGTGTAGAACTTTGTAGAAGGCATGCGGGTCCCAACGATTAGTCTGGAACATTCGATGACTGCTGTATAAAAGCCGACGCGCTTGAACCGCTGATTAGATTTTCGACGATCGCCGAGCGTGTTCGCCGCTATCGTTGTGCTATAAGTGTAGCCTGTTTTGTGGGCACAGGTTCGCCCAATAAAAGTTAGTTTTGTCGTTCATAGTATTGCTACTGTGTTATTCAACGTCACCACCACGTGACAATATTTTCAAGCTGGCAACGCATAAATGGGCCGACTACGCCGAGCGCGCGCCGGCCTCGACGGGCGCTGCCATGCTGGTAGCATGTTTACATTTGGCCAGCTGTACCGGCGTTCGATTTTGCAAACTTCAGGCAGGTTCGGGTTGTCTTTTAGGATCCCCGCCCATGTGACTTCCTGTCAGAACCGGAACTAGCTGGCTGCCATCTGGCTGCCAGCGGGCTGCCAGAACTCCGAAAATCGAAGAGGCCCAGTGACGTCAGGCCGCACAGCGCCCAATCAGGAGGCCACCTCAAGCGCCTGACGACAGTGACGTCACGCACGCGAGCCAATCAGGAGGCGCACACCTGCGCCTAGCGACAGTGATGTCATGACAGAGAGGAGACCAATCAGGAGGCTGGAAAGCTGCGACAGTTTCTGCTAACGGCAGATGACCTTGACAATGAGCCATTAAAGGCTTCCACCTTAAAACTCGATTTAAAACTAGCTCCAATGACTCAGTAGTCTGAGCTGTGTCTGAGATGAAAAAGTAAAAACGATAAGCAAATAACTGGAATTGCAAGAGGCCGCGCAATATACCTCCCAGGAACGCTTCAGCGTGGTTATTCCTTGCACGAACGTCTGTAAGCACAGAAAGACCGTCTTGCGTCACCACACTAGGTGCAGAAAACTGCAGAGTGAGATTGATGATATGTGGTGTTTAATGGCGCAAGGGCCAAGTATGGCCAAAGAGCGCCATGCCAAAAGGTAATTTTGACAATGTATTGTGAATGCAGTGGATATTGGATTCATAATGTAAATGTGACATGGCTGTAAAAGGGCCTAAAAACTGTCGCTGTAAATGGCGTAAAATAAATAGGCACTAAAATTATGACACTGATTAGGGCATGGACGATGGCAATTGGGTTTTGTTAAAAAAGACATGATGGAACAAGACAACACATAACAGTGATAGTAGAACCTGAAGAGAGCCCTTTTATTAGAAGGGCTGTTAGTAGTGTGCTAAAAATTACCTGTCCAAATGATTTTGAGAGTATCTGTTTCCAATAAGAACTGTAAGACTAATTTCATGTTAAAAAGCGGTTCATCACTAAGAAAAAATGCAGGGTGAAGAGGTGTATTTTCACGATATGCAGAAGGAAAATGCTTTTTCCTCTCTGTTTCTATTGCAGGGCACTGAATAAGAACATGGATTACTGTCAGACTATTGCCACACTTAGCACAAGTCGGGGGATCGCCTCCAGTCAAGAGATAAGAGTGAGTACCGTATGTGTGGCCTATCCTTAATCGGCAAAGAATTACTTCCTTGTAACGTGCTGTTTTCCCACTTATCCAGTTCCCCAGTTTTGGTTTTATTATGTGAAGCTTATTCATTACTTGTGTATCCCACTTGCCTTGCCAATGATTCCTTAATTTACGGCGTAGAAAAGGCTTTAGGTCTGTGGTAGGGATGGGAATATTTCTATCTCTGTCGCTAAAAGTTACTGATGTAGCGCTTTCATCAGCTACTTCGTTCCCTTTTATACCTTTGTGACCGGGTACCCAGCATATGACAATCACTTGATTGCACATATATAGAGCGCACAATAAGTTATACAGCTCATTCAAAACGGAATTCTTATGTTTTTGTAAACTAATTAGTGCTTTCACGACACTTAATGAGTCTGTGAAGAGAACAGCCTTAGCGATGTTTGTGAGCCTGATGTGTTTAATGGCCGAGAGTATAGCGTATGCTTCCGCTGTAAAGATGCTTGCGTATGGGTTTAGTGTCCCAGATATTGAAAATGATGGTCCAAGAGCTGCGTAAGCAACACCATCAGCAGATTTCGAAGCATCCGTGTAAAATTCAGCACAGGAATACTTCTCTTTTAGTTCAAAAAAATGTGATTGTATGCGAGCCTCAGGCGCTCGTTTCGATATTTCTAAGAAAGATATGTCACATTGGATAGTTTGCCACTCCCAAGGCGGTGGGAACCGAGTAGGAGCTATTGGGATATTTTCTAGAAAAGGGACGCCTGTTTCTTCTGACAGTGCTTCCACTCGGAGGGACAGAGGAGGTCTGATGGCTGGGCGGTTACGGAATAGCCTGGCAGTGGACAAGTCGCTAATTGCAAAATGACATGGATGCTGAATATCCGATTTAACTTTCAAGGCGTAAGAGAAAGATAAATATGCCCTTTGTAGATGAAGAGACCATTCGTTGGATTCAACGTACAGGCTCTCTACAGGACTAGTCCTGAAGGCACCTGTAGCAAGACGGATACCCAAGTGGTGAATCGAATCTAACATCTTCAAGGCACTAGCCGTAGCAGAGTTATACACTATAGCACCATAGTCAAGGCGTGACCTTATCAAACTTTTATATATGCGCAAAAGGCATCTTCTGTCACTTCCCCAGGATGTACGGGGCAAGAGCTTCAGAAGATTCATTGTCTTCATGCACTTCGCCTTCAGATATTTCAAGTGGGGGATAAATGTTAATTTAGTGTCTAATATGAGGCCCAAAAATTTATGTTCATGGCTCACTGGAAGCTGTTGTCGATTAAGGTAAATAACGGGTTCAGGAAATATACCTCTCTTGTTCGAGAAGAGAACACACGTGCTTTTTTGCGGGTTTAATTTAAACCCATTCTCGTCAGCCCACATTGACAATTTGTTTAGCCCAAGCTGTACATGTCGCTCACAGATGGAAAGACTGCATGATTTAAAACCTATTTGTACGTCATCTACATACACAGAATAAAACATTGTACGTGGTATGATAGTGTAGAGTGAGTTCATTTTTATAACAAATAGAGTGCAGCTAAGCACGCCACCTTGTGGTACACCTGTTTCCTGTGTAAATAGACGAGATAGCACATTACCAACTCTGACGCGGAACGTGCGGTTAGACAGGTAACTTTGGATGACATTCAGCAAATTACCTCGGACTCCCATTTCGGCCAGGTCACGCAGAATTCCGAACCGCCACGTGGTGTCGTAAGCCTTCTCCATGTCAATAAATACTGACAAAAAGAACTGCTTGCGCACAAAAGCATCGCGAATATTCGTCTCGATGCGGACAAGGTGATCAGTTGTGGATCTACCTTCCCTGAAATCACACTGTAGGGGATCTAATAGTTTGTTACTTTCTAGAAAATGAAGGAGACGCCGGTTAACCATTTTTTCAAAGAGTTTACATAGGCAACTTGTCAACGCTATAGGTCTATAGCTGTTGACTGATGTTGGGTCCTTGCTGTCTTTTAGTATTGGAATAATTATTGCTTCCTTCCAGGCGGATGGAATGTAGCCAGCAGAGAACACAGAGTTGAAGAGTGATAGTAGTGTTTTGTGGGTTTCAGGGTGTAAGTGTTTGATCATTATATACAATATTCTGTCACTTCCTGGAGCGGATTAGTTACAGCCATTGAGCGCAGCCTGAAATTCCGCCATGCTAAATGGGCGGTTGTAAGGTTGGTTGCTATTTCCTTTCTGACCCAGAGGCAGTCATTCCGCTTGTTGCCGGTATCTCAGAAATGTGTCTGAATAGTGGGATGAGCTAGAAATCCTTTCAAAATGTGCCCCTAGGGAGTCGGCTTGGTCAATGAGTGTGTCTCCTTGTGTATTTACCAATGGTAGAGGATGAGTTTCGCGGCTTTTTATTTTGTTAACCCTGTTCCAGGCTTTTCTTTCGTCTGTATAAGAATTAATACTTGAGATGTATTTTTGCCAGCTTTCCCTTTTGGCAAGGCGGCACGTTCTTCTACCTTCTGATTTTATTTTCTTGAAGCTGATCAAGTTCTCGGTAGTTGGGCAGTCGCGAAGGCGACTCCAAACCTTATTTTGATTTTTGCGGGCTTCCTTACAGTGCTCATTCCACCAAGGAATACGCCGTTTAGAGGGTGATCCATTCGTTTGAGGGATACATATTGATGCAGCATCAGTTATAAATGCTCAAATATGATACTCTATCATCGATTGAAAGATTGCAGATGTCATCCCAGGTCAAATGTGTCAGCTCTCTATATCGTTTCCAGTCAGCACAGTCGACCTTCCAACGTGGCAGATGTGGGGAACACTTATCGCCTTTTGTTAATTTTAAGAGAATTGGGAAAAATGGTCACTCCCATATGGATTTTTGATCACGTCCCACTCCAGGTATGGAACTAGTCTACTTGATGTTATACTTAAGTCAATGGATGAGAACGTTTTGTTCGCCACGCTGTAGAATGTGGGTTCTTTCTTGTTTAGTAGGCATGCATTGGAGGATAAAAGGAACTTTTCTAATAAACGCCCTCTTGCATCACAACGAGAATCTCCCCAGAGGGTGTTATGTGCGTTTAAATCACCTACTACAATGTAAGGTTCGGGGAGTTCTGCGATAAAACTCTGGAATTCTGTTGTGGAAAGCTTATGGCATGGAGGGATATACAGAGAGCTAACTGTTACTAATTTATCAAATAGCACGACTCTGATTGCCACTGCCTCAAGGGGTGTTTGCAGATGTAAATGTTGGCAGGCGATACCCTTATCAACTATAATAGCAACACCGCCTGACGAGGCGAGAGCATCACTGCGATCTTTGCGGTAAATGGCATAATGTTTCAGAAAGTTAGTATGTGAAGCTTTGAGGTGTGTCTCTCGCACACACAGCACCCTTGGGTTAAACTTGCGAAGAAGTTCCTTAATATCATCAAGATTGTGTATTAAACCTCTCACATTCCAATGCATTATCTGTGTGTCCATATTGGAAGTGTTTTATGGTGTGTGTCAAGAGATCAGTTAGGTTGGCTCAAGAGACCTTTGAAGGCCCCTTGATGCGGGGTATTTCTTTTTTCTTGGCGCGCTCCAGGGAGCCACGCCGTTCCTTCGGCGTCTGAGACGCCGGAGAAGTTTTTGCTACATCCATCGCCTCTTCAGAGGCGCTGGATGGCGCCCGCTCAGCGGGCACTCTTTGGAGTTTTTCGGGCCTGTCTGCACGAGCAGTGGCCCTGGGACCGGCAGGCTCGGAGGTCTGCTGGCCCTTCGTGGTAGGGGGCGGAAGGGCAGTGGCTGCTCCCGCCAGAGGGGCTGATGGCGTAACCGCCGTCACGCTCCGTGTGACTTGCGCGGCCGCCAGAAGATGTGGCGCTGCCCCCTGGCGCGCCACATCACTGTAGGATGGATTCGATTGGTGGTGGAGAGAAAAGCGCTTGCGCGCTTCTGGAAAAGAAATGTTTAGTTTGACCTTCAGTTCGATTATTTGTTTTTCTTTCTTCCATGACGGGCACGATCGCGAATAGGCGGGATGGTCTCCGTCACAGTTAGCGCAGTGGGTTGTGGAAGAACAGTTGTCTGAAGCGTGGTATTTAGATGCACATTTTGCACAAGTGGCACGCCCTCGGCAGCTCTGAGACCCATGCCCAAAACGCTGACACTTGAAGCATCGGCGTGGATTGGGGATGTATGGTCGTACGCGAAGTTTACAATATCCGGTCTCTATCGAATCAGGCAGTTCACTTGTTCCGAACGTTATTATTACATGCTTTGTTGGGATTTCTTTGTCATCGCGTCTTAACTTAATTCGTTGCACCTTTACTACGTTTTGGTCTTGCCATCCATCCAACAGCTCGCTTTCACCGAGTTCAAGGAGGTCGTCATCAGAAATGACACCACGTACAGTGTTCATAGACCGGTGGGGGCCCACAGATACAGGAATGTCACCAAACGCAACAAGTTTCGTCAGTTTGCTGTATTGGAGCTTGTCACGCACTTCCAGAAGAAGGTCGCCGCTTCCCATCTTAGTTACTTTGTAACCAGAACCGATTGCTTCCGTCAGACATTTTGCAACCACAAATGGGGATATTGTACGGACTGTCTTGGTTTCATGTTGGCTATGTATTACGTAGTATTTGGGAAATATTTCTTTTGGTTTCATCAGAAAGTTGAAGGTTTCATCGGTGCGCCCCCTCTTCAGGGAGCGATCAGGGAGTGTAGGGAAATTCGAAGCCATATATAGGATTACTGTGTTCGGCAGGAATGCCCGCCGCCCACCTCGGAGCCCAACCTGGGGACGTCACAGGATTAGAAAAATTCTATTCTGCGTACGCCAGTGGTACGTTCCCACTATAACCTAATATATATATACCCAAGACTGGATATATTACACAAGGTTAACCCTTGCCGCCGGGAAACTAGGAAGTGAGGAGAAGTGATGAGAGGACAGGAAAGATTAAAAAGGCGAGAGAGAAAGACGAAGATTGGAGAGGAGGACAGGAAAAGGCGACTGCCGATTTCCCCCGGGTGGGTCAGTCCGGAGGTGCCGTCTATGTGAAGCAGAGGCCAAAGGGGTGTGTTGCCTCCGCCGGGGGGCCTTAAAGGTCCAAACACCCAGCATCAGCTCAACCCCCAGGATCCCCCTTTCCCCAGACACGGCTAACGCGCACGGCTAAACGCGGGAGGGTCAAACCCTCGTGTGCTCGGGTCCGTGGTGTCGCAACACACCAAATGCCTGCTGACACAGACGCCCGTGCGGGGCTGCAGAGCGAGATTAAACATGGCAACCGCCTTAGCAGACGACGCGGTTGTTGTCACCTTGTACGGAGCAGCGGGTGAGGAGGACATCGAGGCACCCTAGGCACCCTGAGTGCTTTGAGATATGCACTCTACCCAGTGACGCCCTATGGACATCCACTGACAGGACATGAATATCCTAGTCATGGGCCGAATGCGTTGTGCAAACGATCGTCACATGACTGTTCGGGCGCACTTTCTGTGTCCTGAAGACATCATTTGCATATCGGCAAGGGACATCATGGGAACATGCTGCGTACATTTTATGGAAATACCATACAGACTTGTGTAATGAGTAGAAACCCGTAGGAAAAATACCAGGATGTTACTGACATTTCGGCCAGGGTCCGGTTTCCCTCAGAGTGAAGGCAAGCCCCTGGCCGAAACATCAGTAACATCCTGGTATTTTTCCTACAAGTTTCTATGACCTGTTTTACCGCCAGATCCTGTGATTCAATGCTTCACATTATATATATATATATATATATATATATATATATATATATATATATATATATATATATATATATATATATATATATATATATATATATATATATATTGTAAGGAAGAAGAACACAGAGACAAGGCCAGCTGGATTATCTATTCGATGTCTGCAGTGCAACCACTGAGCCAGCCAGATCGCCACTGCTTGGCGCAAGAGAGAACCACTCGGCCATTCAGTGGCTCCTGCTCTGCATCGCCTGACTTCTTGGTTATGCTTGATGCTACCAGCTGAATGATTAAATACATCCCTTTACAACTGGTGGAAGTGCTGGGTTTTCAATATCATTTCCAGCCTGGAACTCCGGTCTCAGACTCTGCCACCAGTCATGCCTGACTCTACTCCACAGACGTCACCGCCACTGTCCATGGCCTACTCTGGCACTCTTCGGCACAGTGATCAAGCGGTTTTCAGCGGTATGGATGAGCATGATGTCAACGATTGGCTGTCTTCATATGACCAAGTAAGCTTCCACAATCCATAGGATGATACCTCCAAGTTAAATAATGTTACCTTCTACCTTGCTGGTGTGGCTCACCCGTGGTATAAAAATCACAAAGCCAACTTTCAGTCTTGGTCAGCGTTCAAGAGCAGTTTCGCTGAAGCTTTCGGTCACCCCGCCATCTGCAAGTTGTGCGCCGAGCAATGGTTACGAGAGCGAGCACAACAACCGGGTGAAACACTCCTCAATTATATTGAAGAGGTTCTAGACCTGTGCAAACGTATGGATGCTTCTATGCCCGAAAATTATAAGGTGAAACACATATTGAAGGGCATCGCCGATGACATTTTTCACCTGTTGATCGCCACGAGTCCGCGTACCGTAGCCGAGCTCATAAACTTGTGCCAAAGCTACGACGAGTTGAGGAGGCAGCAATATTTGACCAGGCACCCCTCAGTGGCTGACGAGGCCCTCTCTGCCATGGCCGCCTGCTCTGATCACTCAACCTTGGTCACACAAATCCAAGTATTCGTGCGGGAGGAAGTTGCACATTAGCTTTCTCTACTACCCTTTGCTGAGCAACCCCAACAACAATCGCTGCCGCAACCGCCACCTACACAGCTCGACCCGCCGCTCCAGTGGGTTATTGAAAAAGTTGCTGAGGCTCTACCAATGCAGCATCAGCAGTACCCTGTCGCCACTCTCCTCAGTTATGCCTCTGTTGCTGTGCCGCCTCCTTGCCAACCACTTGTTGTGATACATCCATGGCTGCCGCCACGTGTTCATCATCCCGTTAACCAGCCTGCTCCCGCCTTTGTAAATCCTTGGTACACGCAGGACAACAGACCCATATGTTATGCCTGCGGTATACCCGGACATGTTGCAAGATTCTGCCGCCACCGCATGCTGGCTTTGTGCAGACACCTTCCTATGCTGACGCGCAACCTTTTCACAACACTTGTTTTAATCAGCAGTCGAGCAGGTCACCAACTGAGCGCCTGTTACTTGCACATCATTCACTTTCCCTCTGTCGCCGCTTGTCTCCGATGCGTCGGCGTCCTTCACCTGCTCAAGAGGAAAACTAAGCGCTGGAGTTCAGAAGGCAGGAACTGCATCACCATCTATCTTTACAACTCCTCCAATGTCGCCTTCGAACCTTATCGACTTTACTGTTGGCGGTGTACCTACCGTTCCACTAACTGATACTGAAGCAGCTGTGTCTGTACTAAACAAACGCCTCTCTTGCGCTCAACGAAAAGTGACGGTGCCACTTTCTGGGTTTCCTCTCTGCACAGCAAGCGCCCAGCTAGTTCAGTCTTCAGCAGCATGCACAGCAAGAGTTGTTAATCAGGGCATTCTCTACATTGTCGAGTTTGTGGTTTTGCCGTGCTGCTCTCATGACGTTATACACTGGTTGGGACTTTCTCTCGAAAAATAACGCCGTCATCAACAGCGCACATGCTGAAGTCAAACTATCGCCTCTGTGTGATGTGTCCCTTGCTGGCGCCACTTCCTTTCTCGCTAAGCTGGCCCTTCGGAAAGACATCACAATACCGCCACACTCGCCTGCCATTGTTCTTGTTTTCTGCGCCGCTGTCTCTGAAGGCTCTGTCCTCTTCACTCCTTCGGAATTCTTCGTAACCCGCAAAGGTATTCCCCTCCCTTTTGCCACACTTGACATTTCAGCCGGTCTCAGCTCCATAGTTGCCTGCAATCCACTTCCTACACCACTGATGGCTCTCTGCGGCGAAGCACTTGGCCATGTTCAGTCCCTTGATGACATGATTATTATCGACGTTCCGGTTGCTTCGGATGCAGAGCTCACTGACTTTTGTGCACTTTCCACTTCTGCTCCGCCCATATCTGACGTATTCGCTCCTTTCATTGCCAATGACCTTACTTCCGAGCAATGCTCCCAGCTTCTCCACCTGCTTACCCAGTTTCGTTCTTGTTTTGACGTTGCTCAGCCTACTCTGGGCCGCACATCGACCGGCAGCTATCCCATCGATACTGGCTCCAACGCGTCATTGTGGCGGTGCCTGTACCATGTCTCAGCCAAGGAGTATCAGGTCATCAGTGAGCACATCGACAACACGCTTCAGCGCGGCGTCATTCGACCTTCCAATAGTCTGTAGGCATCACCGGTGGTTCTTGTCACACAAAAAGATGGTTCTATTCGGTTCTGTTGACTATTGCCATCTTAAAAAGATAACACGAAAAGACGTGTACCTGCTACCACGCATTGATGACACGCTAGACAGTTTGCAAGGTACTGAATTCTTATCTTCGTTGGATTTACGCTCGGGCTACTCGCAGGTCCCGATGTCAGAAGTTGATCGCCTTAAAACTGCATTCATTACTCCAGAAGGTTTATACGAATTTAACGTGATGCCATTTGGAGTATGCAATGGGCCTGCAACATCTGGACGAATGATGTACAATATCTTGCGCAGTAAAAAATCGAGCCCATGTTTATGCTACCTCAACGACATTGTTGTGTTCGCCCCTGATTTCAACAAGCATTTTCTCCAGCTTAGGCAAGTGTTAAAGTCCTTGACCAACGCAGGCCTGCAACTGAACCTGAATAAGTGCCAGTTTGCTGTGTGCAAGCTCATGATTCTCGGTCACATCGTATCCCAAGACGTAATCTGTCCTAACCCATCAAAACTTCGGGCTGTGGCAGTTTCCAAAGCCTAAGACACACAAAAAACTCCGCGCCTTCATCAGCCTCTGTTCTTACTGCAGACAGAAAAAGAATGTCTGGCTGTCGTTAGGGCTCTCAGAAAGTTTCACCCTTATTTATGCCACTCTACCAAATCTACCACTCTCGAAACATGTTAACATGCCGGGCCACTCGTTTAACAATCTCAAAGTAACAATACTCGAATCTGGATTCCGCACCAACCATGACTGCGAGCTTCGCGAATCTTACCTGATTCACAAATTTAACACTGTCTTGTCCGGAATAAATGAAAACAAAGGAAAACTAACCTGTCTAACGTTAGATTGAGCACAAATATACACTTCCCACACAGTGTACGTATATGATTTCAACCCTTTGTTTTCTCTCTTCTTTTTACATGTGGCTTTTTTTACGTATATCGCTGTGGCTCAAAGTTGTACGCTTAACATGTCAATTTTTAGATAATTTGAGGTTGCACTTACAGATGCGATGTGCCAAACAACACGCCTTTGTATCTGCATGTGTACGTCATTTTGTTTTCACTACACATAATCATGGTAACTGCTGGCACTTACCTGAGAGTCATGTTTGTATATATTGTATCCTGAACACATCTGCATTTCATTTTTTGTATTCCAAAATGCGTGTCACTGATAATCATTAATAATGCGCAATGATAATGATTTATGATGCGCAGTGTATGGTCTAGCCAGTGCAGACAGCACGCCCTCTGCTCGTGATACGGTGCCTTTAAAGCTGTGTATGTGTTGTACATGCGTTACTGTACACTGACGAAGGCTGATCCACCAGCAGAAAATGCTAAGTAAGGAATACTTCAAAAAGTTCATCGTCTCTTTCCTGCGTATGTTACGTCAGGTCCTGCGTGCTGAACTTTGAAGAAACCTCCTATATATATATATATATATATATATATATATATATATATATATATATATATATATATATATATATATATATATATATATATATATATATATTGTAGTGGGTAATATGCATGTGGCACAGTGCGGACTGCCACCACTGCGGCGCGAGACCCGAGCTCGGGCTGTTGATGCGAAGCGCTAGGACTCGTGATCTAGAGCTACCTGCGATCCCTCGAACGAGCTGCAATAAACCCCATTTCATTTGGTGGAGCTGCGGGGTAACCTTGAAAACTGCAACTCCGAAGCCGCACGCTACCGACTGCTGCGACCATGCCTGACGAAACCACCCAGGAAGATGCACCACAGCCTCCGACGGTCATCGTTTCCGGTGCATTGCGCCAGCGTGATCCTGCCATCTTTAGCGCCACCGATGATCATGACGTGGAGGATTGGTTGTCATCTTACGAACGGGTGAGCCAGCATAACAAGTTGGACGACGTCACCAAGTTGCACAACGTGCTGTTTTACTTAACCGGCGTCGCGAACCACGAACACGATTTCACAACGTGGAGCAGATTCAAGACAAGTTTCACAGAAGTGTTCGGGCACCCCGCTGTGCGCAAGCTTCGCGCAGAACAACGCTTACGGGGACGCGCGCAACATCACGGTGAAACGTTCACAAGTTACATCGAAGATGTCATTGACCTGTGTAAGCGCGTGAATCTGTCAATGGCGGAACAAGACAAGATAAAACACATTATGAAAGGCATTGATGAGGACGCATTTCAAATGTTGTTAGCGAAGGATCCGCGTACCGTGGCCGAAGTTATCAATTTGTGCCAAAGTTTTGACAAGCTACAGAAACAACGCATCTTAGCTCGGCACCCACCGCCTACGGAAGATTCGTTAGCAGCATTGGTTATTGGCGACAACCACACAACTTTGCTGACGCAAATAAAAGAATTTGTGTGCGAGGAGGTCGTGCGACAGCTCTCGATTTTGCCGACCACGGAGAAGCCTTCTCAATATTTGGCTCGAGCGATCCGACAGGTAATTCAAGAGCAAGTGACCGAAGCTCTTCCACCTCCGTGTCAGCCGGCTCCCGTGGCCGCGCCTCTGACGTATGCTGAAGCCGCTGCACGGGCGCCTCGTCTGCCGGGATTCTCTCCTCTGCCTTCAGCGTCTCTCCAGCCGGTGTTCTCTCATCCCCCTTCGCCTCGCCAGCCGGTGGCTCCCTTTTTCAGTGCACAGCAGCAAGGTACAAATCCTTGGCGCACTGCTGACAACCGCCCAATACGCTATGCTTGCGGTACACCGGGACATGTAGCGCGCTTCTGCCGCCGGCGCTTGCCGGGCTTCGTGGGCACCGCGCGACCACCCAGCTCCGGCTTCCGACCATTCCGTATGCCTCAGCGACCACCACCGGAAGTCTACGCTGCTGATGACATACCAGCACCGCAGTCACAGCTCTACAGTACTCGTCGCTCGCCTTCCCCTCGTTGGCGCTCACTCTCACCCATGCGTCGTAGGCCCAGTGCCAGTACTACTGAGGCGGAAAACGGATTTCCACAGTTCCTGAAGCACGAACTGCGTCATTGTCGGAACATCAAAGTCCTCGTTTTTCCCCCGCTAACGTTATTGAAGTGTCCGTTGATGGCATCAAATGTCTTGCGCTTGTCGATACAGGTGCTGCTGTATCCGTGATTAGTGAGAAACTTTGCCGTGAATTACGGAAAGTGACCATGATGCCTTCGGTACTATTGCTTAGAACAGCCAGTGCACAACAAGTTCAGCCAGTTGCTATGTGCACTGCCAGGGTGCTGATTCGAGACATTTTGTATTCGATTGATTTCTTTGTGTTAACTTGTTGCTCCCACGATGTGATTCTCGGTTGGGATTTTCTGTCGCGCTATCACGCAGTCATTGACTGTGCACGTGCTGAGGTTCAGTTCTCCATTCTGTGCGATTTACCATCTCACAACTTTCAAGTTCAGGATGTTACCAGGATCTGTGTAGCTTCAGATACTGACCTTCCCCCTCACAGCGCGGTATTTGTCCCTCTTTCATGCGCATCGCTTGCCGAAGTGACGGTCATGTTTTCACCCGCTGCCGTCTTCATTCGCCGCCAGCCTATATTGTTGCCTTTCGCCCTCCTCACGGTTCACCATGGGGCTGCAGAAATACTGATTTCTAACCCAAATTCGTACACTGCGGCTTTGCACTCTGGCGAGACTATTGGTACCATCCAGACTGTGGACGCTGACGTTATTGTGCATTTCCCTGTTCCCGATGACGTGGAGACTGCCAACGTAACAGCACTGGCACCCCATGTGCCATCTAACCGAGTATCACCGGATGTTTTTTGTCGCTCTATTGCCGATGACCTCGAGCCGACACAATGTGAGCGGCTTATTACTCTTTTAAATGATTTTCACGCCTCTTTTGACTGCAACCAAGCATCATTAGGCCACACAAGTACCGTCTCTCACCACATTGATACGGGACATCACGCACCATTACGCCAGCGTCCGTACCGCGTGCCATCCACCGAGCGTCGTGTCATCGCCGAACAAGTTGAAGACATGCTTGAATGTGGTGTTATCAAGCCATCCTGCAGCCCTTGGTCGTCTCCTGTAGTACTCATTAAGAAAGAAAGATGGCTCGATTCGTTTCTGTGTGGACTATCGTCGCCTCAACAAGATTACACGAAAAGATGTCTATCCTCTACCGCGCATAGATGACGCCCTGGATTGTCTTCATGGTGCCGAATTCTTTTCTTCTTTGGACTTGCGATCGGGCTATTGGCAAGTGCCAGTGGATGAATCCGACCGCTTGAAGACAGCTTTCATTGCGCCTGATGGCCTGTATGAGTTTACAGTAATGCCATTCGGCCTCTGCAATGCACCCGCGACATTCGAAAGGATGATGGACAATATTCTACGAGGCCTCAAATGGAAGACGTGCTTGTGTTATTTAGACGACGTGGTAGTTTTCTCTTCTGATTTCACCACTCACCTCTCTCGTCTACGCGAAGTCCTTACTTGCCTTACCACCGCCGGCCTTCAACTTAACTTGAAAAAGTGCTGCTTTGGAGCTCGCCAGCTGACCATACTTGACCATGTCATGTCCAAAGACGGCGTCCTTCCCGACCCTGACAAACTTCGTGCTGTCGCAGAATTTCCACGGCCGACTACAGTGAAAGAGCTCCGAAGTTTTGTCGGTCTTTGCTCTTATTTTCAATGCTTTGTGCGCAATTTTGCCTGCATCATCGCTCCCCTGACGAAGCTCCTGGCTGGCCCTGGTGACCTTCGTGACTGGACTCTGGCATGTGACCAAGCCTTCACCACTTTGCATCGTCGGCTTACCTCACCGCCTGTTCTATGCCACTCAACCCGAGTGCACCGATTGAAGTTCATACTGACGCCAGCGGCGTTGGTCTTGGAGCCGTCCTTGCACAACGGAAGCCTGGCTTTCCAGAATATGTAGTTGCATATGCGAATCGTGCTCTCACGAAGGCAGAATCCAATTATTCTGTCACAGAAAAAGAATGTTTGGCTATAGTTTGGGCCTTAAACAAATTTTGCCCTTACTTGTATGGCCGTCCGTTCGACGTTGTGACAGACCACCACGCGCTCTGCTGGCTTGCGTCACTGAAAGACCCGTCGGGGCGTCTTGGACGTTGGGCTCTTCGGCTCCAAGAATTTGACATTCGCGTCATTTATCGATCCGGGCGCCAACATTCTGATGCAGATGTGCTCTTCTGTTCGCCCATGCGATTCGACGAAAGGCCACCTTCATCCATAGAGTGCCCGGTTGCTACGCTTGCTGTTACTGACATGCCGTCTGAACAGAGAAAAGATCCGTGAATCGTGTCTCTCATTGACATTCTTAGCAGTTCTTCAACGTCTACATGCCCTCGAGCCCTTCATTGCCAAGCCACCCACTTTGTGCTACGGGACGCCATCTTGTACCGCCGAAACTATCAGCCAGACGGTCGCAAATGGCTCCTAGTCATCCCTCGCCATTAGCGTTCCGACGTATGCACATATTTCCATGCAGACCCACAACAAGCTCATGCTGGCGTCCTGAAAACCTACAAGCGGCTCCGCCAGCGGTACTACTGGCGCGGCATGTATTCTTATGTCCGCAAATACATTCGGTCATGCGCAGCCTGTCAGTGATGCAAGACATCTTCTCATACGACAGGCCCTCTGCAACCTTTACCGTGTTCTGCACGTCCTTTTGATCGGGTTGGCATTGACCTTTATGGGCCTCTTCCATGCAGTGCTAACGGAAATCGCTGGATAATTGTCGCAGTAGACCACCTCACAAGATATGCTGAAACTGCTGCACTTGCTTCGGCTGCTGCTCGCGACGTCGCCGCATTCATCTTACGGCATTTCGTCTTACGGCATGGCGCACCGCGAGAACTGCTCAGTGACCGAGGCCGTGTCTTCTTGTCCGAAGTTATTAATGAGCTACTCGCCGCGTGCCGCACTATTCACCGCACCACTACGGCGTATCACCCACAGACTAACGGTCTAACGGAACGATTCAACCGCACTCTTGGGGACATGCTCACCACGTGTGTTGCGTCTGATCATTACAACTGGGACGACGTCCTCCCTTTTGTGATGTACGCATACAATACCGCCATTCAGGCTACCACAGGCTTCTCACCATTTTTCCTTCTTTATGGACGTGAACCATCCACTACCCTCGACACCGTACTACCATATCACCCGGATGCCTCTGAATTCACCCCTCTTTCCGAAGTTGCTCGCCATGCTGAAGAGTGCCGCCAACCGGCTCGCTCGTTCACGTCAGATACCCAAGGAATCCACAAAGATTGCCACGACAACGATCAGCCCACACATTCCTTCGCCGTGGACTCTCACCTCTGGCTTCGGCTGCCCTTCCAAGCTCCAGGCCTTAGCCCAAAGCTTGCTCCGAAATATCAAGGTCCCTTCCGGATTATCGCGTGTACTTCGCCTGTGAATTATGTGGTCGAATCGGTGACGCCATCTTCGGACAAACGCCGCCGTGGCCGCGAGACCGTTCACGTCAGCCGCCTGAAGCCGTACCACGACCCCCTTATCGTATCATCACCTTAGGTCGCCAGGATGGCTCCTCTTTGCCGCGGGGGAAGTTGTTGTGGGTAATATGCATGTGGCACAGTGCGGAATGCCACCGCTGCGGCGTGAGACCCGAGCTCGAGCTGTTGATGCGAAGCGCTAGGACTCGTGATCTAGAGCTACCTGCGATCCCTCGAACGAGCTGCAATAAACCCCATTTCAATATATAATATATACTGTTACACAAACGATGGATTTAACATTAAAGGCAATTTACAAAGTATATTTACAAAACAACTGCAGTGTTGGCCAGTTCAGCCGACAGCTTTAGATGACTCTGGAGCAGTTCGTCTTCTTTGTCAGGGTGCCCGCATGCATCGTCCAAAAGAAACACCCAATATGCATGTAGCAATATATATGCAGGTTATTCCATCTCAAGCATACTGTCTTTTTTCTACCATCTCTGATTCTGCTGAAGAAAATGATGCTATTTTACCATTTCAACCTGGGAAGTAATTACTGAAGTGAATTATTCCTGAAAAAAAGTTTTCTGATGCCGTCCGGGCACTCAGAAGATTATGCACGCAAGTGAAACTATGTCTGGAAGAAAAATTTCTACAAACTTGTTGCTTTGACCTATTACTGTGAAATGTTTTTTCCTATATTATGCAGACAGCATTCACTCATGACTACTGTAATTTACTACTTTTCGTTTTAATCACGGTGTAGGAATAATTTAGGTGCTGACACTCGCCGCTCCCCGTAGAGAGAACGCGCGGGCAGATTGTGTTCGCAGATGACCTTGAATCGGCGGTAGTTTTCGCCGCAAGGGTACAGATGGCGCTGTAGTATGGGAGCCCAGGGGCCCGCGCTGCCCGCTCGGGTGCGTTCAGAAATTTTCACGCCACGCGCGGGGTGAATACACGTGGTATAGGTGCAGAAGTGTACTTGCTGAAACTCGTGTGTGTGTGTGTGTGTGTGTGTGTGAAGGCTTCTCCGGATTCTCGAAAAGTGTTTGGTTGTGCCTGTCAGTCCTGTGAGTGCATTGTTCGGCTGATTGGTATTCTGCTGGGATTCACTCAACGTATACCACGCCGCGTCATGTGACGCCGAGTGCAATTAGTTGCGCTCAGGCTTGCTGCGCTTCAAAATGGGCAAGAAGTGCTTTGTACCGAATTGCAAGTCGGGGTATCGGACATGCACGGAGCGTGTGTCGCTTTTCAAGGCTCCGCGTGAACCCGAACGTTTAGAAAAGTGGCGACGGGCGATTCCGAGAGCAGACAGAGTTTTGCAGCCTACCGACCACGTGTGCGCGAAGCACTTCCCGAATGAAGTGATCTCTGCAACATATCACGCGGAATACAAGGGGAACGTCCTTCTGCACGCACAAAAAAAGCCGGTGCTCTCACCCGACGCTGTGCCTAGCATTTTCCCGAATTGCCCAGGATACTTGACTGTGCAGCAAAAAACGAGAAAACCTCCGCGGAAACGGCAGGCTCTGCCGCCGACTTCTCAGAAGCCTAAGAAGCAAGGACAGCCAGAAGCGTCGAATGCTTCTGAAGAGCTACACCTGGCCGTTGAAAATACACCAAGTTTATTGCTGGTTGACACAACGAGTTCAAAATATTCTGATGCTGAATCAACAGACGCGCCTTGTAAGAGGCCACGCTTGGATTTCAGCAGCGTCGCGCCCCCTCCACGTGAAGAAAAGGATCCTTTTCAACACGATACTGACACATTGAGTGGCACATGCACTGCCGACGCACCTAGTCACACAGCTGAAAAGGTAATTTCCTGTTTTAAATTCAGGTGGCATTCCTCCAGCCGCTTCACCTAAGCTCACTAGGCGCAACAAATCATGATATTGTTCTACAATACCTACTGAGCGGAAATTATCGTAAATACGATACGGTTGCTGCAGCCGTGTTTTCTTCCCTTCAGTATATTTATTTGATTATAATTAATTAGCCAGGATCTCATTGGACATCTAAGAGCACAGTGTGCTAGTAATCGCATAAGCTTTGCTCACTATTAGGTGCCATCCGGAAAGTGCACATTCATTTATTTAATTTCAGCGCCGTTCAGGCGTTAAAGAAGAGGTTGGTAACAGGAAAATTTTAGATTAATAAGAAATAATAAAATAGTAAGAAACATATAACACCGACTTGTTAAGAGAAGTAATGACATAATATAGATGACGTAAACGAAACTTTGGCTTAGTTCGGACAGCAGAAACATTCCTAATTCTATCATTTCTTTTCATTCAGCAACAAGTTTCTTCCTCATCTCAAAAAACTACGGAGCAAGAGAGAAGTCATGGACCAACGCAAGAGCAGCGACCCACCGAGTCCCTGTTCCTCCAGGACGGAGGACAGCAAATGACAATTTCCGCTCTGTCAGGCTGTGCTTCCAGCCTTAAACTCCCAAGTGAAGCCTGGGCAGTCCAAGTTTCTGACAGATTTGGGGTTAAATCTGTTGTTTTCAGTGAGCTAGAATTGCCGAAAGAGAGTAACCAGGCGCCTTTTCATAGAAAAGTACTAGAAGTAACCACATCACATAATGACTCCTTGTCAGTGAAATGTTTTGTTTATGGCCGTTTTGTTAACGTACAGACCATAAGTTCTGGTTTGCCCATGAATTCCCTAGCTGATATAGAGTGTGCAGTACGGGTCTTTCATGAAATGCATGTGTGTGCAGGTGGTCCCAGTGGTGAAATGTACAATAATATACGCCCCGAGTGCGCATATATTGACAAATGTGGAACCTGGCGGCACAACCGTTGCCTACTAGTGACAGAGAGTACAAGTTGCAATGCATGTGCTAAGTTAAAAGATGTACTTCGTATTCATGCTGCACGAAAGAAAAAGAATTCTCAACTGAAACACATTCGCATTCCGGCCAGTCCATCGAAAAAAACACGCATTGAAATGTTGCGGCGCGCCAGGATTGCCTGCTACAAGTCAAGAGTGCGGCTTCAAAAACAAAAACATAATCTTGAACAAGAATTGGCTAACTGCAAATCAAAACTACTAGAAATCAGTAATGAAACACTCGAACGCCTTTCCAGAGAAGCAAACCTTCCTGAAGCGCAAAAGCTGGTGTTGAAAGAGTGTGTAGCTGCAGGCAAAGCTCGCTCAAAAAACGGTAGAAGATACTCAGATGACTGGATCTTGCTCTGCCTTCTCCTCCATATTAGGTCACCTGGAGGATACAGATTCTTGATGGAGAGTGAAATTCTCGCCTTGCCTTCAGTACGAACAATACACCGCTACATCTCATTGGTGGGCTTTAAAACAGGCTTTGATAGTAAGTTCTTCATAGCCTTAAAAAAGAAACTTGAAAAGAAAGATGACTTCAAGCGGCACGGTATTATCATCTTTGATGAGATGCAAGTCCGTAAAAGTAAGGCTGTCAACTCAAAGACAATGACCTACGTCGGTCTGGCATCAGAGACGGAAAACAGTACCGAGCTTGCAGACCATGCTCTTGTTTTTATGTTCTGCCCTTTTGGTGAAAGTTATGCTCAGCCAATAGGTGTTTTTGCAGCAAAAGGTGCCACGAGGGGTACTATTCTTGCACAGTTGCTCCTTCAGGCAATTTTACTTATGGAGGAAGCTGGAGCAAAAATTCATGGGTTTGTTTGTGATGGAGCTTCGACAAACAGGACTATGTGGCGAACACTGGGTATAAGTGGGTCACTAGAAGCCTGCCGGAACTCCTTCACACATCCAAGCGACCCCACACGAAAAGTTTTTGCATTTTCTGATGCTCCACACCTCTTTAAATGCATCAGGAACCGTCTTTTGCAACAAAGGTACCTGAAAAAGGAGGGACGTTGGATTAGGTGGGAGGACTATGCAGCAGTTTATAAAGAAGACCAAGCGAATGTTGGAGCTTTGAAGGTGTGTCCAAAAATAACACATTCCCACATTTATCCAAGCAACTGTGAAAAGATGCGGGTAAAGCTTGCCACGCAAGTGTTCAGTCGCTCGATGGCAGCAGGTATTGAATTTTACAGAAACCGTGGTGTGCGCAGTCTGGGAGACACTGAAGCCACGCAAGAATTCACATTGTTTCTTAATAATCTTTTCGATGCCTTGAACCGGCGGTTTCCTCATGAAGGTGTCACAAAGCAGGGCTCTGACCTAGGCATTCTGTCACGTGGGGTAGAATGGTTGGATAACTGGGAAAAAGAGCTGCAGAGTGGAAATATCACGAAAGATATGTTCCTGACAAAAAGCACTTCTGAAGGGCTCCGAGTTACCTTGAGATCAACTAAAGAGCTTTGTGAGGTTCTTTTGCATCAGTACGAGTTCAGATACGTTCTTACAAATAAAATGAATCAAGATCCGATCGAAAGATTCTTTGGCAAGATAAGACTTGCTGGAAGCCAGAATGACCATCCTTCAATGCCAACATTTATGCAACTGTACAATACAATGTCCATTTACAGCCTTCTGAGGCCTCCCAAGTTTGGCAATTGCTGCGTGGTCGATGAGAAGCCATTACTAGACGCATCAGACTTCAGAGCCCTGATCGAACTAGGCAGTGCAAGCAACTCTTCGCCTGGCTTCATTGATCAGCTAAAAGAAAAGCTTGATAAACTGATTCTTGTTGAGGACTGGGAATGTGAGGATGTTATCACAGTAAACGGAAAGGATACAGCGCAAGTCGTTGACTGCATACTTTACTATGTGGTTGGATTCTTGAGCCGAAAGTTGATGAAAGCCACCACGTGCGATTGTTGCCGGTCTGCTTTTACCATTCCGCAAAACAGCTCTGCTGAAGCATCCCTGACCAACACAAAGAGCAGGGGTGGACTGTTGCACCCCAACGCGAATCTCTTTGAGCTGTTGAGAGTAGCTGAGGAGCACTTTGCAAAAAATGCCGACAGTCAGTCTGTATACTGGGAAACGGTGGAGCATGTGCTTGACACAAAGACCTTGACTTTTCCATGTGCTCAGCACAAAGAAGAGGTCATTGCACAAATTCTGCACTATTTCTTAACCATGAGAATGAGGCAGCACTGCAAAGCTGCAACCATGAACTTGAAAAAACAAGCTCAAGAGAAAAAAAAGCTTGCGAAACTTTGTTCATCCTGAATCGTGTTGCCAAGTTTACAGAATGTACTAATTTTGTTAGATTTTTTGTGAATGTATGTATTAAACAGTTTGTGCCATGCAATGTATAGTTTTGTAACAGAATAAATTATATGTTCAGCCCCCCTTTCAGCATGCCATTCCTAATATTCTACACAAATGTAAGAGCACTGTACACACCACCAGACCTACTTCAGGTCGGACATTTTTTTTTCTAATATAAGAGCGCGCATTGTTCTCTTGAAATGACAGAGTAGAATAGAAAAATTATGCCCATTCATGGGCAACTAGCGCAAGATATACTGCTTTGAGAGTTGCGATGGATTTAGCCGTGTGACATGCCCTTCATCAAGCTGTACTGCACACGGCTTGCAGTACTGGCGCAAAGTATAACCGCCATCGCCTTAACACTGAGCAGAAGCCTGCGTAGGGGTCGCGTGTCGAGCGAAGTTTGTAACCAAGTACATGTGTAAGCTAGAGGTGCAATGGTTCAAGGTGCTTTGAGGACGTTTATTTTGTAAAGAGGAAGATGAGCAGCGGCGGCAGCCGCACCGCCAGCGCACAGCGCGAGATTGCTGGGTTGACGACCGAAGCTCGGAACGGCATTTTGGCTAGCTGTCCTTACGCTATTTCCCCGAAAATCCGGCTACAATTTATTTATTTTTGCTTTAATTAGCTAACATTGGCGGGCGCAACTAGAAAATACGATTGATACACTGGCTTCAACGTATGCTAGATACCAGATCTATAATAAAAACGTCGTCGAGAAATCAGTTGCACATTCATTTAGATAATCAGTCTTGTTACTGCAGAACCCCGGTGTATTCATGCCTGTGCATACTTTTCTATATACCCCGATATCGAGCTCGACAAACGAGCAACGCTTAGCATCGATAACCTACGCAGCGCAAATCCGAGAGCCTCCACCTACTAGCGCCACCTGTCGCCGGGAAACGGAAACAGCGCCGGCGGCGAACACAACCAGGACGGTGCGCCGGCCGCAGTGTCAACACCTAAATTATTCTTACACCGTGGTTTTAATTTACATTATTTTTAGTCATGAGAAATAATGGACAATTGCCATATATTTAATATTTTTTAGAGAAATAACCAATCCACCTTTTTCATGTTCCTGTGCTGCCCTCTGCCGCACGCCGCTGGAAATGATTTGGAAGGGTACCTGCGCCCATGCTAAATGTGTGTGGGTTGTACGTTTTGTGGTACAAGATTAATAATGGCATCTCCGGGACAGCATGTCATTTCTGAAAGCCATGTAGCACTCATCAACTACTGGGTGAGCAGGCTTCAGTGTGCTGTTATACTAACAGTACAGCCAATAAAAGCATGCCGAGTTCTGTCTGCCAGCGCGGCTGCCTTGCAGTTTGTTGTCGTTGATGTCTGCTTTTGCACCTTGATTTTTTGTATCCACTTTACACATTCATTAAACATTTCGCACATTCAAGAAGTCTTTGAACACAGCCTTCCATGTGCATGTCGGGTTCGCCAAAGCAGTTCATTTGTTTACATCGACATCTACAGGCACAGGTCATTGTTAGCTTTGGATATTGTGGAAACAACGCATCGCTGATATGAAATTATGTCAAAACAGCAAAACATACATATCTGCGCACATGAGCCATGTTGTTCCACCCAAAGACAGGTGTAATGTTAAGGGATAAGAAAAGAGCAGATTGGGTGAGGGAACAAACGCGAGTTAATGACATCTTAGTTGAAATCAAGAAAAAGAAATGGGCATGGGCAGAACATGAAATGAAGAGGGAAGATAACCGATGGTCATTAACCCTTTCGCTGTCACTGACGTACCGGTACGTTCTCTATCGTGCATTCAAAATTTCAAGCCTCAGCGCAAAGCTGGCGCTCCTGGACTGGCCACGCCCTCTGTTGACTCTTTCTAGTTCGTATTTTCGCCCCGACCTGTGTTAACACATGTATTGAAGAGTACGATGCGACTGCCACTCCCCCCTCTCTCTTTGCTGAGTGGCGCGGTGGCTCCGCGTTCGCTGGATCATGCGTCGCACGCGTGTGGTTATGGGTCCAAGGGTTGTTCTGCCATCTCGGCTGGTTTGAAGGTTTTTATTTTTCTTCTGTTGGTGTGTCTGCTACGGCGGGTCAAGTTCAGGTGCACGCTCCGTTGCCTCTCCGAAAAGAGTGACTCGATTGCTGCTTTCACTCTCTCGCCGCACCCTCGCTTCCGACTTGCAGCAGTAAACGTAAAGCTTTTCAAACTTTGTTTTAGCCTTTTTCCATCTCCCTCCGTCTTCTTGATCACACAACGTCCCATTTCTCTCCGTTGTGCGGGCGACTGGAAGTGCATCCTCCCGGCACGTGGTTACTTTCGGATGGCTGAGCGCGCGGGACCTTCGTCTGCTCATTGGAGCGGTGGCTCTTCCGATTCAGAATACGAGCTGAGATCGGATTTGGACTCGGACAGCGTCTCATGCGAGGAAGAGATGAGTTCCGCACCGTCAGATTCGGATGTTGAACGGATGTTATAGTCAGGCTGCTGCTGATGATGATGTTTACTAACAACAGCTGCAGAACACTGAAATGTGCATATTGCATTGACTATGTTATTTGTACACCAATCATAATTAAAAATAAATTGCTATGTTCATTCCCTGTTATGTTCGTTCCCTGAAACTAAGCCGACACTGGGGGTGCGTCACGGCCAGAAAGGTCCGACAGTGAAAGGGTTAAGGGTTACGGACTGGATTCCAAGGGAAGGGAAGCGTAGCAGGGGGCGGCAGAAAGTTAGGTGGGTGGATGAGATTAAGAAGTTTGCAGGGACAACATGGCCACAATCAGTAGATGACTGGGGTAGTTGGAGAAATATGGGAGAGGCCTTTGCCCTGCATTGGTGTAACCAGGCTGATGATGATGACGTATGGAGAAGTAAAATGCACATATAGCACAAAAATGGCGAAACAAAATCTGCGTGTGCCTGTTCACATAGCGCGCGCCTAAAGCTGGAAATGGAAGGGTGGCTTTATTCAACAAGGGAACTTGTGACATAAAACAACGGAAAACACCAATGGCTACTGAGAATGTCCTCAAAACGGTTTCAGAAGTGGGGTTGGAACACGTTTTCATATCGGTAAACGGGTCCCCAGACACCAGCCACCAAGGTTGGGCAAGCGACAAGATGACAAGAGGAGCAGACATTACGAGCAGACGACAACCGTATTGTCTGCTAATCGTCCTCAATCTTCTGGGGAAAGCTAAAGCCAGCACAGAAGCAAACGAAGCATACATCTTAGAGTGTGAATTAACCCATTGTCACAAATGCAGGTGAACATATAAACTCAAAAACAGATGTGTGCTTTTGATTGGTAGTATTTGTACAATTTGACCTTTCTTTTGATTTCCTGGTCTTCTCAAACATTTTCAAATATTTTCTTGTGTGAATGGAATGCAAAGTATATCTTTCATTTCTGACACCTTAATATGTTGATTTATGAAAGGCAGCAAATTCTCTTGAAAAAGAAACCAATCATAAGAATGATCAAGTTCCATGAGCAGTTCTTGAGAATGAGTCGAATATGAATAGAATAGTTCCAGAAGCAAACTGAATATAGAATAATTTTCAAACAGGTAGCTATAAAACCTTCTCACCATTAATATAAAAGTTGCAGTTTCGCTTGAAAGGCGAAGTATCGATTGCGATAGCAAATTAGTAGACAGCTATATGAAGTAAGAATAGTAGTGTTATTAGCCATATAAACTAGTAAACATTCGCTTATTAACTAAATTAACAAGCACAGTGTCATCCGCGCACAGATAAAAATGAACACATCTCGCTCGATGACCACAGAAACTCGCTGTCAAAACACTGTAGTGAGGAACCACAGCAGCAGCAGCGAGCTAGTTGACCTTTTTGCTGTCTCTTGCTTCAACGTGAACAAAACAACGAAACGAAACATCGCATTCGAAGCTACCAGCACTAGGTGCACTTTGCCACATTGCAGATCGCTTTCAAGATACGGCGTCCACGCAGCCGCTGGAGAAGAATGCCCCGCCTGACCTATGTGCCTTGTGCGCAACAGAAGAGGGCGCACTTTCGCCTTCCTCCCCCACGTGTGCGAGATCAAGCCGCAATCGTAGGCTGACCCTCACAAGCTTTCACTCGCACACACAGTGTATGGCGCGCGGCAAAGATGTTATTGTGTTTGAACTTTATATAGTACATCATGGTGACTGCAATGACAATGGCAGAACTGCACTTGGAGTGTCCATATAGTTGTTATCGCAATAAAATATTTTCACATCCTGGTATTCACAACCATAGAAACTTTGTTGTTACATTGCACATTATAAAGCATGCTTTATTAAAAGCATGAAGAGAGCATAAGTAACAACTAAGCAGGTTGTTTGCAAACTAAGGCTCTTCAGAGCTTTAGTTCACAGCCTTCATGCATTATATAAATTTTGTAACGGTAACCTAGAGGTCAATTAATATCTGCGTGTATTTTTGCAGCCAGACCAGACGTGTGTGTTTGTCTTTGGCCCCGACAGCGAAAAAAAATAAAAGTTCTTTTTCTCTAGTTCAAATAATTGCGGCAGATGGTGCCTATATTGTGTAAAGTATATTGCAATAGAATGTGTTCTGACTTGATCTGATGAAAGGACACAAGTGGTACATCTATACATACTTGTACCAAACAATACCTACTGCCAAATTCTGTGTCTTAAAGGGTCCCTGAAACGGCTTTTGATGTATGTCTGGACTAGAGGGTACCTCTCAAGGAATGCCTTCTCGTAAGAGTTTTGTGTCAGTGCGCTATAATAAAACAGGTACGAGTGGGGAAACCTTCCTCTCAGGCCACAGCATGCCCGCTCAACACCGTGTGGCCACTGCTGTATCCCACCTTCTTCAAGCGGTGGCACCAGTGTTGTCTACTTCCAGTTGAACCAAGTGTGTTCCCACATCTCTCTCCACAGTTTTTCTTGTTAAGCCTCGACTACAAGGCGCAAATATTCTCTACGAACTTAGCACGATGAATGGAGACTGGCGATGAATGGCGGCACGACTCACATATGTTCACTGGCTTGTGCTACATGAAGCAAAGTATATCATAATGATCCACGTCTTCGCCGAATGCAAAGACGTGGAATCGTTCCCCACCTGCGGTCATTGTTTTTTATACATTTCCATTAATTTATAATTTTTTAAATTCAATTAGTAAGCACAAGTAATTTTCCCTGTGTTGTCCTTGGAGTCTTTGTTTGCTGGCTTCTTATGATATGATTAATAAAAATTGGGCCCCCTTGGTTCCCTTTCTTCACATTCATGAAGCAAAGGAGGCGGACCATGCCGGGTGTTCTCTGCATTGCTATGAGCATATATCCAATGTACAAACTACAAAGTAGCTGTTTACGGTGCTATTTTGGCTTGACATTAACCTCATAACATGCAAATATATCCTTATGTTTATGATGCTCTCTATATCTTGCTGGTAAGGTTTTTTTAGCTGCAAGTGGTAAAAACAAGCGCTGCCACAGTTAGACTAGCACTGCTGCTAAATTGTGAATGTAGTGAAATGGGCTATTTGTAACATTTCCTCTACTTTATAAAAAAATAGGGGTGGGGGAATTATTAAAACAACAGACATTGGGAATACACTTTTAGAGTGAAAGGCAGAGATGGTACCACTGCACTAAAGTATAACTCAAGATGGTGGCTTTCTGGCGGTTGTAAGCATGTTCAATTGCCTTTGCAACTTTTTTCTTTCCTGATTTTGGCTTGTTAGGATATTTTTCTGCTACCATTCTAGGCAAATTATACACAAAACTTGGCTCCTTGACAAATGCGGAACCTGAGGCTACCACTGAAAGCACCTTCCTTTTCAAAACTGCGGGTGAGTGCTGTGTTGACCAAGGAGTAAGATGTTGACATTGGCGTGCAGCATTCATGTCGTCTACAGCGTGCAGTGCAAGATGAGCGTAATACAGCACTGGTATCATTCATGTTCCTGCTGGCAAAGAAAACATTGCTGCACCTATCGTCATTAGGAACCCTACCATGCCGTCGGCTGCCGTCGCCACAACTGTAGCACCCAATCTCCATTCTCAGGCATAGAAGTGGGTTGTTGGTTTGAAGAAACATATATTTATTGCATTGGTGTGTTTTCTCTTTTAAGGCATGCAAATTTTTAGGCATTCGTTATGCTATTAAAAATAAGCTTTATGGAAGCAACATGTTTCTAGCATTCTTGATGAGGTTGCATGGGCAGCCAATCGGATTGCTTACCCGAGTGACACCACTCACATTCGCTAGGTATCGTGGGAAGGAGCGGCTGACTACTCAGGGAAGCAGCACCGCTGTGATCGGTAGTGATGTACATTTTTAAAACCTTGTAATAAATTACAAGCTTTACATGGAGTGCTTACATTTGTCTCTTAACGATCAGAAGGACCTGCCCTACTGACCTAGTATGCTTGTACACAATCATCAAAATCATTTCAGGATTCCTTTAACATTTTAGTGTAAGTGATCATGTTAAGCTGGAAAAGTCCAGCTGCCTGAGTGACACAGTGTGCTCTAGTACTTTATGTCCATGTGGACAGCATGAAATTTATGGCATTTTTGCTTTCATGTGTAAGCATGCGCAGTTGGTGACATAATGTATTTGAAGAGTCTTAAAAATATTTGGATCATAAAATAGTGACTAACCGATTCGAGGAGCAAATTGAATAGAACAGTATTTGATTTGTTATTCGAGAGTTTTGAATATTCACCCCCCCCCCCATACTGATTCCATAAAACAGCAAAGGCACCAGTTTCTGAGAAGGTGCTGCACAATGCCCCTTGTCACAAAAAAGAATTTCAATGATTGGTGTCACTCTGTTTTTACTGACAGGAAAGAAAATTGCGTTAAGACATTCATGATCACCGTTGTACTGATCAGATTTTTTCATTTACCATAAAAACAATAAAACAGCCACTCTGATGTCCTTAAGCACACGATGCTGATAATATAGAACAATTACCACTGAAGCAGTTTGTGTATTTGTGGAGCCACAGTATGATAATGCATAGTTGGGGTGTAGATAACTATCTATTCTGTCATTAGTGATGAGCACTCCCAGGTGCAGTCATGATGAAAGATTTTGGTTCATCATTGCGATTCTAGCACCCAAGTAGTATTTACATGTGTTGTGTGCATTTGCATTTGCATAATTAATGTCGTTGAAGTGTTAATATAATATGGCTGTTAAAATTACCAGACTCACCTGTACAGATGGAACTGTATTTGGTGCATGGTATCTCGTGCACAATACCTAGGAACTGCAAGAGGGCTGCAGGTCACTCACATTCACAAGATCACTTATCTGCATGCTGCTGGGCAGGCAGTCATTATATGCACATGGTGTTTTTAAAAATATGTACGAGTGTTTTGCCTGTATAAAAAACTGCAGCCCATTTGGTTGCTGTGCTGTAGCTGTGTCTATTAGTTGTTAACTTGCTAACAGAATTTTTCATGGTCTTATGAATAAAGTATTTTAAGTACTTATTGTACTTCAGGTCAGCTTCTTTTTCATTTCCACTTTTAGAATTCACAACCGACATGAAGATGTCGGCTGCTTGTGAAATGTTGAGTCCAGTAATTTACCCGAAGGCTTTCTATACCATGCAAAACCATCTGGGGAATTTTTTTTTATTTGCCTGAGAATGGGGTGTAACTATCAGCCTCTACCTTGACAATAACTAAAGGAACAGTTCCCTAAGGAAATATGTCTGTCGAGGACACAAAAGCAACTGTTTATGTGCAGAAGGAGCTGCTCCTCAAGTAGGACCATGCTTTGACATCTGCCAACGTTTGCAAGTAGTTGAAGATGCGCACATGGCAGTGATAATTACAGAGTGTCAAACCGGAACCGGAACCAAACCGAAAACTAGAACTGAACCCAAATTTTCGCCCCAAGCCAGAACAGAACCCGAACCTGAACGAATTGAAGGAACCGTTCTGAACTGGTTCTGGGAGCGGAGATTTCGAGCAGAGCAGTCTGGTAAAGAGAGAACTTTATTTGCTCGAACCATTGTTGAGAAAAACGGGAGATGCTGCCGAGAGATAATGCGGTAGCATCTTCAGTCCACGCTCTGCACATCCTCATAGAACCATCATAAGTCGTAATAAACAAGTTGATCTTTAGCAAATTATCAGCCTCTCACTGTCACCGCTTGTCACAAGAAATTGGCGTACATATAAAAAAGCCTATGTGACTAATAAACACACTGGCTTGCACCGTAGAAGCCGCCAGAACAATGGAGAGAAATCGACTCGCAGCCCGCGGAGAGTGTGTAGCCTTTTAAACAGCATTGAGTGGATCCATCTTCCCTTTTACTCACGGATGGTGGTGCCGCGTTGTAGAGAACTGACTCAAACATTCTGAAACTTGTTTATGCGCCTGACCAATAGCGATGCGCGCTCCGGCGGCAGAGTGAGAATGCTGTAATGTACAGTGGATACTATGTGTATGTACGCCACTGCTTTCGTGTGAAGTGATGAATAGACGTGGCGTGCCGTATAAAAGAAGGATGATTATCCCTGTGGACCAGCCCGTGCCGAAGTCCTAACTTTTAAAACTTTGAGGAAATGAGGACTACTTGGTCAACACCACTGGAAGGAGCGTGTGCCTGTTCTGAGCACGACCACATCGTGACCCTTCGCACGTCGGACTGACACAGTGTGCGGTGAGCAAATCGTGTTGTTTATGTTTGCCTCTCTCGTGTAGCACTACACTATTGTTGCAAGATCTCTCTATGTATTGTAGCCTCTGTGAAGTGTCGTATTGCATGCACTGCATTGTTTTGGAGAACACTGTGTGTATGTTGTCATGAGCTAGGTGAAATTCCTCTGTATCGCCTCTTTGCAGTAAGTAGCTTGTTTTTGTTTGTGAACCTTTGACTCCGAATCATTCTCTGGCTTGCGACCAGCGAATGCTGGGCACCAAACGAGCAGCCCTCTTTGTCACTTGGCAGCTCAATTTTGGCTGAGCCTGTCAGGCTAGAATGTCAGGCTAGACCAGAATGTCAGGCTAGACCAGAACGTCAGGCTAGACCAGAATCGCTGCCCTGACACGCTCTAACGATGTCTGGGAGTGCTCCACTAGAGCACAAACGGTGACACCATTGGAAACATTACCCCTGGCCAGTTACAAGTGAAGGTGTACTTGCCGTGTAATTTAGTTTTGTTTTGCCGGGCTCAAAGTCATGCCCAACCAAGGCTGAAGTCTCGAGATTGTTTTGTGCATTCTTACACTTTTCTCTCTCCCAATATGACCCCCTATAGTATAGAAGTGTGGGTACATGTGCCGCTTCTTCTGGCTGTGCCTCACTTCTCTGCTGCAATGTCACCCCAACCAGAGCAGAAGCTCAAGAGTAGTTGTCTGTTAATTTTTCTAAGCTGCAACATGGCGGTCATGCAGCGCAGAAGTGCAAGGTGTTCATGCTGCTGTTTCGTATACGAATTGAACTGTTTCTTTTTCCAGTGTGCATGAGTGGCCTCTCCGTCGGCACTTTACAGCATTAAAAGAAGGCCAAATCGCCACCTGAGCCAGTCCGCTCCTCAGGACTGCTGCCGAATGCTGTTGCACCCAAGCCTTCACTCAATCAGTTCATTCAAGGGTGAATGAACTAACGATGCACACATGTCACTGTATATTACATTCTCACCTTTTGCATTCCTTTGGACCTTTATTGGGTTATGCTTGGGCAATTGAACCGATTTCTGTAATCGGAATTGCTTGTTTTTAATAGCATTTTTATGTGTGCCTCACAGGGCTTTTAATGGCTCATTATTATTGTAAATGAAATGGTTTCTTTGGTAATTATTTCCCTTCTACATTTTAATTTTAATATTTACGTTGAAAATGAGCCTCGTAATAATTGCAGACCCCTCCTTCCTACACTCCCCATCTAGATATTAGAATAGGCTTTCTTGTTAACTGAATGAACCAGTTTCTTAAAATCTCAATGGAATCAGCGATAACTCTTTGTCAAAGCATGTTTATGAGTCAAGTGCGAGGGAGGGATATCGGGCAAGATAGCTAGTTCTGCCTTTAGTCGTCACTTTTAGCACACTCTTTGCTTCAAGTAGCGCTTTCTTCAAATGTTACTTCCAACTAACTTCCTTTCGGGTCCTAGGGTCCTCGTAAGCATTTGCACTCTCCTTTTCCACTATTGCACTATGTCACAATTTTTAAGTGAGCTAGTAGACCTTGTTGCATCCCATACTTTAGCCATAACGACAAGAAAAGAAATGAAACTACAGATGTTATGAAAGCACCTGCTCGAATATCTTTGTTTTTGTGATGCAAAGAAAGAACAGCCAGAACACATTGTTTTAACACTGCCTGTGAGGCCCCATAATCGGAATCCACTGCTCATGCCTTGCACCTATTTTAGACCCCGCAAAACAATTTTTTTTTTCTCACGCCAGCACCTCCTCTATTTTTCTTAATGTGAGCCCGATGCAGCCGATCTGACTGTTCACCACCCTCCCCTATTGTCCTTTCCTACTCTCCCCCATCGGCTAGCATTTGTGCCTGCTTTACGAGCGTGGGGGAGAGTACCATCTGGGTACCTCACGACGGAAGTCAGATGAAGACTGACAGACACATGATAACCTGTCAGACACAGGGACGGAGCATCCACCGCTTCTCCAGCGGAACGGCTGCGGCGCGAGCTCAGACGCACGCATGACGCAAGCAGTCGTACCATCTGGGTAGCGTCGCATCACGGCAACTCATTGAACTAAGGCGCATTAACGGCTCCCATTGGGGAGTGAGCGATTGCACTGGCATTGAAAAAATAGACGAGGTGTTGTTTGCACACATAATATTTGAGGTCTTAGGCACAAGTGTTTCTACAAAGGTACTCGTACAGTGACTAACTATTTGTGTATTTTATTCTTGTGTGCAACCGGTGCTGCTGTTTCTGAAGATGGGTCGCTTCAATCATCATCCAGTCTGCAAGCATTTTCAGTTTGATGTTGAGAAAGGACAATCTATATGTCAGATTGCAGACTGTCATACTAGGTTATCGGGACAGCATGCTGCTAACCTTGAACGTCACGTGCATTGGCATCACAGCGCAGTATACCATGCATTAGTCCTGGAGAAGCTGTCGTGTAACAAATCCTCACTGCGGTCTGGCAGTGTGCAGGTTCTCCGACTATGGAAGGGCAAGGAGATAAAGCAGACACAACTCCTGCACGCACTGCAGGCGAGCACAGGCGTGAGCGTAAACATAACCGGAGAAGCCGTCATGAATGCTTGCGCCGAATTGGTCACTACGAACGGTAGACCATTTTGCATGATTGACGACTCCGGGTTTTGAAAGATCATTGACCCTATAATGCTGGGCCTTAAGAAAAGAATGACTGAGCATCAAGAGTGTTCGATTACTAGTGGCTCAAGAATTAAAAAAAAGAACTGATTTCACAGTCACTTCAAAATCATCTTGCTTTGCTAAAAATGGACAGTGCTAACCTTGATCGAGCAATCCTTGGCATCAATGTACAAATTATTGAAGATGGCAGGGATCCGCCTGAAGAACTTTTTGAGCGGCACAGTGTGGAATACTTAAAGCGTGAAGTTCTTGGTGTGCTCTCTGAATATGGTGTAGCTCTGGACCAAGTGTACAGTGTAATGACGGACAATGGAGCGAGTATGATTAGAGCAGTTGCTCTTCTAGCAGATCCAGCATCTGAAGGCGAAGACATGCGGCTCGTGCTACAGTCCGAAGATGAAGAGTGGAAAAAGTCAGATGACAACGAGTTGGAAGGAGACCACATTTTCAGATCATGAACCACTCCTTTAAGGATGAGGTGTGCTGTTCCCACACTGCAACTTGCAGTGCATGATGCGCTTAGATGTTCAGCAGCGAAGGAATTGTTATAAAAGCACGCAACATATCGAAAAAAATGTGGGCACCAGCGGTGATGTCCCTCCTACATAAGCTAAAATTGAAGAAGCCAATTTTAGACTGTCTGACACGGTGGATGTCGACAAGCGCCGTGCTCAAACGGCTGCTGGAACTCCAAGAATTCTGCGACGACTTTTTTAGCCACGAAGGTGAGCTCTCTCTTACAGAAGAAGACTGGCAGGGCATCGAAAACGCGGTGGCTGCACTGGCTCCTACTGAGAAAGCCACTGTTGAACTGCAAAGTGAGCAGCTCATGACAGACGATTTTTATAGCACATGGCTTAAATGTCGCCTAGAGTTTCCTAAAATGGTCACCTGGACAGCCAACAACATGGCGATTGCCATGAAAACGTGCGAGAAGTTGTTGCTAGGCTGCAATTTTTTCTGCACAGCTATTTATCTAGATCCTCGCTATCATGCAATGTTGACTAGTGAGGAAAGGTGCCGAGCAAAGCAGCACCTGGTGACCACATGGAGGCGGCTTCATGGGATCATCGGAGGCGATCGAGTACAATTAATAGCGGCAGCAGAATTTCCTTCTAGGAGCTTACGAGCTGAGGTTGAACTTGAGGCCTTCCTTATGGAAAGAGGACTGCCTGCAACCAGCTAGCAAAAGTTCACTGAAAGTCGAAGAAGTACACCGCCTACTCTATCTTTCGAGAGGGTGCCTAGAATAAGCAAGGATTCAAATATACTGGACTGTTGGGAGAAAGAAAAGTCATGGCGCCCAGACCTGTATTCGCATGCCACAGTGGCGTTTGCGGTGCCGGCCACACAAGTTAGCGTCGAGAGGGCATTTTCAGGGCTTAAGTACATCCTGTGTAGTCATTGAACGAGGTTGAATCCAACAACCCTTGATGACGTCCTCTTCCTTCGCTCTTTTTATTCTGCCAAACAAAAATTTGCAGCGTTGACTGAGCACATAATAAAGTGTTTGGAAGTGGCAAAGGTGTCACATCATGCTTATTGGTAATCGTACAAGCCAACACTGCACTCTAACCTAAGAGTGGTTGCGGGAAAAGATGCATTGGAAGATTGTTCTTAGAGCTTGAAAAAATCAGCATGGAATAAAATTCAAAAAGGTAATACCCGCAAGATAATTATGCCGTACATCCGATAAAATTCTGCAAAAAATTTTTACTGCAAGAAATACCCATTAATTTATGTGAAAGATATCCAATGTGCTCACTTGAAGTAAAAGAAATGCACACAACTGATAATGGTAAAGCACTCTGTGAGCATGTGAATAAATTTTGTTAAAGCCCTTGTACTTGGCTGAACAGGGTAGTTTATTCTCCCTAAAAGAGCTTTAAAATCGCTGAACATGGATAGAATGCAGCATGAGTGTCAATACTGAATTGCAACGTTTGCTTTTATATCCCAGGTTTCTTAGCTGCTTCATTCCCGAGCATAGCCAAACCGTTAGCGGCTTTTCAAAACTGTAATTTCTAGTTTGTTATTATGGTGCTGTACTTTCGTCTGAAAATATTTTTACCACTCGCCCCAAAGCACCACCAAACATTATGCACAGTCTGTAGTTCCACAACCCATCAGGTTCTCTTACTATTATTAGCCTCAATTTAGTGTAAAGCTGTCCGTACATACCAGTATCAGTTTGCGTTAGATACTGCCCATCCCCCCAATTTTCTTTGCATTTAGAATAAATTAAGTTAGAATGTATATTCTGGGGCAACATATGATGGCTTACTTTTCGTGCTTTCTATGTGCATGGTGTTTAATATTGTGTAACATTTTCAATGTGTTCTTAATTTAAATGTGTCCCCGCCACATTGTGAAGGCCTTCAGGGACACCATCAAAAATAAATCCATATCTTCCACTTATTCTGGTTGAATAAGCCGTTATATGCAAACAGCAGTGAGACACACACTCGCAGTCCTCTACTTCACCGGCACTTCTTGTGCACTGACATTGTGACCTTTGTTTACTGCTCTAAGAGAGCACGAGAATTTAAAAAAAACTTTGGGCAATCTTAACTTCACTTTTAAAGTAGATGCGACAGCATTTCCATATCATCTTGAATCTGCTGAACCTTAAAATTAGGGGTGCATGGATTAAATTCATTAATGCGTATTAGCCGGTAGTCTGGGGCAAATTAGTGAGACAAGTGGGTGAGCTAATGTGAATAAGTGGAATTGGTGGGTTGATTAATTTGGATTAAAGGAATTAGATGGGCCGGTTAAGGTGGATTAGTGGGTCGGGCCAACCTCAATATTTTTGGGGTCCTTGGCATTTGCAAATTTTCCGGTGCTACCCCTCTCCATTGATCAGAAAATTTAGTTGTGCATAAAAAAGCCGGAAGGTTTTTTAGGTGACAATAACCTAAATGCTATAAAATGTCTTTCTTTATGCATGTATTGCACTTTTATGTTGTTTCTAGTGTAAGATTGACATCTCGCACTGAAGTCAATAAATAATTGCCTAATGCATATCTTGTATTCATCTAAGGGTTTTCGAAACAAGTATTTATATGAGGTAAGACTGTAGGAAGCAACTAAACTGAAAAGAAAAAAATGAGGGGAGATCAACTGGTTTGATGCAAAGGAAATCCAATAGCATTCTTTAATACCTTCTCTTCCTTTGCGCTACCGTTCTGCAACCTTGGAGTACCAGCAACCACTACCACTGCTTGTGACTTCACTAAACTACTATCTTTACTTGAACCCAATCGCTGTCACCTGTTGCTGAAGTGTCATTAGCAAGTTGCTATCGCTGGTGTTTTCCTAGAGTCATTGAGTCCTTACAGCCGTTCCTTCTTTCTAGCCGGTCTGTTAGCAGGTGGAAGGTGGGGAGAATGAACTCTCTCCGAACACCACCTGCCATGCTTGACAGGTAGAGGTTGATGCCGACAGCAGACCAACCATTTCTTTTTCAATGTGAAAGCATTACTTGCCTCATTGAGCAAAAATGTGTGTGTGTGTGTGTGGCGACATTTGATGGTACCAAAAAAGATGGCGGACAGGCAGGCCCTGTGCTGCCCAGAGAAGTTGCCTGCCTGCCAAAGAGGCTGCCCGCTTGCCAGTAGGCTGCCTGCCTGCCTGAAGATTCAGGCGAGGATGCATGATTTGGAGAACGGCCCGTCAATGGCCGGCCAGAAGGGGCGACACCAGGGTGCTGCCCACTGGCCAAGAGGCTACATGCCTGCCTGCCAGAAGATTGCAGTGAGGATGCATTATTTGGAGACGAGGTGTGGCCCATCACTGGTGGGCAAGAGGAGTGGAGCACAAGGGAGCACCGTGGCGGTTACATGGAGCCGTTGTTGTTGTTTTCCTCAAGAAAACAACTGCGGGGTAAGAAACTGCGGGTTTATGAAAATCAAATTAAATTAAGTTAATGAAGTAAAATAAATTAATAAAAATACACTTGAGGCCATAAAGAGTAATGCTTTCACATTCACACATGTAAGCAGCCTTAAGTGTCCCTGTGAACGTTTTATTTCACTTCAGTTAGTGTTGTAATCGTTGGCCTCCCATGGAAAACATTTTTAAGTTGGGCAAGTCACAACATTTACATAAAGAAACCTACATTATGAATTTGTATTTATACCGACATGACAGAGAAACGAAAACACAGCAATAAAAGAGTACAACAAAATAACACTGCTGCTTTTTTTTTCTCTAAACCCGTTTGAACCGGTTTAAACCGAAACGGAATGGTGCTCGGGAACCAAACCTGGAACCAAACCCGAAATGCTTGAACTCGAACCACACCCGAAAAAATTCCAGTTTGACACCCTGGTGCAGAATATATGCTGATACACACATCAAGTGCTGCATAGTCTTACATGCATCACATTTACACTAGGCAGCAATGCTACCTTCAAAGCAGAGATGCTAAGGATGACATAAACTTCTCATGCAGAAGGCTGTGGTGATGATCTCAAGAAACTACAACAAAGACAAGGCTAAACGACAGATAAGCCAGGTGTAATTGAAGGAAACACAATGTGGCACCACCTGAGGCACACACAGAGGCTGACTCAGGATGCCACATTGGCACCATCGTCTTTTCGCAGCCCTGCCATGGAACCGACCTCACTGTCTCCACAGTGGTGACATAGGCAGCATGGTGCTCCTGCCTGAAGACACAGTGGTGAGCTGCATTCTTGAGCCACCATTGTTCTCAGAGTTCTGGCATGGAAGCCCGATCATCTGGCTCCTCAGGCTGGTGGCAGGATTCTACTCCCATGACATCACGTCGAAAAAGGATTGGTACCACATCATAGTAGCTATGCCTCCTCCTGATCTGTGTCGTGAAGCTTATGACACGCTACAGAACCTTGTGCTAGCCCAGCCTGAAAGGGCAGTGCCTCGTCACATGCTTGCTGCCATGAAATTCGATGTACATTTGTCTGCCAGAGCTAGCGGCGTTGAGTTCTCCTCTAACGTGTGAGACGCACTGGTGCACCAGTGCGTCTCGCACGTGTCTGACGTTGCAGCCGGTGCACAAGACCGCAACAAATTCACCCTACTGACAGTGCTGCGGCAGCCCATGTTTGCTATTTCTGTCGTGCACAGACTGAGCCATCCACTAGCTACGGCTCTATTACCTCAATATTCATGTCACCAACTAAGCATATCGGTGTCCGTCCCATTCTACCTTGCTCTACTGAGCACTATTCCATGCATTGCAGCAATGCCAACCATTTTTATGGACATCTCCTGCAGAGACAGTGCATGTTCTTCAGCCCCAACAAGTATAGCCGCTGATTGCTGAGAAATGCTCCGCTAAGCCTGTGAAAGTTTCAACGACCAAGAAAAATTTCCCATGTTCTTTCAGGCCACAGTTTCACCAGTTTGCAAACATCAAGCTTAAATGATGCTTAAATTGCCGCAACAGCAATCACCAACTCAGCCCTTGTTCCACACACGACTCACTCCAGTCTCACAACTGGAGTGTCCATTCCTATACTTGTGGACAACTTTCTGTGGCAATGAAGGGAAAGCTAAGGGCGTGTGGCTGCTGCACATGAGAAGCAGCGTGCGTTGCGAGCATTCTGTCGCAGCACCGAGCGTGTCTGCTATTCCGGTAACCATAGGTGAGCTGGGCATTTTGATGGATGGGTGGAAGAAACTCAAGCTGATGAAAGAGCTTTAGCATAGACGTACGCGAGCAGCCTGATCGGTATGCACGGTCCAGCCAACTGGTGGTGCAGAGTTTAATCAGCCAAATACAGAGCTAATACTGCTCTAACCAACTGTAAAACATTTTGAACATTTACAAAAACATATTCCCGATTACACTCCTGCGGAAAATTTACACCAGCAGCAAAGTAGAGTAGTACACTTTGGTACTGCTGCTGTGTTTGGTTGTTTCGTGCAGCCACCATGCAGAGAATTCATGTTTGCGCGCACCTCTGCTCATCCCGTAAAACGGCATGGTGAAACTAGAGTGTACTAGACAGTGGTCGAGTGGGCCGAACGGCACTCTTCTGCTAAGGCGCCGCGTGTGGAAAATTTGTGTGAAGGCACTGCAAGCGAACTGGATTAGAGCGGATGGTGGCATATTCAAGATAATCTGACTGTGGCGCCAAGACAGATTGTGCAGGTACATTCTTATAATGATGCTTTATTTCAACTACAAATTTATGTTGACACCTTTTTGCTACATATACATATTTGAGGCATGGGTTATAATACATGAGGTCTACAATTTTGCTGCCGTTTTCAAGTGTGCCGTCTACTACCAAGCGCGTGTTCATTGCGCGGACATTGGCGAACGCCCAGTTTTTCTGGCAGAAAGTCTGTGCAGTAAAATCTTGTATGGTTTTACTTGCTTTGGTGCGCCCGCGACTCTTGTCGGCCGGTATGAATTGTAGTTTTAGCCAGGTAAACTAATATTGTAACAGTGTTTTCTAAAGATAACGTAATTTTTGCCACAGAGACTGCCTATCTGCAACATGAAGCTACGTAAGAAAATTTTATTGATATTGTGTGATTTTGCACGCGCTTCTTGTTGGTGGAATATTGATCAGCGACATTATCACAGAAAATAATATTATAGTCAAATAAACTAGGTTTATTAACTGCGAGGCGCAAAGAGATGCAGATGACCAATGCACTTCTAGGTAAATCTAACATAGACAAGCATATCCACGACATATATGTAAGAGAAAATTATCAAATATTCTAAATGCGCTGACTGAAAAACTGAAAACAACTGACCAAAATAAGCGTGTTTGCTTTAAAAGCCGAACCAGCACCAGGTGAACCAATCGACTTTCCGATAAAAGGGATCAAAGCAATTATTGGACTTTATTATGAACAACAGCATTAGGGAAAAGATATAGCCTATGTACTCAGACTGAATCAAGGAGACCGGGAAGTCTTCACCAATGTAATCTCTGTGGCTTGTCTACGTGGTGATCTCCTTCAAGGTGCCAGCAGGCAAAATGAAGTAGAAACATATAGTATAATCGAATGGCATGTGCCATTCAGATCGTATTCAACTTCAGAATTCACTATTAAAAATTATTGAATATCCGTTTGCGTTTGAATGTAATGAATAACATCACTTCGAAATCTCGAAGGTGAGGGGCCGATGCAAATAAGGACTCTTATTCCGAATGATTGTGCTGCTGGAGGGTTGTGGCTGTTGCGAAGAGGCGTACCAGTTCCCAAGAGAATTAACGCATGGGTGCTAATCGGTTCTTCTGAACAAGTTCCTACCTGTCATTCAATATAAACGCCCCGTTTTGGGGCAGGCTGTAAACCTGCTAACTTGATTCATGCAAGGAAACAATTTTTTTTGACAGTCTCAGAATGTCTGCAACCCATTAAAATTGGGTGCCCAATGTGGTACCACAATTATCTTCTTTAACGAACACAGCAGATCTACAAGTACCTCTACATGTACGTGAGGCATGCCATTCCTTTAATTGCTTCATTATTAAAGCGAAGCTTTCTTTGCCTTTTTCTTCACCTGTCCCACTGCTCTTGTTGCTGCTGTCTGCACATTGCATTGGGGAGTGGTTCAGAATGTGCATATACATGGAAGAAGCGTGGCAGGGAAGAGACGCAAGGAACTCGTTTGGACCACACTGCGTCGAATGTGCACAATGCCCTCTGGAGCTCCCGGGTCCTCGCCACATTAGCCTCTTGACAGCTGTAATTAACCATAATCCCCCGCAAGCGCTTACCTTTCTACCAACGTGCATGTCCAGAGGGAAGCTAGATAGAATGGAAGAGAGGAGGGGGGAGAGAAGGCAGAGAATGGGTTGAACCGACGCAGTCGTGAAACGAGTGAATAACAGCCTTGCCACTCTTCGCTCGCAGTTCCCATACAAATACAAGGGGCGGGGGGGAGATAAGGGAAAGGCGACGCGAGAAGGCAAAAAAACGCTGGATAAACTTGAGTTCAAGGTACGGTATGGTGCGTTTCTGCTATTTCTGAAGAATAAAACCATGCAAATATGTCTAGCGGACAAGTTACGCAGGGTGTGTAGAAGCAGAGGCACATTAATTAAAGCGCGCTGCAGGGTCTAGGCGACACAACAGAAGTGGTCGCACGTCAAATCAACACTTCCGTGCCCACCATGATAACTTTGTGGCTAGGCATTGCTCGAGGTCGCGGATTTGACTGAGGCAGCCCCGTTTTGACTGGGGCGAAATAAAAAACGCACTTTAATTTGGGATGCATTAAAGAACACCACAGTGCCAAAATTAATCTGGAATGCCTCGCTAGGGCCTGCCTCATACTCCAATTGTGGTTTTGACACGTGCAGCCCCATAATAAAATTCAAGTTTAATGCTTCTGCCACAATCCGACGTGCCATGTGAGGCAATGACAATGCTCAACCCTCTCAGAGGTTATGAAATATGACACACAACAACGCCGCAAGCAAACACCTCTCCCTTTGTGTTTTGTGTATTACGCAGACAAAAAGCAGTGGTGCACGCAAAATAACATTTAACATCAACTCACCACTCTCGTGTTGACAAAATGTTGAAAAAATTAAACATTCACTGTCAACATCACTGCTAATTATTGCCAATCAAAGCAAACAGCACAGAAAGCTTTACTTACATAGATTCCCACAGTGCGTGGGATGTTCATAATTTTTTTCCTTATGATATAATGCACCGGATTACTGAAAGCAGCCGTTTATAATACAGAAGCTGCTTAGTTGAGCGGACGTACAGTTGGGAACGGCATTACATTTACATATGAAATATAAGATAGGCGTAACATGTCTTTCTCAGAAATCTGATTTGAGAATAATTTCCTTCGTTTACAACCATAGAAAAATGCCAAAGGACGCGGCTACCTTTCTTTCTTTTTTTTAGTTAAGCAAATTCTGGTGTTTTACGTCTGGTGATGTGATCACGAGGCACCCTGTTCAGTTATCACCACGTGCAGTTCTTTACCGTGCACCTAAGCATAAGTATATGAGTGCTTTTCCATTTCGTTCCCACTGAATTCGTGCGACCTGGTTTGAACTCGTGAGCTCGAGTTTAGCAACGGAAGGCCATATACACTATGTAGCCACTAATTAGATGACCGCACCACTTTGTTTTTTCTCCTTTTTTTTGTTGTTGGTAAGCATGGATGGGACAACAAATTTCACACGGCTTACATGCCAAAGATTAGCATATATAATGGCTACCTAAAGCTGTTTTTGCCACCTGAGGTCCGACCACTACAAAAGAACCTGCACCAATTACTCCGCATTCTGTTATGCAAAGAAGACGGAAACATGAATGCAATGTTAGACTGCAGCTTTTTTTTCTTGAAGAATACTTCCTGTCCTGTAAATGTGAGTACAGGGCACCGGATGGGGCAGATATGTTTTGTTTGAAGCAGCAAGCAGGAAGTTTACATATGTTTTTCCGCTTGCTTTTTCGTAAGACCTTCCTATGGAAAACTATATGCGCAAAAATACACACAAGAGATACATGCTGCTTGAAGAACAAGAAAAATATTTGCTCTCTAAAGGAAACCGTACAATAACATAGTAGAATGAAAGCCAACACTGCGGCTGCAATGCACGAGCTATCATCGAGCGGCATTAAAAAAGAAAATGAAATGAAGAAGAGAAAGAAAGGCATCTATTTCTAAGGTGTAAATACATGTCATATTCAAATATAAACACCGTTTGAGCGGTCTGGACGTATATACCAGTGCGCAAAGTAGTACGAATGACCCTTCGGAGAAGTATTGACAGCAGTTTCCAACAGTGTGACCTTGATGTAGCCCAATCCACTTCGACAGCAGTGCCGCCACAGCATTTTTCGTCGTTGCATGCCTTACTGCAAAGCATGCGCCACCCCTCTCATTGCACTCAACCTTATTCTAGTACACGCTGGTGAAACGGCCAGGCCCAGTCCGCTAGCGCTTGTGTTGACCTGAATACCGGACATGCAAAACAATATTGTGGTAGTAATTCTCTGGCGTAAAGTGACGGCCGCAAACGTACAAATCCTGGCGCCGAACGGATAGCGACAGTCCGCTGCGCTGCAGCCATTCCGCTCGTCTGCTGTTTTGCAGAGGGACGCAATGTTGCAGCTTGACATATTGCCAGTCGCTACATTGCTGCCCACAACGTAACAAGGGCGAACCATGGTGCTTGCGAAAAGAAAGATCGAGATTAACACTAACAACAGAGCTCTCGTCGACACGGAGCACGTTGTAATGCAAGCAGCCGACACTTGCTTTGTGTAGGAAGTGCTTAAGTGTAGTGAGAAATTGTGCTTGAGCATTCTTTTTCTCTTACTTCCTTTTTATAGAAACAAATGAACTAACATTCCAACAATTACAAACAACATTTGTTCCACATAAAGTTGGAAATATCATCACTGATGCGCCTTGGGCAGCTAATCGGATAGCTCGCCCTAAAGTGTCACAAGGGCAACTTGCATCAAATGGTCAGGGGCGGCTGAATATTCAGCTGAGTGGCGTGCTGCGATTGGTAGCGATTTACATTTTTAAAACCTTATAATAAATTACAGGCTTTACATGGAGCATTTAGATGCATCAATTAATGATCAAAAGGACCTGCCCTAACGACTCAGTACGTTTGTACAAAATCGTCAAAATTGTTTCAGGGTCCCTTTAAGACTGCACGGGAAGGCCCTCAAATTCGGACCACTGGAGGACACCTAATAATGCCGACTAGAATCTGCACGGCAAGAATTACCTTTCATGACCGGACTTACCCTGTTATCTTTGTTATCCTCCAATAGTGTTCACGAGATGTCATTCTCGGCATGGACTACCTGAACCAACACGGTGCAATCATTGACCTAAAGACGAAGTCGATAACGCTGTCTGAAAGTCAAGCTATACTGCCGGAGAGCTTTCGTAGTGGCCACGCCTTGAGTGTGCTCGAAGATCAAGTGAGTATCCCACCTCGCTCCAGCATTGTCATTTCCATCGGCACCGAAACACTTGCAGATGTAGGAGGCATCACATTTGCGTTGCAAGAGGGATCGCTGGACTGCATGGAGGAAAAAGCAAAAGTGATGCTGACCAACTTCAGCCAGGAGTTCAAACACATCAACATGGGCACGAAGATAGCGCACCTCGAGGAAATTGTGGAAACCAGCAATGCGTTTGTCCTCTCCGATTCTTCTGCATCTACCTTGACAACCATAGTTCCTGAACCAGTCTTCAAAATAAATCCAAGACTCCCCATGAGTAAGCCACAACAGCTCAAAAGTCTTCTCTGATGATACAAACACTGCTTTTCGATCTCATCCTAGATTCGACAAACACCAGTTGCAAAGCATCACATAATAACTGAATAATCATAACTGAAGAATCTGCTCAACTACTATGCCAGAGCCCTTACAGAGTGTCAACGCAAAAATGAGAAGCTGTAAGGCAACAAGTCGAGGAAATGCTGTGTGATGACAGCATCCAACCGTTGAAAAGCCCGTGGGTGTTTCCTGTGGTCTCAGCAAAGAAGAAGAAGGATGGAAGTCTGTGCTTCTGCGTCGATTATTGCAGCTTGAACAAAATCACCAAGAAGGATGTATACCTCCTCCCACAGGTAGACGATGCATTAGACCGACTCTGCAATGCTAAGTACTTTTTGTCGATGGACTTCAAGATTGGTTATTGGCAAATTGAAGTAGACGAAAGGGATTGAGAAAAGACCGCATTTATTATGCCAGACAGCCTCTTCGAGTTCAAGGTGATGCCATTCAGACTTTGCTCTGTCTCTGCAATGTTCCAACGAATGATGGACGCAGTCTTGGCAGAACTGAAGTGGCAGACTTGTCTCGTCTACTTGGATGACGTTGTAGTCTTTGCCACGAATTTCTAACACCACCTGAGGCGGCTTCAGACAATGCGAAAGGCAACCAAGTCACCTGGACTCGCCCTGAAGCTGTAAAAGTGCCGTTTCACTTACAAATAACTTCTGTTCCTAGGCCACATCATCAGTAAGTCTGGAGCCCGTCCTCACCCACGGAAGATAACTGCCATTGCTAAGTTCCCACTGCCCGTCGACAAGAAGGCAGTGAGTAGATTCCTTGGCCTGTGTACCTATTACAGGCGCTTTGCAAAGGGCTTTTCAAGAATTGCGGAACCATCAGCTCATCTCATGAAAGCTGAAATCGACTTAAATCGGAAACACAGCAGGACGATGCATTTGAGGAGCTGAAAGAATGGCTGCAGTCACCACCGGCGCTTTCACATTTCGATGAAGACGCGGAGACTGAAATCTACACAGCCGCAAGGAGCTTAGGCCTCGGTGCCATGCTAGTTCAAAGGAAGGACGGAGTTGAAAGCATCATAGCTTACGCTAGCCGGTTACTATCCAAAGCGGAAGTCAATTATTCTATGATGGAGAAAGAGTGCCTTGTGATCGTTTGGGCTACGGCGAAATTTCGAACTTACACATCCGGCAGGCACTTCAATGTGGTAAGCAACCACCATGCCTTGTGTTGGCTGGCAAACTTAAAAGATCCTTCATGTCACCTAGCCTGATGGAGTCTCAGACTCCAGGATTTCGACATCACCGAGGTGTATAAGCCCGGGAGAAAGCATTCTGATGCCGACTGCCTGTCGCGCGCCCCTATTGACCCACCACTGCAAGACAACTGGATGATGACGCCTTCCTGGAAACAATAAGTGCAGATGACTTCACCGAACAGCAACGATTTGACCCGGAGTTACAAACCCTTGTGGAGTATTTAGAAGGCAAGATCGACATTGTCCCTAGGATATTTTGGCATGGACTGTCTTCGTTTTGCTTGTGAAACGACGTCCTCATAAAAAAAGAAAACTTCTCCCCAGTACGCGCAAACTACCTTCTCGTTGTGCCAGCAGCACTCCGGCCAGAAGTCTTGCACGCCCTGCACGACGATAAGACAGCTGGGCAGCTCAGGTTTTCCCACATGCCCGCAAGAATACAAGATAAGTACTATTGGCCATGCCTGACTGCTGACGTTATCCATTACGTCAAGACATGCCGTAACTGCCAGCGACGCAAGACACCACCGACAAGGCTAGCAACTTTAATACAGCTGATTGCGCCTCCTTGCTGATCATTTCAGCAGACCGGGATGGATTTGTTGGGACCTGTTACAACGTCAACATCTGGAAACAAGTGGATTGTCGTGGCCACTGACTACCTTATCCGCTACACCGGAATGAAAGCCCTGCCTAAAGGTCATGCAGTAGAAGTAGTGAAATTTTTCGTCGAGAACATCCTGCTACAGCATGGTACGCCAGAAGTCCTCATTACTGACAGAGGAATGGCTTTCACAGCTGAGCTTACTCAAGCCATACTGCAGTATAGCCAGACAAGTCACCGGAGGACCATTGCCTGCCACCCGCAGACGAATGGCCTAACGGAACGTCTGAACAAGACACTCACCAACATGTTAACGATGTATGTCGATGTCGAACACAAGACCTGGGATGCCATCTTGCCAAACGTAACCTTCGCTTACAACACGGTGGTGCAAGAAACAACACAGATCACGCCGTTCAAGCTGGTTTACGGCAGGAACTCGATGATGACTCTCGACCCCATGCTGCCACATATCACCGAAGAAGAGAACCTCAACATCGCCACCTATCTCCAGTGCGCCGAGAAGCCTGACAGCTCGCCCGCCAGCGGATCAAGAACTAGCAGAGGGCCAACAGCTGACACTACAATCTTCGACGACGCTTTGTCGAATACCAGCCCAGCAACCGTGTTTGGGTTTGGACCCTAATACGCTGACGAGGACTTAGTGAGACGTTTCACAACGCTATTTCGGACCCTACAAGATGATCCAACGTATTGGTGCACTGGACTATGAGGTCGTGCTAGACAGGATTTCGCAATCACAGCGGCACCGCTCACAGCATGAAATATTCTATGTTGTGCGCCTTAAGCCCTTCTACCAATGATAACTAACTTGGGGGCTTAGTTTGTTATTTCTCTTCAATGCATGTGCTTCAGTTTCTTGCACTCGTGTTTGTAGCATCGGGACGATGCTTTTTAAGAGGGAGGCACTGACACGTGTGCTCATTTATCCTTATTTTGGGGACTGCATTTCACCCACTAACAACTTAAAGTTATCGCTCAGCACAATATGCACCTTCATGATTGGAACCTACTGGAATGTTATAGATGGTTCTATGCATTGTCTGTTGTTACCGAAGCTTGTGTAATCTAATTGTATACACAACGCAAATTGTGTAGTACTTTCTGGAAGACACACAGACACCAGAGATTACTCTGGAAACTTCGATGACTCAGGTATACAGTGAAACCTCAATATAATGAACTTCAGGGTACTGTGGTAGATTATTATTCTGAAAGATCGTTATAGTGAAAGCCCCAAAATTAACCATTCCGCCCATCAACCCATCAGTTCATAAGTTATCACCATATGAGCTATCCACGAAAACGTCACTGTTGGCTCTCGGCACACACTGTTGCTATTTTCCATAGATTCCGCCACCCCGCACCACTGAAGCAATGTATAATAAGAGTGACGCACACAAAACAGACGCTGATGCCGAGAAAACTACCGACAAAAAGGGAGCTCCATTTCGCCTCCAAAGCGCAATGTTTCTTACTTTCTTTTTTGTTTTTCACATTTCTTGCCGTGGACACTGCAATTGTGTCGCTCGAGGCTGACACCTGAACTATGTCAAAGGACAAGCGCATTTAAACGGCACTATCTGGAAAGTGCAAAGTGCAACCGTGTGGCATCCCCATGCCTACGACGGTCACATTTTACCGCACACGCAGCTAGTATGGCTGCAGAAAGAAGCGCAAAAGAAAGAGGCATGTGCAAAAAGAAGGGTGGAAGAACGATGACACATGCCTGTGTTGCTAGGCGACACTTTTCTGGGCGGAGCATGCGCTCACAAAACCTGATGCATCGTTGCCTCCACTTGACCGCATTTTCTTTTTCTTGGGCTCTGTCTCAGTTTTTCCGAACTCATGCGCCACGACATCCGCTCTCTGTGTCTTGTCACCTGCTAGCCTACTATTTTGGCTGTCATGAAACATACACAGAAATCTAAGAATCCCCACATTTCGGAATATTAGTTTGTAGTACTGAGACGTTGTTAACATTAAAGGGAAACTGAATGAAGATCGATATTCTGAAAAGTTTGGTATTCTGAAGTTCATAGTACTGAAATAGTTTTACATTGAAATGATAAGAAGTCAGCAGGGTATTTCTGAAAAGTTTGTTAATGTGGTGTTTGTAGTAACGAGGTTTCACTGTAAAATCCGACGCGCTTGACTGGTAGATGAGATTTTCGACGATTGCTGACTTTGTTTGGCCAATAAAACGCTAATTTCATCATTTACAGTTTTGCTGCTTTCTTTCTTCACTGTCACTACAATGTGACTATATATATATATATATATATATATATATATATATATATATATATATATATATATATATATATATATATATATATATATATATATAGAGAGAGAGAGAGAGAGAGAGAGTGAGAGAGAGAGAAATGAAAAAGGAGAGGAGGAGTGCTAGTTGTCAGTGGAGAACCCCTCCTTGAAATAAATTTCTGGCTATGGCACTGAGTACCTCTGTACTATTTTGTTGCATACTTGAAAAAGCAGCAAAGAGAAACAAATCAGAATTTTTTACTCTTGGCAGGATATCACCAGTGCCGAGTTGATATTTGTTTTGCTGGTACCTTTGAACCATTGAAATCCACTCTACAGACAAGCTATGACACTAGCTTTACAATGCACATTACAAAGATGTCTCAAGCAGTGAAGAAAAGAGTAAGGGCTCTGCTGTACTCATGGTGCTTCACCCAAACTTAAAATGCAAGTTTTAATTAAAAAGAGCCCACAGCAACTAAAGTGGTGCAATGCCATAAGTTCTAATCACATGCTTGCATGTATATTCACAATGAATAGAATCCATAGATAAACATTTCCCTAGATTACCAATGCTTGGCTAAAAGGTCATGCAGCCGACAACAGAGCTACCTTGTCCTTAATGGCGTTTCGTCGGAAGAAGGCCTTGCACGATTCACATGTGAGGGCACCAAAGTTGAAGCCAAATGCCTTGTCACCACAGACACCACAAAACTTGAGCTCGCTTCTCTCACCTCCCCCAGCCATCTTGCAAAAGAAAAAAAGCACAACACAAATTACATTGTGCAATTTGCGTACACAACTTGTAGTACAACCAGCGATCTAGAGCAAACTCAGGCCACTATACAGCACTGGACTACTAGAAATCTTATTAATGAATCAGTAAAATGCTTTTGAATGCACAACTTATAGGTTCAATGCACTGCCTCCCAGAGGCTTGTTGTTGTTAGCAGTCATTGCATTTAATATTGCACATTTCGTTACATCTTGTACTCCTGAATTAAATGGTACCAAAGCACAGATGTGCCACCTAAACTGAACGCACACAAATAAGGTGAAACGTTATATATGCAAACACCAGTAATAGTATCAACATGTCAACAAAGTATATGGTTAATGAGATTTACTGAGAGTAACAAAGAATAATCGTAGGTGGCTTATGTGCAACAACACCAAATTTTATGTTACGCAACAAATACATGTTCTACCTCTGGTGCATGCTTACTGAAACATGCATTGCGTCTCCAAAATTGCATCCTTCGGTCAGTCTGTAAATTGCATTATTGTGCTTCCTTGCATTCACATTTTTATCAAATCAAAAGTAAGAACAATTGTGCATATATGATTTTTCCATGAAGCCTCTGTTGCATGTCACCAGTATTTTGTCAACGATGCTTGATGGAAATGGCAAAAGTGGTTTAATAAACTCTTTTCTTGGCATGTTGGTGGTGTTTGCTAAACATGGTTTTTGGGCACTAGATGGAACATACAAAAGGAAAAACACACATGAGGAGCCTTGTGTGTGCCTTCTTTTTGTATGTTCTATCTATCACCCAAAAACATGTTTGGCAAAAGTAGAGGCCCATGATTATACTTCTGAGCTTCCAGTTTCACTTAAAAGGGCTCCTCATTTCACTTAAAAGGGCTCCTCATACATCGGACGTTTTGGTTATACACTGAAGCTTGCAAGGTGCCATAGCATTTTGCGACAATAATTTAAAAAATTCATTCATTATTAGAAGTGTTAGGAGGAATTGAAGTGTCGCATTACCATGCTGCTAGAGGGCGAACTTCACTGCCAAAATCTACACGCTTTCTGCTTGCCTCGACTACCGTCCGCAACCTACATTCCTTCTCTTCCTCCTTCTATGCTGGAGCCGAGGGACTGCATCCCGTCACAAAGACCCTTCTCTTTCTTCACTGGAAGTGTGCTAGGAGGAATTGGAAGTGTTGCATTGCCATGCTGCCAGTAAGTGTAAGCTTCACTGCCAAAATGCACACTATTTCTTGCCTCGAATAGTGTCCGCAACCCACATTCCTTCTCTGCATCATTCCATGCTGGAGCCGAGGAACTGCATCACATCACCAAGATCCTCCTTCTTCACTCGAAGTGCACTAGAAGGAATTGGAAGTGTCGCATTGCCATGCTGCTACGAGGCGAGCTTCACTGCCAAAATCGACACACTTTCTGCTTGCCTCGACTAGAGTGCACAACCTATATTTCTTCTCTGCATCATTCAATGCTGGAGCCGAGGGACTGCATCACATCACAAGATCCTTCTCTTCCTTCACCGTAAGTGCGCTAGGAGGAATTGAAGTGTCGCATTGCCATGCTGCTACGAGGTGAGCTTCACTGCCAAAATCTACACACTTCCTGCTTGCCTCGACTACCGTCTGCAACCTACATTCCTTCTCTTGCCTCCTTCTATGCTGGAGACGAGGCACTGCCTCACATCACCAAGATCCTTCTCTTCCTTCACTGGAAATGCGCTAGGAGGAATTTGAAGTGTTGCACTGCCGTGCACTAGGAGGCGAGCTTCACTGCCAAAATTGACACAGTTTCTCCTTGCTTCAACTACTATCCGCAACCTACATTCCTTCTCTGCCTCCTTCTATGCTGGAGCCGAGGGACTGCATCCCGTCACAAAGACCCTTCTCTTTCTTCACTGGAAGTGTGCTAGGAGGAATTGGAAGTGTTGCATTGCCATGCTGCCAGTAAGTGTAAGCTTCACTGCCAAAATGCACACTATTTCTTGCCTTGACTAGTGTCCGCAACCTACATTCCTTCTCTGCATCATTCCATGTTGGAGCCGAGGAACTGCATCACATCACCAAGATACTTCTCTTTCTTCACTGGAAGTGCACTAGAAGGAATTGGAAGTGTTGCATTGTCATGCTGTCAGGGGGCGAGCTTCACTGCCAGAACGACACACTTTCTGCTTGCCTCGACTAGTGTGCGCAACCTACATTCCTTCTCTCCCTCCTTCCATGCTGGAGCCGAGGCACTGCATCACATCACCAAGATCCTTCTCTTCCTCCACTGTAAGTGCACTAGGAGGAATTGAAGTGTCGCATTGCCATGCTGCCAGGAGGCAAGCTGCACTGTCAAAATAGACTCAAGCTACGAATAAACAGCTTTTACCTTGGCACCCTCCAGTTGCCTGTAAATTGGCCCAAAAATATGAAATGAAAGAAAGACTTTCTCCTTGCCTCGACTAGCATACTCAACCTACATTCCTTCCCTGCCTTCTTCCATGCTTGAGCCGAGGGGCTGCATCACATCACCCAGCTTCTCTTTCTTCACTGTAAGTGCGCAAAAATTCACTTTCAGTGGAGGTTTTGCACCTCCTGCATTTGAACATTTACTGGTCACTTGCTATAATTTGTGATGCCATAATCAGTGATGTGAGGTAGGCATCTTATGTAAAGGCATTTATGCATGTGACCTTGATTTTCTGGCAGGAAGGTCGCACAGGTGTTTGTTTGAAATTTCAGTAGTTTTCACGCCATGGAGTGGTTTGATATTTTGCAGAGAAGCATCATCACGAAATATATAAACCACATTTGCACTGCCTAAACTTGGTGAGGGGCCCTTTCAACATTAAACAGCTTAAAAATTTGTGAAAGTAGGCTACAAAAAAAAAAAAAAGCAGCAGTTCTATACTACATTTAGCACAAACTTCACTGCATGAAATGCAATTCTGTCACCACAGCTGGTGTAGAAAAACTACAAAAACATTGTTCCATTAATTTTTAAGAGATGTTATGGAATGTGAGCGATTACAGCAAGTGCTGCTACTGCCCTCAGCAAAAGAAGACAACTTCCTTTGCAAAGCTCAACACAATAGCTTGAATGCCAAAAGTGAGTTCTATCTTGCCTGCCCAAGTTTCCAGCAGAACTTTTCTTTAAACTAGTGGTGAAGTTGAAGTTTATTGTCTATTCATACAGATACACGAGTGTCTTAGTATATCAGTGCGCGAAATGCGAAGGTTGTGGGATCGTTCCCCACCTGTGGCAAGGTGTTTTTTCATCCACTTTCACTTCCATTAATTTATCATTTTTTTATTTAATTTATTAAGCACAAGTAATTTCCCCTATGTTGTCCTTGGTGTCAGGTTTGTTGGCTTCTTATGATATGACAAATAAACTCGGGCTTATCGGTTAACCCCCTTTCTTCTCATTTATTACATAATGAGGGTCTCGAATCCGGCAATATTGACGCCTTCAGGTAGCATGTGTGGGTTTATTGACTGGTTTCCGTCACCCAAAAAGGTCACGTTCTCATAACGCCTGTGGCAGAAAGAATGTTCCACATCTGTCGCCAAGGTCTGCAAGTGGTGGCGCTGGCTAACACTCCCAGGGTTCTACATGGAAACATAAATACCCTAGAAAGTGGACGGGGAAACAGTGACGGGGAAACGGTGCCGGGGTAGCTCAATTGGTAGAGCATCGCATGCGAAATGCAAAGGTTGTGGGATCGTTCACCACCTGCGGCAAGTTGTTTTTTCATCCACTTTCATTTCCATTAATTTGTCGTTTGTTTATTCAATTTATTAAGCACAAGTAATTTCCCCTATGTTGTCCTTGGTGTCAGTGTTTGTTGGTTTCTTATGATATTAGTATATCAATGTTACAGAAGGAGGCCCTGAATTGTCAGGGGGATCTCCTATCCGTATGACATTGGTTGATTACAGGGCAGGTAAGTCTAAAAGCACTTGGCGTACAATGATTAAAAAAACATAATGGAAACAAGCAATATGAAAAAAATAGTGCAGTAAGCACAAACTTAGATATATCAGTAAGAAATATACATGCACCGAGAAAAACAAGAAGGAAAAAAAGAAATGCAACAGAAGTAGAACATCAATCCTAGAATTACAAGGAACATGCCAACAGTGACTTTCTAGTTTTTAAAGCAAAGCTTTCTTCCCCTAACCCCGAGGGTTTGGTGTGGCTGCTAATTTGTCGGCTGGCATCTTTCAGCATATATGTACCATAATATCCAGCGATGCCCACCACGAAAGAAAGCCAACCCCTGTTTTTGGCATGATTTGCAATTTTTTTTCTCTTCAAACATAGAAACATAGCCCACTGGCATTGGCAGTTGCCCGCCATCTTTCCTGCTAACCACGTCTGACCATGTGCGTGATGTCATCAACATTTTGTTCAACAATGATAGTGACTTATTTTTAAGGTTTTCAGGAAGACCGAACAAGGGCATATAAACAAAACTACCCAACCTTTAGCGATAATGGTTTATTGTACACAAAACGTTAGCCCACTCCCTCTTTTCACTCATTTTGCTCTAGGTTTAAGGTGGGTTACCTAGGGATAATATGGTACATTACATGTGCATTGAGTTCAAGATACAGCAAAAAGGCTTATATTAGCACTGACAGACAATGTAGCACCAGCAAGTGCACACCTTTCTGCATGATCAAACAAATCATGACATACAACATGCACATATAATGTCTGGGTACCCCTAAAGCCACTTAATGGAATAGCTTATGAGAGTCAACAGCTAACATGCTTCTTGGGGCCAGCTTGTGGCAGACAGACAAAGCAAGGAATGCTTGTGGCCTTGCCATGCACCACCACTGGCTATGTGCAGTCCTGGCCAGATACCCCAGAATGGCCACTGCAGATATGCTGTATTTTCTCTACGCATGGCACCTGTCATCCTCGTTGTTCCCTTGACAAGCATCACACATTGACTTGGTCTTCCTGACATTGCTGCATAGATGTCTCACAGTGGCGTAGCTTGTGAATGGTATGGTGCATAAATATAAAAATTGCATGAGATTAAGTTGTGACCTTTGCAGTGCATAAACATAAAAATTGCACATTCAGATTATAGGTTGTAATAAATGAAAAACAAAATTGTAAGTGTTGCTACTAATTGTACAGCATTTTTTTACCCTTCACTAATGCTTTGTTTCACATTGATGCCAAGATGTGGGTTGGATCTGCATATTTTTTTACAAATGTATTTTCCTTGTACGAGTCCCATGGGCGCGCAGCAGCTATTGTGGAAGGCTGAGGCACGAAAGGACAGCAACAGTTAAGGTATTTCAGCAACAGTCAGAAAAGCTTTTACAATTGAAGTCCGAAGTTACAATTTTTGTTTCCCTTGTACAGCAATTAAGCATTTTAACCCTTTATTTTATTTTCAGTGTTACTGCCAGCCTTCACAGAAGGCCTTAAGCAGGAGTGGGAAGTACAAAGAGCCAAAATGCATAACAGGAAAAAGATCCAGCTTAACAATACGTAAATCAAGTAAAAGACTACATAATAGAAGAAAAAGAGAACCAATCTAAGAAGACATGAATATAAGAAAATCAGACATGATCAGCCTGCTTGGGAGCTGGTCTGTGGCGAGTGTTGCCTGCATGCAACATACTAGAAAAACATTTGCTCCTTGCCGGGTTTCAGTATTGAGTACGAAGTTTCTAGTTAAATGTCTTCGGCCAACATTGAATGACAGGCAGCAAGAACGACAGAAAGCTGAGCTAGTTGGTAAGGATTCATAATGCAGCAAGCATCATTTGTTGGTTTAGAACAGGAAAACTGGATGAGGAAGAAGAAATTTGGCATGCGACACACTGTCTTTTGTGAGCAAGGTCTGAGGAGACAGGTCGATGCAAGATATCCAGCTGTGTCCCACATGTGATGTAAAACAAATGTATACCTATGGTTCACATATCATGAGAGCTGCCTATACAAATTGAAAACGAAGCCTCAGGTGCCCTGGAGTGAAGCCCATTTCCAGTTTCCTGCCTGGGGTTTTTTCTTAGAGCAGAAAAAATTTCTGCAAAATGTTTCTTTTTGTTGATTAGGCTTATCTTTTATATGTTTGCACATTTAGATTGAAAATAAACATTTTTTGGGTGTATTTATATGTCTTGTCCTTAAAGGGTTAAGATGGTTTAATTATTCAAACGAGGCAAACGGGCACATTTTTATGAATAAAAATGTGCGAAAATATGGGTATCACACCAGCAATTATAACTAAAGGCATAATACAAAAATGATTTAGTATATACCCAGTAATATCATTAAGCTTGGCAATAAACCATCACCACTGCCATATCTTTGAGCTGAAGTGCATTTTACTACAAAAATAGAAAAAAGAATGTATTGCAATCATCATCACCATCATCAGCCTGGTTACGCCCACTGCAGGGCAAAGGCCTCTCCCATACTTCTCCAACAACCCCGGTCATGTACTAATTGTGGCCATGCCGTCCCTGCAAACTTCTTAATCTCATCCGCCCACCTAACTTTCTGCCGCCCCCTGCTACGCTTCCCTTCCCTTGGGATCCAGTCCGTAACCCTTAATGACCATTGGTTATCTTCCCTCCTCATTACATCTTCCCTCCTCATTACACATTACATTGCAAGCTTTTCTCCAAACAAGTGCCTAAATTATTAAACTTAACCGCACATTTCAAACTTTTCTAGTCCATTGCACACATTTGTGTATTAAGTACACAAAATTTCATACAGAAATGTGTGTCCCAAAAACTGTTACACGAGTGTTTGCATAAAAAGGGGATGTGAACAATTCCATTTTGAGAAAAAGAAGGTTGAACTGCTGTAACAAATGTTCAGGTACAATAGCAAGATCCGGCATGCCTAAAATCCACCAGGCTTGGAGTCTCCCCCTTGGAAACGTCTCATCTTTGTGTGTGCTGCAGCTTGCCTTCACTTTTATCCTGTATTGTGAAAACCTTAATCTAGAACTTTGCCATCAGTCAAGAAATGGCACACTTGTCTCTAACACACTAAACTGACAAGTCTCGAGTGTCAAAAGACCAACAAACAAGCTGGAAAAATTTAGCGTAACCAATGTAAACAAACCAGAACAGCATACTTGCCACACAGGCCCCTGGTGAAAATTTCGACAAATTCAAGAGCACTAATGAGCACAAAGCACTGCTATTTTCTCTATCCTGAACCCAAATTTATAGTGTCCCGGAAATGGTGTGGAGAAATTTTGTAGACGCGTAGAGTACAGCTACAGTAAAACATTTGCGCCACAATTTAAATGAAGCGTCTCATACTAAGAGATTACGGACAATTGCAATTTACCCTCCTCCCTAGCCATGCCTTTTCTGCTCGCTTTCCGAGTAATCGGGGCTATGCTGCGCCTTCACTGGCTCTGTGTCATGTTGCGACATTATGACATTACTTCAGATGTCTTGGAGCCAGTGCATGAAGCCTCCCCAACCTCTCTGCTAGCCACCTGGCCGTCGATCCCCATCAAGAGCTATCCAAGCAGCGTGTGTTGTGAGCATTATGTCCATGTGCCAAGCATATCCAATATTCGGGTAAATGGGTGTTTTGATGGAGGGCCGGAGGCGTAAACTAAAGCACCTCCATACTACTACTACCGTTGGATACTGATACTACCTGATATGCTGCAGCAACTCTGCTCGCCTGTTGCCTTGCAGAGAGACACAATGTCATAGCTTGACATGTGGCCAATTGCTAGATTTGACGCACACAACGCAAGCTGTGCTATTCATGGTCCTCAAAAAAAAAAAAAAAAGAGAACCTTGAGAAACTGGCTTCAGAGTTTGCATTACTACAAAGCACGTAGTAACAAAAGCAGACACTTGCTGTGTGCCAGAAGTGTAGTGATAAATTGTCATTGTGCATTCTCTTTCTGCTACTTTTCTTTACAGAAACAAATTAACCAAAATTCAAACTACGTTACAAACAACATTTGTTCCGGTGAAATTATTGATGACGCAACCTGGGTAGCCAATCAGGTAGCTCGCGCAATTGACGTCACATGCGCCAACTATGTAGATGTGACGGGGCAGCTCAATACTCAGAAGGAGTGGTGCCACTGAGATGGCAAGTGATGCGCATTTTTAAAACCTTACAATAAATTATACACATTGCGCGGATCACTTCATCATCATCATCATCAGCCTACTTTATGTCCACTGCAGGATGAAGGCCTCTCCCTGCGATCTCCAATTACCCCTGTCCTGCACCAATCAATTCCAACAAGCACCCGCAAATTTCCCAATTCTGTTGCACCACCTAGCCTTCTGCCATCCTCTACAGCACTTCCCTTCTGTTGGTACCCCTTCTGTCACTCTAATGGTCCAACGGTTATCTAATCTGCGCATTACATGTCCTGCCCAGCGCCATTTTTTTCTCTTAATGTCTATTAGAATATCGTCTATACCCGTTTGCTCTATGATCCAAACCGCTCTCTTTCTGTCTCTTAAAAGTTATGCCTAGCACTCTTCATTCCATCGCTGTTTGCACGGTCCTTAACTTGTTCTCAAGCTTCTTTGTCAGATTCCAAGTCTCTGCTCTGTATGTCAGCACTGGTAAAATGCACTGATTGTATACTTTTCTTTTCTATGATAACGGTAAACTCACAGTCAGGAGCTCAGAATGTCTGCTGTATGTGATCCAACCCATTTATATTCTTCTGTGAATTTCCTTCTTATGGTCAGGATTCCCTGTGATTAGTTGACCTAGGTAAACGTACTCCTTCATAGACTCTAGAGGCTGACCTACGATCCTGAACTCTTGTTTCCTTGCCTGATTATTTATTATTATCTTTGTCTTCTGCATATTAATGTTCAACCCTACTCTTACACTCTCCCTGTTAAAGTACTCAATCATTTGTTGTAATTTGTCATTTAATTGTGACATGTCATTTAATGATCAGAATGACTGACACTAATGAATCAGTATGTTTGTACAATATTGTTTCAGGGTCTCTTTCCTTTAATAAATCAATTCCTATGTGTAGTAATATATTGGGTGAAATTGTGCACTATCTGGAACATGTTGCCTTCGGTTTTGGTTTTGAATACATGCACAAGTGTTGGAAAAATGGCTGGAACTTTTGAATGGGTTAAAGATGGAAACATAATATTTTTGCTAAATAATCTTGAAGATGAATTTGTGAAATTCAAAGAACAGAAATCTCTTTTTCTCAATAAAATAATTTTTTAAAAGGTGGTGACATACATTAAAGCCTCATAAGCTGACAAACCTCAGGAAGGTCCTGCTTAAGGAATTTCCATTGTTGGTCTGATATTTATACAGCCCTATAGGGTATTGGGAGTAACATCATCATCAAGCAGAATAATTTTGTATCACTGCTGCTGCCAGCGGCATCAAATGTGGATGGTTGTGTGGGCCAACCCTTGGAATCATTTGCCAGCGATGAACCACGATGACAGCCATTACCACTTACAGTGAAAAGCTGTCTCAATCAGTTGCCTTGGGGAAAAATAAAATTGCCTTGCAGGCAGACCTTGTTGTCAAGAGCCCTACAGTGTGCACAGTAAAATCCAAAAACCTCCAATTATCAAATTTAATGAACCCTGAAAGAGTGGGCCGGTACTGTGGCAGCCATTCTATATATTTGGCCCTCGTGTGAACTGCAGACTTAGATGATCTCAGAGGACAGGCCTCGTTGGTATCTGCTGAAAGACACCGCAAAGACGAAAGGGAATGTGTGCTGGGCCTTGCATGAAAACTGCTGAGAGCCTTTACTATCAGCTGTCCTTAATGTATACCTGCTAAGAGCTTATATGGACAGGCCACTTCTACAATGCTAAACACCTTGCCACTAGTCACCACCACTTATGTGAAAAAATCAATTGACAGCAGTTATAATTTGTAAACAAATTATGGGGCTTTACGTGCCAAAACCACTTTCTGATTAATGAGGCACGCCGTAGTGGGAGACTCTGGAAATTTCGAACACCTGGGTTTTTTTAACGCGAGTTATAATTTGTAATGACATTACTGTAGTACCAAACATTTGAAAAGTGCATTTGATTGTGATGGTGTATGATACCACCACGAGTTAAAGGAGAAGCCACTTATAATCACTACCAACATCACATTGTTACGGAAGGATGAACGAAGAGAGGAAGAAGAAGATGGCGAGACGCTGGCTGCTGCGGGTTGTTGGCGGTCAGCCATCTTGTCTACACTGACTCATCCTCTATATGTATTGTAAATACAGTCTTTATATACTCCTAACATCCCCGTAACATATTGGTGGAGGTGCAGGGTACCACGGCTGGAAACTGAGCTCTGCAGTGGACGTCGCATCACCGTCCGCACCATGAATGACGGTGAACACGCGGGATCAATGTCGTTGCTGCCTCCAACATTGCCGTCGCCACCTACGTCACTGTCGCCTTCGGTTGTGGTTGTGCAACCCAAAGATCCTGCAACTTACTGCGGGACCGATGGCACTGATGTTGGAGAGTGGGTGGCTATGTACGAACGTGCGAGTGGAATCAACAGATGGGACCCTACGCTTATGCTAGCCAACCTGTTGTTCTACCTACGAGGCTTGGCAAAGGTGTGGTACGAAAACCACGAAGAGGAGCTAACCAGCTGGGACCAATGCAGAGAAGTTGACAGAGTTGTGTGGCAAAGCAGCCAGCCGTAAGATTGCTGCAAAGCAGGAACTGACCTCCCGTGCCCAATCCCCCACGGAGTCCTATGTCTCGTACATCCAGGACGTGCTGGCACTTTGTCGTAAAGCTGATCGCGATATGACAGAAGCTGAAAAGGTCAGGCATGTGCTTAAGGGCATTGCTGACGACGCCTTTAATCTGCTCATGTGCGAAAGCTGTTCTACAGTTGATGCACTCATTAAAGAGTGTCGACAATTCGAGCAGGCAAAAAGTCGACGCGTCTTGCAACCATTCGCCAGACTTCCCAAAAGTGCCGCAACGTTGACGTGTGAAGGTCAACCCACACAGCAGCATGCGTTGTCATCAGAGGACGTGGTGCGAATCGTTCGACGTGAACTGGATGCGATGGCACATGCAGCTTTCTGTTCGCGTAGCCCTGATGCTACCACTTTTTCGGTTCCCCTTGTACAAGGCATCGTTCGCCAGGAACTTGAAAACATTGGATTACATTCTGTCTGTGCTGTCGCCAATCCCAGAGCTAACGAACGCCCTTCTACTACTTTCGCTCCACCCCGACACTTCTCTCTGTGTTATCGCAACCCGACTGAGTGGAGAACTGCGGACGACCAGCCTATATGTTTCACCTGTTGCCGCATTGGTCATATCGTCCGATACTGTCGCAACTCGTGGCCCTCAACACCTCGCATGTTGACCAACCTGAGCTATATTGATGGAAATGCCCGCAATGTTTCGCCCACTGCTGAGTCTAACAGCGCCTACAACTCTGCTAGGAGCACATGGTACAGCCGCTCACCATCGCCGCGCGCGCGGACACCAGCCTCGTTCACCACAAACATGTCGCCCATCTTCCCATTCGCCGCAGCCACGTCGCCTTTCGTCCCCTGTGGCGTTTGGCCGCACCCTTTCGGAAAATTAAAAAATGCAGCCCTCGGAAGTGGTGCTGCATTGCCTACTACCGCAGCAAATCCTCTGTCTGTGCCCACAAGAAGTGTAATAGACGTTAAAATAGACAGCATGCCTGTCCAAGCACTCGTCGACACTGGAGCCCACTTATGTGTGATGAGTGCTAGCCTACGTAGACGCTTAAAGAAGGTCCTCACCCCAACAGCTACCCGAGTGCTTCGTGAGCGATGGTGGTGCGCTGGTTGTTCTTGAAATGTGTACTGTGCGTTTAATTATAGCCGGCCGCCCTACTTCTGTTCTCTTTGCTGTGATCGACAACTGCCCTCACAACGTTATCCTTGGATCGGACTTTTTATCCACTCATTCTGCTGTCATCGACTGCACTACCAGCGTTCTTCAGGTTGAACTGCCTCAACTCGCCGATGCTCCGAGCACCACCCCACCGCACTTGTGCTCACTTCACGATGTGCGTCTGTCACCCAAGGCAGTTACTTACGTCACTTTGACCGCCCAGCCACAGGTCCCTGACGGTGAATATGTGCTTCGCCCCGTCATCGATGTGCTTTTGAACCGGAAAGCTGCTGTTCCGCATACGTTAGCTATGGTTACTAACCACGACGTCGTTTGACCACTTCTGAATTTCAGCCTGTGCCCTCAAGTGATTCCGGCCAGCATGTCCTCAGCCAGCGTCTCTAGTGGTTCTGAATTTGACATTGAGAGTTTGAATGCCGAGAGTGGCTATTAGCGCCAATTGCAGCTCACAGCTCTGGTTCCTTAATGGATGACTTCGTGAAAATGATTGCACCTGACCTCACCTCTGCACAGGCCACGGACATACGTCACCTGCTTGAATTGTACAGTGACATCTTTGATTTCGGTGACAGGCCTTTAGGCCAAACATCTGTCGTTCACCACCGTATAAACACTGGAGACACAAATCCTATTCCTCGGGGTCCTTATTGGGTATCGCATGCTGAACGTCGAGTCATCCAATCAGGAGTGGACAAAATGCTCTGCAAAAGGGTCATCAAGCCATCAACCAGCCCTTGGGCTTTGCCTGTCGTCCTTGTGAAAAAGAAAGATGTTGCCTGGTGTTTTTGCGTCAATTATCACCACTTAAACAAGATCACGCGCAAAGACCTCTACCCACTACCACGCATCGATGACATTTTGGACTGCTTGCACGGAGCTAAATACTTCTCTCGTCCATCGATCTTCGATCCGGCTACAGGCAGATTTCAGTTGATGAAATAGACCACGGGAAGATGGCCTTCATCACGCCGGATGGCTTATATCAGTTCAAAGTCATGCCCTTTGGCTTATGCAATGCTCCTGCGACATTTGAACGTATGATGGACTCTCTTCTGCGAGGCTGCAAATGGACCACCTGTCTTTGTTACCTTGATGACATAATTGTTTTTTCTCCCACGTTCAGCAGCCACCTTACCCGACTCGCTGCAATTCTTGCAGTCTTCCGAAAAGCCGGCCTTCAACTGAACTCCATAAAGTGTCAATTCGGGCGCTGTCAGATTAGTGTTGGGACACCTCGTTGACGCATCCGGTGTCCAACCAGATCTGGAAAAAGTTTGCGCCGTACACAGTTTCCTTGTGCCACGTTCTGCTTCTGATGTGCGCTGCTTCGTCGGCCTGTTCTTACTCTCGCCGTTTCGTCAAAAACTTCACCGACATCACTCGGCCTTTGACAGGTCTTCTAAAGAAGACACCATTCTCGTGGGTCTCTGAGCAGGCTCACGCATTCGCTGCTCTCATCAGGTTTCTGACCACCCCTCCCATACTTGCCCACTTTGATCCATCTGCAATGACTGAAGTCCACACTGACGCAAGTGGCCACGACATTGGTGCTGTTCTCGCCCAACACCAGAACGGTACCGAGCAACGCTCTTAAATTCTTTCAGTTCTCAAACTGCTGAGCGGCGCCTGGCCCCTTTCCGTTGCGCGCCGCGAGAGGGCGTGCACGACGGAGTTAGCCCGGCAAGGCGCAGCGTAGCAGCATAGTAGCAGCACGTTGTGCGCAGGTGGCCGCTGTGCATAGTCGTTTGCTCACGTTTGCGCTCGCACTCGCGGTATTTAATGTTTAGTGCATCGCGCTGCCCATCGTATGCACTATGGCACGCTGCTTCGTTCCAGGCTGTAAGAGCGGCTACGACTCCACGCGATCCGTGGACAAGAGACATTTTTTCAAGGCACCGCGCAATGCTGAGCGCCTTCAACAGTGGGAGCGCGCTATACCACAGCTGGACAAGAAGCTTTCAAGCTCGTGTTCCGTCTGCGACCTCCACTTCAATTCAATGATGAGATTTTGAAGGTCTTCGAACACAACATACCGCGCGACAAATGGACGCTGAAAGATGACGCCGTGCCTCGCCTGTTTCCGAACTGCCCAAGTTACCTCTCGAAACCCACAGGGAAGCGCAGAGCACCAGCTCCCAGACGATCACCAGCACAACAAAAGCGGCATAAGAAACAAGGTGAGTGTGTGGATGCTGCTGTCAGAGCTGCCGACGACGAAGCGAGCTTGCCTACCGATGACAGCATGCCGGCGGAGAATGTGTTTCATGTGCTCAGTCGCGTGGCGAAAGAGGGACGAAAAATTCGAGGTTGGTCCCTTGACGTTGTTAAGGCAACGGTCGTTTTGTACAAGCTCGAGATAAGAAAGAATATCCCGCATGTAGAAATGTCTGTGGTGTTGTCAGACAGCCTTAATTTAATTATCAGCGCAGATGGTCGAGTTGTGCCACGCAGTGTGTATGCCGGGAAGCAGACCACTGAGTTCAAGTGTATGGAAGACTTCACATGCCTCGTGCTATATGTGGAACAGCTGAAGCTGTGTAAGGGCTGTCCTGCAAAGAAGTACCCAAAAATCTCTTCGTCAGTGGTGGCAACAAAGCATGGTGAAACGTGGAGGCGCAACACATGCACGGTTTTGAGTGTCAATGCTACATGTGCTCAGTGCCTGCTCTCGAGAAGCTTTTCTTGCAGCGGACGAAACAGCAAAAAGATACCAAGAAAAAGCAGGCTGCTCGCTTGAAGTTACTGCGTCGCAAAGCAATTCGTGCAACCTCAAGGCGAGAAAAACTGAAGGAAGAAGTCGTTCTGATGAAGAGAAAGCTTAGTGCAATTACAGAAGAGACAATTGACTGCTCTCTTCATATACTTCCGGCCAGGCAGCAACTAGCTTTCAAAACAGCTTTCATGGCTGCAAAAGCCAAGTCAAAAAATGGGAGGCGATATGATGATGAATGGCTTATGACATGTTTGTTACTGCAAATCTCAAGCCCGAAGGCCTACACTTGGTGATATGCAGCTGCTACCACTGCCATCAAAGGCTCGCCTTCGCCAAATAATAGCAGGAATACCATGCAAGTATGGATTCAACCAAGTTGCATTGAACAGTGTCAGAAGCCATTTCAGCAACAAAAGTCACTTGACACGGCTAGGAGTATTGCTCCTTGACGAGATAAAGTTGAAGCGAGGTGTCTCCTTCAATAAGGCCTCATGCAGAATGGATGGCTCTATAGACTATGGTGAAGTCATGGCACCAAATGCAAACCACCTTGCTGATCATGCATTGGTACTGATGTTTGTGCCACTGTTCGAAGACTGGGTGCAGACTAGAAACACGAGAGAAAGTAGCCATCGCAAACAAAAAAGCTCGTCTTTTGTAAAGCCACGCGGTAAATTCATAAGCCGTATGCGGCTCCTGTAATAAAACCTTTTGAACTCGTTGAGAAAAACAAAGATCTTGTCTTATTTCTTTCTCTTTTAGTTGTTAGTATCTAGCCACGGCCGCAGGATAAAAAGCGGCCGTGCTCTAGCAGACGCAAACGACGGCCGCAGTGAAGAGTGGTCCGTCACAGCTTTGGGCGCAAGTGCATTCCTTGTTCAGTTGGCTAAGTCGTGGCATTTTTTAAACTTGGGAATGGGTACGAAATAAGCTGCAAATATATAAATGACGCGCTGTGCATATTTGGCGATTTCAACAAAAATAACGCCACTCGCTAAGCAATCGCCAGCGCTTCGCAGCGTAGGGCGCCGAGCACGGCCGGGCTAACAGCGGCCGCTGCGCCACCTGTTGAGTGGAAACGAAAAGGGGCCATGCCTCGACGGCCGCCGCAAGGGGAGTTTGACAACTGAAAGGATCTAGTAACGTTGGTACCGAGTGCGTGACAGCTTACGCCAGCCGCCTGCGGTCACCTGCCGAGAGAAATTACTCCATCACCGAGTGGGAGTGCTTGGCTTTAGTTTGAGCTGTCGCCAAGTTCAGGCCATATTTGTACGGTTGCACGTTTTCAGTCATCACAGACCCCCACGCACTCTGCTGGCTGTCTTCCCTCCGGGACCCGACTGGACGGCTTTGTCGCTGAGCTTTGTGGCTCCAGGAATTTTCATTTAGTGTCCATTACGAGACTGGACACCTCCACAAGGATTGCTGACTGCCTCTCACGTCACCCCGTGGATCCTCCTGATCCTGTTGCGCATGATCCGGTGACCTGCATGGTGGGCTTTGACTGATATGACTGTCATGCGCACTGAACAACAACGCCACGCATCCTTACAGTCCATCATCGCCGGAGTGCAATCTGGCAGCACCGACGGCATGTGCCGCATGTTCGTGCTGCATGACGGCATCTTCTACTGCCGCAATATCAACCCTGACGGCCCTGAGCTGCTGCTTGTCCTTCCTAGTAATCTGCGACCTGTCGTTCTCTAACAACTTCACGATGCACCGACGGCGGGACAGCTTGGAGTTTTGCGTACATTTGACCGCATACGACACCGGTTCTTTTGGCCGGGTCTCTACCGCTCTGTGGGTCGTTATATCGCAACTTGCGAATTGTGTCAGCGCCGGAAGAAACCTCCACTGCCACCTGTTGGACGACTCCATCCAATTGATGTTCCCTCTGAACCGTTCTTTCGTGTAGGCCTTGACCTGCCTGGCCCTTTTCCGACGACTAGGGGGAATAAGTGGATCGCCGTCACTACTGATTACGCGACACGCCACGCGATAACAAAGGCGTTGCCGACTAGTTGTGTAACAGACATTGCCAATATTCTCTATCACAACATCGTTCTTTCGCACGGTGCACCTCGACAGTTACTTACAGACCGTGGCCGCTCGTTCGCGTCTCGAGTTGTCAACGACCTCCTTTGCTCTTGTGCCACTGAGCACAAGCTGTCCACCGCCTACCCCCCACAAATGAGCGGTCTTAGGGAACGTCTCAACCGAACGCTCACAAAGATGCTGTCAATGTATGTTTCCAACGATCACCGCGACTGGGACGCCACACTGGCCTACCCGACATTCGCGTATAACTTGTCCTGACATGACCATCACAGGATATTCACCCTATTATCTTTTGTATGGTCGCGACCCCACATTGCCATTTGACGCCATCCTACCTTCCGTGCCCCGCATTGCCACTCAGTACGCTCGCGAAGTCATCGATTGTGCTCACATGGCGCGTCAAATCGCCCGATCTCGCTTATTAGCCTCGCAGCATCTTCAGAAAGAGCGTTACGACGAGTGCCATCGCAATGTTCAGTTCGGCCCAGGTGCTTGGGTGCTGCTGTGGTCACCATGTCATCGGGTCGGCCACTCCCAGAAGCTTCTCTCTCGCTACACGGGGCCTTATGAAGTCCTACGTCAAGTTAACGACGTCAATTATGAGATCGCGCCATTACAGTTTGATCCATCCTCAAGTCCGCTGCCTGTTGACGTCGTGCACGTTTCGCAGCTGAAGCCATACTTCGCTCGCAGTTCTTTGCCTACCATGCGCCGAGACGGGGCTTCACCACCCGAGGGTCCTGTTACGGAAGGATGAAAGAAGAGAGGAAGAAGATCGCGAGACACTGGCTGCTGCAGGTTGTTGGTGGTCAGCCATCTTGTCTACGCTGACTCATCCTGTACATATATTGTAAATATAGTCTTTATATACTCCTAACATCCCCATAACAATATTACGATGGTAGTACATGACAGTAGGACATTGCAAGAAGCACTGATCAATATGTCAGAAATATTGCAGCAGGTCATGCACCTCTGTCAGCAATGATGAGAGGAAGACACAACTTGAGCTTAAAACACTTGCCGCAGGATTGTACACGTATGCTGTAGCACAAATTTTTTCATGTCCCACCAGCTGAAAACAACCCTATCCATCCAATGCATTGTGCTTTGCACCACAACCACCCGAACACTGCTTACCCTGAATGAGCTCACACAACCACTTTTCAACGTACTTTCTTTATGTGTACAGCCAAATACTGGAATGATCTCATCAGCCAAATAGCCGTGATGACTGACCACCTTCTCTTCAAAGACTCCATCCTTAATGACGATACTGATCGATGATGCTTATGTTGACTGCCATTGTAATACCACCCCTCATGTTTATGCTATGTTTATTAATGCAAAAGCATTATATGGTTCACGACAAAGAAAATCCGGGATAGTTGTTGGCGCTCGCATGATCACTGATGGTCCAAAAAGTCAGCGAACCCACGACCATTGGTGGGAAGCGAAACCATGACCTCTGGCGTTAATTAAGGTGAAGTTAATTAAGATATAGTTAAGCCACTCGAACCCACGACCACTAGTGGGAGTCTAGTACACGACTGTTGGTGTTAAGGTGAATTAAGGCACAGTTATTTAAGATATAGTTCATTAAGGCACTCGAATCCATGACCATTGGTGGGAGTTGTACCCACGGCCTTTGGTGTTAGTTAAGACAAAGATAATTAAGGCATGTTTAATTAGGATGTGGTTAATTACGGCACTCATACCCACAACCTTTAGTGGGAGTCGAACCTATGACCTTCAGTGTTAAGTCGAAGTTAAATCAAGACAACTGAAAGGGCATAGGTATCACACAGTGGTCACAATGCTTTCGCATTCATCCACATAGAAATAACCAAGTGAACCTTGGAATTTTTTTTCTAACCCTTCTCCCACCTACCTGGGTCACTGGGTAGTCAGTGGTGGAATGTATAGCTCATCGGGCTGCTGTGCCGGGGCAGCAGGGATTGAAACCAACCATCAGACCAATTTGGGCCACTGAGTATGTGGCAATGAGTACATACGTTCCTCTCTACAACGAACCTCTTTTGCGCTGACGTGTGTCACTGTAGACACAGGACTGGGTATGTGCCAGTTAGTCTTGCTAGTCTTCAATGAACGTCTTTGACGCCAACTTGGGTAATAAGTATATGCCACTGGGAATGTGCTGTTCTACAATGACGAAAAAGATCCCTTAAATTTCTCCGATGCTGAGCAGAATTGAACCCACCTCATAAGGGATCCTCAAGGACAGCAACCCAATGCATTAACAGGCTGCATCACAAATGCACTGGGTATGTGCCGCTTTTTAATGAGCAATTTTCACGCCAACGCTTCAGCGAGCGGCACTCGGTATGTGCTGCTCTTCAATGAATCTCTGGCCAACTTGGGTTACTTAGTATTGTTACGATCGGCCTGCAGGGGCACTGCTCTGCAAACCTATCTCAGCCCGCTGCAGTTGTTTCGATCTACCCGCAGAGGTGGTGTCCTTCAGAGAACTGGTGACGCCGACAACACTAACCGACCATGCACTTCCTTCGGAGAACTGGCGACCACAGCAATGTTAATCAACCGTGTGCCTCCTTCGTCGAGTCGACGGCGCCTGCAAGTCAAGCCACGTTTGGCGGGCCGTGTATTGTTGATTGATTCGCCGTCACCTTCATGGTCTATTTGCAGCAAGAGAGCTTCTCTGAAAAGGGTGTTTTGCAGTGCGTTTTCTTGTGCCCCAGGATTCGTCACAGTCTGCTGACACTCGTGGCGGCTACCGGAGAAATCAGCACTGGAATTAAGAGGCACCGGCTGGGGTCAAGCGTGGCAACCTGGCTACGAGGACCCGCTCAACTCGGTGGGTTCTGGGAATCCGAAGTGCATATGTGAGCCCTCCCCCTCAAAGGCGGGTCTGACTACGCCCCAACGACTGTAGACGGTCCGATTGGCCGAAGGTTGGACAGCAGTTTTCCCTTCCCTAAGGATCTAGGGAGGACAGAGTGTTTTTTAAGCAGCTGTGTGCTCGACAAGCGGGGTGCTTGGAGCTTTGTGCTCGTGTGCTGTGAGTTTCGGGCTCCATTTGGGAGTCATGCTAGACTGTTGAAATGTATCTCATGTCTTAATGTAAATAAATCCTGTACTCCTAGTTCTCGATGAGAGCAAGTTCCTCCCTACAACCACATCCCAAGCATGAGCGAGTTGGACGACGGCATGGGCCAGCTACCACACAGTTCATGCCGGCTTACAAACCTTACAACTGGATGCCAGCGGTGAGATCATCCTACAACTCTGACAGTATGTAGCACTGAGGGAACAATTCTCAGCGTTTGCAGGCACCGATACGCCACACTTCTCGTGTCGGAGGCAACGGGCATTCTTCGCAGCAGTGTCACTACATGGTGCAGCAAGCCCAAAAAGATGCACGACAGAGGAGGAGCCCGGTTGCCACATGGCGTGTTTCTCGGTGTTCCCACACGCCGGAACGCCACACATTTCGGAGGCCACATGCAGCCTTCGTGACGACACTAGATGCTGCTGAGTGTTCTTATTATGGAAGCGTGAACGAGGAGTCCCACTGTAGTACATGCCTCATACTTACCTCGCAGTGGCAATACGCTGTGTTTCTATATTGACTCAATGCAAACACATTTCTGTCGACAGTCATCCCGAGATCGATTCTGACATACTTCCTTGACACTGTAGTCATATTGGCATTAGAAAGGTGAAGTAAAAACAATTTAAAATGTAAGTGATCACATTTAAACAAAAACTAGTGCAATTCAACGTAGATAGTATATAGCCAACAGCTATGTCACTGCTGTTGTTGAGATGCAACATAAATGTCTGAACTTGTGCGCTATCAATGAAAATGTATGTGATGCTCAAGTAATAACCATGCTAGTGACACTGCTTCCCCTTGTCTAGTTGAGAAACCTGAAATTATAACTGCATGCCTCTGTGTTCACAGCATGAAAGTTGTGGCAATGCGCAGGCAGCAAAATATTCATTTAATTTACTGGCAGCTTGAAACAAGGTGTCCAAATGCAGTGCCCACATATGTCCAGCAGTAAATATTTATTGCTGACAATTTTTTCACCGCTGTGGTATATTGAAAAACAGACCAAGCTGTGTCGTTTTTCTGGCTTATGTCAATGAGCATGTAGTTTTTAAGTTTTTCTAATAAGTGTAGGATGAAGAAAGCTAGTCGCAATGACATCCTTGAAGTTTTGAAGCCGAGTCGCTGACTAAATTACGAATAGCCCATTAATTACATTAAGAGAGCGCAATATGCCTAAAAGTTTCGTGCCTAAGATAATGTTGTAACAAGTTCGACACAAACAGCTCAAATTCGTTGTATTACACTGACTGGTAGAGGAAGTTAGGATTCTGGTGCAACACTAACCGTCGCTGCACCGACACAGCGTGCATTACACAAGAGCAGCAACAGATCGGAGACGCAGCACACTTTTATATACAATACAATCTGCGTTTTGGACACAAAGGCGTTCACAATGGCCAAAAGAGCGATTTCGATAACGTGAAGGCGCTGTTCAGCTCGCCTCACTGCTGATCACGCAAAAGCGAAACTCAACGCAAAAAAGACGAATGAAACCATGACGTACTCGCCGTGCTTCTGGGCCGAACCCGTACACGATTTCATGCGCCTTGCACAAGCGGCGTCAGCCACGCACACTCATACACAGATTCGGTACAGGACCTTGCGCTGCCTTGCGCGGTTTGAGCTGTTGATCTTGGCAAACACGTGATGCATGGCGTAGCAGCAGTCCGCCCTTCTAGCTGTAGATATTGCAGTGCGCCGCACGCTGGTCGGCAGCGCCCGATTCACTGCACCGTCGTCGCCTTCGAGCAGCCAGCGTGCCGTTCCTCACGCCACCGAGAAGCTAAACAGTAGAGTGCGCTAGAATACGGTTGAGACTGCGGCGGCGCATGCTTTGCAGTGATGCGCGCGACGACGAAAAATACTGTGGCGGCGCTGCGATCGAAGTGGATTGGGCCGCATCGAGGTCGCGCCGTTGGTAACTGCTGGCAATTCTGCTCGGCGGGGTCGTTCGTACTGCTTCGCGCCCTGCTGTTTACAATGAGACCACTCAAATAGTGTTTATAATTGGCTATGACATGTATTTATGGCTTAGAAATATATGCGTTTCTTGCTCTTCTTTATTTCATTTTATATATTTTTAGTGCCACTTGGTGACTGCGCGTGAATTGCGGCCGCAGTGTCGGCTTTCATTTTACTATGTTATTGTACGGTTCCCTTTGGAGGACAAATATTTTTCTGTGTGCGTGTGTGCGGCAGCCTAGGCAGAGGCTGCCCCCGCTCCCCAGAGACGATTTCAAGATTATGCGACCGAAGGCACTCGTAGTCAAGTCGCTCAAGCAATTTCAAGTGACCCGGGCCGTAGCCGCGGCATGCAGCAACAAGTTCGAGGGAAGGGATCACGAGGCTTCTCACAGGATCCAACATAATAATCGTGAGCACGCCGAACTAGGAGGCCGCCCAGCTCGCGAGGCGCATCACTAGCCTCACGATCGAGGGACGCTCATACGACGTGAACGCTTACGTGGCCGCACCGGAAAACACCCGGCGTGGCGTGATACACGGAGTGGACCCCGGAGCGACACCGGAGGAACTGAAAGCCGACTTGTGGACGCGCACACAGGGCGTCACCATCCACAGCGTCCGAAGGCTAGTAGTAGTATAAACTTTTATTTTAAAAAAAGAAAAAAATCACACTCAGGTCCAGTGGGTGGGTCCCTCAGTCCAGGGCCCCACTGGCGATCGCGGCACGCCGGGCTTGGTCGAGAAGGGCCAGTTGGTCCTCCCGCACCGTGCTGGCTAGCCACACCTCCCACTGCCTACTGTTGGAATTTTGCCCCATAAGGGGTGATTGGATTTCTTGTGGCCGACTCTGGCACGACCATGTGATATGGTCAAGAGATGGCCGCCCTCCGCACCAAGGGCAAGTGTTGGGATACCGGGTGGGGTGTATGTGGTGTAGTAGGAGTAGGTGTGGGTATGTACGGGTTTGTAGTCGGCGCCAGTCCCGCATTTGCGCTGAGTCCAAGGATGTGTCTGGAAAGCTATACCGTTGCCTTCCTCGTCTCTGTGCCTCCAAGATATCTTTTGCTGTGATCGGAGATTCTACGAAAGTGCGTTCCGTCGCTCGGATGCTATATTCTCGAGCGAGGCGGTCCGCCCTCTCGTTACCGCTCACTCCGGCGTGCGCCGGACACCACGTAATTGCGTGGTGTTCCTTGAGATTTCTTCCTAGGATTTTGACGGTGAGTTTGGGCAGGGTGCCTGCCATGAAAAGGCGACATGCCGACTGCGAGTCGGTTAGTATTAACGCAGAACGTGCTCTATTTTCAGCGTCACGTATAGCCAGAGCCACCGCAGTAGCCTCTGCTGTGGCCACCGACCCTGTTCTGACTGTTGCGGAAATAGTAGTTTGTGCGTTTGTGGCTACCACAGTGAAAGTTTTGCTATCCTGTTTGCATGCGTCCGTGTAATAAAACTCCGGATTTCTACCGAACCTGCGTTCGAGTGTCCTGGCCCGTGCAAGGCGCCGTTGTCTGTGGTATTTCTCGCTCATGTTTTTAGGGATTGGGGACACAGAGATCTGCGCTCGTATGTTCGGTGGGAGTAGTTCTGTTTGGTCGTTACAATGGGCCGGTCTGAGTGGATACCCTAATCGACGGAGAAGTGTTCGACCTTGCTCCGTGGAATTGAGCCTTTCTCGTTGTGCGATCAGTGTTGCAGCCACGAGTTCTTCAAACGTGTTGCTAATACCCATTGCATTTAAAAGGGTCGTGCTAGTGCAAATCGGTAGACCAAGCGCCGCCTTATAAGCTGTGCGTATAAGGGCGTTTATTTTAGTTTCCTCTGAGCTTGAGACTTTTTGGAAAGGAAGGCCAAAGGTTACACGGCTTATGATAAATGCCTGTACGAGCCTTATCGTCTCTTCCTCCTTGAAGCCTTTTCTGTTTCTTGCTACTCTGTTTATCATCCTAGACACGCTGTTAACCGTTTTCCGGAGGTTTGCGATCGTGTGCCCTACTGCTCCATTTTCCTGTATCCATAGTCCGAGTATCCGAGCTTTAGATACCTCCTGTATTGTTTGACCTCCCAGAGCAAGCTTTATCGGAAGTCTATCGTCCTTTCGTGTATAAGGCGCTCTTACTCGGATTAGTTCGGACTTCTCCGGGGCGCAATTCATGCCAGCCTGTGTTACATGATCCTCAACAATGCCAATTGCCTTCTGGAGGGTTTCCTGACGTTCCCCTAGAGATCCCTTTGCGGTCCAGAGAGTTACGTCGTCCGCGTAAATCGCATGTCCTCAGTTTGGGATTCGCTGTAGTTTCACCGCTAGTCCTTTCATCCCTATATTGAAGAGTAGCGGTGAAAGAATTGAACCTTGCGGCGTTCCTCTTTTGGGGGTCTGTAGAACATCTGAGCGGGTGGATCCTAGCCCTATCGTGGCTGTGCGGTTGTCTAGAAAGGATTTTATGTATTCATAAGTGCGCTGTCCGCAGTGCATGTTCGATAGTTCCGTTAAAATGCTTTCGTGCGAGATGGTATCGAAAGCTTTTTTGATATCTAATGCTACTATGAATCTGTCTGCATTTCCTCTCTCTGTGTTTAATACTTCTTTCAGTAGGAGAAACACGTCCTGTACCGACATATGCTGTCTAAAGCCGAACATAGTTTCCGGGAAAAGGTTGTTGTTTTGTATGTACCTAGTGATTCTCATCTGTATAACCTTTTCAAAAAGCTTACCCAGACATGAGGTAAGGGATATGGGTCGGAGGTTTTTTATGTCCCTCGGTTTCCCTGATTTCGGTATTAGAATTATCTCTGCATGCTTCCATGCCTGTGGGATTTGACCTCCTTCAGTCCATACATGTTTGTTAAAAAGATCTGTTAGCCCTGTTAAAGCATTGAGGCTAAGATTGCGAATCATGGCGTTTGTTATTTTGTCCGGTCCAGGCGCCGTATTTTTCTTGAAAGTTTGCGCTGCCGCGAAAACCTCTGCCACCGATATAGAGGCATCTAGCTCCTCATTGTTCCTTCCTAAATATGTGGGAGTATCATGGTTTTGCGTGGAATTTGCTCCTATATACATGTCTTCCAGTGTGTGTAGGAGATGGTTGTCAGCGTCTCGAAATTCGCATTCAAGCAATCGCAGATCTCGGTTCGTCGCTGTTTTTGTACTTGCAGGATCTATCATGCTTCTCAAAATGGCCCATGTATTTTTTGTGTGTAAGGTTCCTTGTAGAGATTCACAGAATTGGTGCCAATTATTGTTTTCTAGTGTTTGTGCATAAGCATTAGCCTCCTGTGTTAGTTGAGCTATACGTATTTTGAGCTTTCTATTTAATCTTTGTCTTTTCCATCGTCTCGTCAGGCTTCTGCGTGCTTCCCATAAATGTATGAGGCGGCTGTCTACCGCTGTTATATCCGATGTTGTAGTAATCTCCCTCGTTGCTCTTTCGTGTGTTTCGCGTATTTGCTCCACCCAGGTTTCAATATCTTCTGGGAAAATGAGCTGCTCTTGTTTATCTCGATATACAGTCCAGTCTGTAATGCAAGCCCTCCCTAAAGAGCGACAGATTTTGGGGGAATTGATACCTATCGAGACAATGTTATGGTCACTTCCCAAATTTTCCTCCAAATTTGTCCACCGCGTCTCCCCTGGATGGCTCGAGAAAGCTAGATCTGGGGTTGTATCCGCCGCTACACTATTGCCTAAACGTGTGTAACACCCCGGTATTGTAATGAGTTCTAACCCGTATCGATCTGTCGTCTCAACTAGTGATTTTCCCTTCACTGAGTCTTTGTTGTAACCCCAGGCGGAGCGTGGTGCATTGAAGTCACCAACCACTAGCAGCTTGTCTTTTCGCTCCATGTCTGATATTGCATAAATTAGTAGGGTATCGAAGCATGGTGCTCGCTCTCGAGGAGGACTGTATATATTTACGATTACAGTCTTGGCTTTATTTCTTTTGCATGGCCACACCGTTAGTATTTGATGCTGTGTGTCGTGCTGTGGCATATACGTGACGCTGAGGGCCAGGTCTTTTCTCGCAAAGCTGGCGACCCTAGGATAATCAGGATTGGAATACGTCTCGTATCCTTTTAGTTTTTGTGTAATTTGCCCAATTTCTTGTAGGCATATAATGTCGGGTAGGACTGGCGCTGACTGTATATATTGTGCAAGGGCAGCATGTTTGTTACGTAACGTACGGCAATTCCACTGCCATACCTCAAGGTTTTCAGTGTTTCTGTGTGTCGTGTCAGCCATGAATGGTACTATCGCTATCCGTCGTCTCTATCACTTTAGGACGACGGGTAGGAGCTCCTGGGCTATCATTAATGCGTTTTCTGTGGTTACTTTGATGCAGCTTAGGGAGTCGTCTACGTGTCTCTTAAAGGGACACTAAAGGTTACTATTAAGTCAACGTGGACTGTTGAAATACCATCACAGAAACCTCGAAACGCTTGTTTCGTGCCAAGGAGAGACTTATTTTAAGAGAAAATGCGTTCTGAAGCGTCCGCGTACCTCTAGCGCAGTTCAAATCGCCCGCCCTCCGATCGAGGAGTACTGACATCATGGTCTCATAGTGACGTTGCGCCATCGGTGAGTAGAACGGCGTCCGCAGACGGCGCTACGGCTTTTCTGCGCAAAACGCGAACGCGCGGCCAGAAACAGAGCCAAGACAGAGCCGACAGCAGAGCGAAAGCGGGAGTATGGTGGCTAGCGGAAGGAGAAACGAATTACGTCCCACATTACGTCCCACGGCACACGGAGAGTCCGTTTTCGTTAAAGTATTGGCGGCGAGGAGTTACGGAGTCGCCATCTATCGGAAGTACCTCGCTGGCGTAGTATGAGGGATCACGCGGCGCGCTCCTCATAGGTTTTGCTGTCAGCGCTCACTCAAAACACCACGCGCGAGCTCTCCCGGACATTTCTGGAAGTACTTTCGAAACGAGAGAAGTTGTTTAGTGTCTAAATATTAATCATCGGCAAACTGAAAGCACACAATCGTTTACAGACTCTATCTCTTTACCGAATACGTACAGCGAACGCCACTGCGCGCGGTCGCCGCGATGGAGTCTCCCGAACCGGCTTCTTGCGTGATGGGTAGGTAAACGCTGAGAGCAAACTATGTGAAATATGTTCTTATAGTGTTTGTATAACTAAATGGAGCGTAATAGAAAGAAGCCTCAATGCAGTGATCGCGCAGATTCGCAGCGACCGACTGCGCGTCTGCATGCTTGTCCGCGCACTGTATCGCTTTCTTCGCGCGCGCGTTCTCGCACCGTGCCATGAGCTTTAGGCCGCAGAAAATGAGCATTTGACAGTATACAAGCAACCACTGTTGCGTGGGAGCTATCAGAGCTGTTCAAAAATAACTTCGTTGTAGAGACTTCGACGCCTACAGGGACTATGCTGTGCCGTCGCGACGATTCAATCTTTTTTTTCTTCTAAATTCTTTGACTTGTCAATATTATTTTTCGAGTTGCGTCGCACTATATGTGTATCGGTGTTCTCAGCGTGCAATTTCCCGTTGATCCTTTTTTGTAATCCAGTGCATTAATGCTTTTTTTAAATGTGCTTCTTACCACTGCCTTTCCACTCCACTGAACTTGCCAGTATCTATAGCATCGACAACCCAATGGGCATTTGAACTCCTCTGGACGTCCACTGGACTACCGATTCTGGATATCTTGGTCATCCATAGGACGTCCGCAGATCGCCTAAGGGCGTACGGCGGACATCCACAGGACCAGCAGGCGCATACTAATTGGCAGTCCGAGGGGTGTCCCGCGGATATCTAGAACGGATATACGGATGTTCCACGGACGCAAGAATTTGTTTATGTTTTCATTGCTAAACGTCCGTCAGACATCCGTACGACGAACCGTGGACCATTAAGGGATGTCTGCAGAATGTTCATTTTTATTTAAATGGGCTGAATAGCGCAGTTAGCGTAAACATTGGCCTTCTGTAGAATCTGTGCTGCAAAGATGATGCAGTACTGACATGTACTAATGAAAATACAACTTGCACCCATGGAACGCAGATTCCAAAGGAAGCTAAGTTTACATAAAATGGAGAGACAATCACTTTCACAGATATTTTTATTCATTTGGATTACAAAAGCTCGATTTAATACAGTGAGCCGCTAGTAATGCAAGTGTTGCAAGTATTCAAACACAGAATTGCTCACGAGACCAGATACTGCAAACCTATAAGATTCAGAGACAGAATGCATGTGACTCCTGCATTATAATAAATGTCAACAACTTATTACCACAAACTAAGACAAAGGCTGCAGGTGACAGCTTTTACAGCAGTACATTAAAATTTCCAGCCCCCTAGTGCTACAAGAGTGAAATGAGATCACATAAGAACGTCTACTAAGCACCACTATCGGTAATACATATTTAGAAACATCAAGGTAGGCAGGACCAGGTGTAGCCCTCAGTGTACTTCAAAAGCATGGTACACTTCTTTCACTACAATACACTTATTCTTAACCTCAACATCAGGGAACATGAAAAAAAAGCGCAGAATGCCACATGGAATACGAGACATGAAGAGAGCACAGGCATTGAGTGTTTCATTAGCGTGAATGAATCGTGAGGTGAGGCTCGTCCAATCCCCGAAAAAAATGTTGGGCAATCAGTACGCTATAACATTTCACTACATTCAGTAATGACTAAGGAACATAAAGGTTCTGGCAATCCTCACACCTAAAATATCACACAGCTCTGGTAGGGTCGCGCCTGCCACTTATAATGAACTTCTTAAACACTTCTATCTCTCGCGGCGACAATACCCTCCTCCTCACCCCAAGCTCACTAGGCCTCAGGCACTGACATTCAGACTGTTGCAGACAGAAACCTATCCCAACCTGTTCACGTTACATGCGATATATCCGGAGATTTACACTGATGACGCGTGCCCTGCTTGCGGGGATAGATCAACACTTTCTCACATGCTCTGGGGATGTATCTCTATAGCAAGCCCTGACGTCAGCTCAGCTAGGTGGGAGGCGGCCCTCCGCAACCCACTCCTGGCTGAGCAACGTTGGGCTGTCCAGCAGGCCCACGATGCGGCTGGCAGGCTAGGCCTGTCGGTCCCGACGTGGGAGCGGCCCGCGACGTGCTAATACGCGTTCTGCAGGACTGTAAAATAAAAGTTACTCAATCAATCAATCAGACCTAAATTATTTGGACCGTGCCTTTTTTCAAATTCTAGCAATAGCTTGGAAACAGCAAATGAATTCAGGCTCATAGAACCTGAATGGCACTGTTGTCCCCACAGAGCTCTCTTACACAGATGGACAAAACATGGGACACATTCACAGATGTTAGACAGAACAAGCAATCATAAACTACAAGAAAGCTTTAAATGGGCACCATTGTACAAATAAAGTAATCATTATATTTTATTCACAGCAGCTATATTTTTTGCGTTACAAAGCTGTAGTGACCACATTTACCTCGCTCTGCTTAAAATCTTCGGGAACCTCTGGGATTCGCAGCTGCTTCACAGAGCTTGGAGAAGGTTGCGAATCACTTTAATCCGAGTCTGTGTATATAAATTGTGCTCGGCGGCGTCCTTTTTGAACCATGTCAGGGTCACTGCTCAGGTCCAATGTGAACTGACTTTTATTCAGCTTTTTACGTGCATGATCGTATGTGGCTGAACAAGAAATGACAATGCAATGGTCAAGTTTTGACTCTTATTTTGTTCTAAAATATCCCCATACCAAAACATGGCTCCCACTAATAACCCTTTTACAGAAATGTCAAACTGTTTCCACGTTGATTCCACCGGGTGTGATTTTTTCACCATTGAAGTAAGCTTCTTGGGCTTTGCGTGAGCTGGCCACCAACACTCGTCGTCGGAGATCCAACTAATTGTAGGAACAACTTCCACTTCTTCAGTTTTGGTGAATTCAACATTGGCATAACGCATCTGAAGAAAGAACACATGCTTGAACAAGTTCAAAAACTGTGACCAGTAATAAAATCTCAATGTTGTTACCACCATGATGTGGCAAAAAAAAACACCTCCTATTTTGTACTAGGAAAGATACATAATAAATTAACAAACCTGACTGTGAGCTCAAAGATAACCTGACTGCAACAGCCACGCCAAAATAAAAATAAAAATATTTCTTCCATGGAACGAGTTACCAATTTACGAAGCAAAAGACTGCAAACACTATTCTATGAGAATAGTTTGTTTAATGTGAATAGTGTAAACTTACAATCACCTGACATTGCAATACAGTGCGCATATTTTAAAATTTTGCTCCAAATTAGCCTAGCTAGGTCTCAAAGCTGCTAATTTTAGGATTTCTTTTTTAATTAGATACCTTGGCGGTGGGGTAATGCTCAATTATACAGCTGTGCTGTATGTTTAGGCATTTACAAGCCAGTAGTCATGTTTAGGAGATCCCAAAGTATTACTTGTATTAAATACCACATTTACAATCTCACCAGCTAATATAAAAATTTTCAATTTTATCATGTGCGACTATAGAAATTAAATATGCATACATTGTTGCCTCACTCACGAAGTGGAAAGCCATCCGCACCGAATCTCAATCACCCGCAGCAATCGCAGTATGTGGAGTCTTCTGAAAGTGTGTCATATTCTGACGACTCGGGTTTCTGAACGATTTCGTTCACGTTAACACAAGGTACGGTTTCCAACGTTTAATTACCGTTTGCACAAGGACTGCGAAACAACAGATGGACTGGTTGGAGAACACTCCTGCCCGGTGCACGGAGAATGGAGAAGTTGCAAGGATTTCTTCGTCTCCCGTGCCGCTGTCTCTTCAGCAAATCTCTTGCGAGCTCTCTGCATACTTTGCGCGCACTACAGAGTATTAATAATGAGTAGCAGCTCCCAGCGACGTATGCGACCGCAAGCAATCGCGTAGAGCAGCACCTCCTTGCATATATGCGACTAAAAGAAAGCCGCTCACGCGAACTATTGCGCATATATGTGGCCTGTAGACTTACCTTTTCTGCAGGGCCAACCCGGCCAGGAGCCCAGGAGAAAGAAACAACAGCCTTGAGCACCTTGCGCAGCCGTAGTGACAACTGAAAATGGCGCCTATGCACTCACAATAAACGCGCGAAACGCTCGCCTTCGCGCCTTTTTCGCACGTCAAGTTTCATCCTAGACGCCAGCGCTCGCATGGTGCTCGTTTCTCTCCTGGCGGTACGATTGCACCTCCCACAGGTGTACGTTTTCGCCGCTTCCATTCAAGGTCGCGCCGGCGCTTAGCTCGCGCTGCGCGCGAAACGTCTCTTGTTTCCGACGGCGCCTCCTCGGATGACTGGAAATTATTATTGTGTTGTTAACTGTCACAACAGCAGTGTAAACAAAAACAGGGTTAATGCCACCAGTGAAATTCTGCCGATCCACACTTTCAAAAATACTGCCAGAAAGATACCCCAAACGATAAATAGAAATAGTCTCCCGCGAAAAAAAATGCAGGGTATGCTAAGCTTCAGAAAAGATTGCGCTGGTAGCATAATGGGTATGCTTGCGACGCATTTTCTGCGTTTTTAGAGATGATCGAAATATTTCTGAAGTTTCCAAATGAGAGGCTGCTGTTAATTATTATTATTATTTGAAAAGCGTTGTAAATGGACGCCAACTATACAATGGGACAGTCGGTCTCTGGTCACATCGATATCTGGCGAGCGTGATGGTCCAAAAAGGATATGTTTGATAACGCGTAAGCACTCTAAGTACAGAAATGTTTCTGTGGCCCTGCAAGTAATAATAATGAGACGGTCACACAAGCTTGGTAGCTTTTACAATCACGCTGTGCTTTAGAACCAGTCCACTAACCTGCCTCCATGGTTACCTGTATGCTCTCCACCAGAAGAAAAAAATCCCATGGGCAGGTAGAATTCGATAGAATTTGGTTTATTTTATGCTGCATGTTTGAGGACTCATTGATATTTCGCAGACAAACGTTGATGCCTCTACTGAACAAAGCTAGCTGTAGTTAGCTTGAATGAACTCAAGGCCGGTTCTACGTTGATATTTGCAAGTGCATAAATGCTCAGCAACAGAGCAGTTCGTCACTCAAGTCCGAACGAAGTCCTACTCGGGACATTCGCGAAATGTCCAACACGAATGACCTAAGGATGTCCGCAGGAGGATAAGAACTGGATGTTGAAATTAGTCCGATAAAGATATCCACTGGATGTCCCCAGGACGACTGCTCTAGGACTTGGACGTCAGGATCTTATCCGGACGTCCGAGGGAGTTTCAATGCCCATTGGGAAGTTGATAGACCAAACCGACATAACATTAGTCGTGCAGCAGACTCGGGCGAGCGTCTCATTGCGCGTTTTCAGAACATCGCAGACCGGGCGCCGTAGCAGAAATCTTCCTCGCGTCTGTGCTTGCTGCATAACCGAGTTGTAGCCGATGACTGTTTGCCGGTTTTATGTTTCGCGAGCCAAGCTTCACGCAGCTTCTTGTCCTACGGCTACGTGTGAATAAGGCTGACACCGGCCTCCGTTACGTGCGTCCGGCCCTGCGGCACCGAGCAGTAGCCTACCATGTTGCGCGCCTTCAAAGGCACCCACTCCCTATTGTAGTGCTTTCAAGCGTTGTAAAGGAGACACTCGAAGCGGGAAAATTTCGCCACTAAATGAGGACCGCAGCGTACGAGGGAATTCAAACTCGTTTTCAGCTTGCTTCGGCGCTCCCGAAGCAGCCGACGCGGCTGCTGTGTCCACGTGATCCCTCCTAGCACGTCACGTCGACGGTGGCGCCAGCTTTTCCAGTGGTGGAGCTCGAGGCCAATAGGCTGCGGCGAGCTCGCAGCGTGGTCGGCGTGGTCTATGAGAAGCGACGAGCCTTTTCGCACTCGCAACAGGGCATAAAAATGTGCGAATCGACGCAAAACTCGGCCTAGAAACGTGCTTCGCCACAGCCAGGGCTCAATACGACCCAAGCTGGCACGACCCAGATGTCGTTTCCCGCACCGCCACCAGGCGCCGCTACTATACCTCAAACTCCAGCGCAAGACGCCCATAAGCTGGTACTTCATTCTATGACGCTAACTTCGACGCTCGTCGCAATGGACCCTGACACCGACAGATTGGCTCGCGATGGTGGGCTCAACTTCAGCGATTTGAGCACCGACGAGCGCGACCTGCTGCTGAGTGCTCGCACTGCCGGCGTCGTTGCGTATTACGACGGCGGCCTCGACACCGGCTCTCCGGAGCGGGAAAGCAACGAGGGCTTCCCACGACATCACATGGACGTGGCATTCTCGCTGCTTGTTCCAAATGAAAGTTTCGCGAGCCAGCAGAACCCTCACAGCACGACGCGATAACGAAACTACTGAAACTCCAAAGCGTGCGCGGCGCAGAGTCGAGCGCGCAGAGTCGAGCGAAAACGAAACCTTTCGAACACCCATATTACTGAAAGGCAACGTCAAAATGTTATTTTTTCTTAGAATCGACTAGACGTAGACAAGTAGCATTTTTTTCCGTCTTATAATCGAATGAAATGATATTTTTAATACGAGTAGTTGAGTATTAGTAACACAAATTATGAGGAGTCCTTTCGTCATCGGGCTAGTACCGGAATGTCGCTGGGGGGTCTCAAATCGTGTCATGCATTTACCTCAATTTCTCGGTTACTAAAGCTCTGTTCGCGATTATATTGACGCCTTAGACGTTCTAGAACATTGCTCTACCACTTTAACTTGAGTTTCTGGTAACCTTTAGTGTCCCTTTAAGAGCACGCAATTCTGCGAACATTATCTGTACTTGATGTGTGATTGTTTCCAGCTGCTTGCCTATGGGCTCTGGTGTCGGTTTACTAACATGTGTTGTAGACGCTTCTTTTGTTTTGTTTGCGAGGTCGTGTATTGTTTGCTTAAGGGCAGCCATCTCTTTCTTCAATTCTGCCAGACTGGCTTTTAGTGATCTATTTTCTTCTATAAGTTTTTGATCCGCTACCGATTTGTGATTCGTATGATGTTGTGCAGTGGGAGCTGCAACTTGCGCCCAGCTTACCTTTGGTGCCGCCATTTGTGGTTGGCCAATGGTTTCCCTGGACTGAGGGTGTTGAGGTGTTGCGTTCTTCATCTTGGACTTCTCTGGTTCCCGCCCGGTTTCTTGACGGTGTACTTCCGGGAAATTTTCCTGGTCGAAGGGAATAGATCCTTCCGAGGTATATCCGTGCTCTTCTTCCTCCGACTCGAACCACCTTTGTTTACGCTTGAGGCTGCGTTCCTTTGATGGCTTCCGTTCTTGGCGTCCTGACGACGGTTCTGGTCGGCGGACCGGTTTTAGACGCTTTCTGCAGCTTCGGTCCCCCGTTAGGTGGGCTTCACCGCACGAGGCACACTTCTGGTTACATTCGTGTCCGTCTGCAGGATCTGCCGTTCCACAAATCCTACACACAGTTCCGGTTGTGGGCACACATCAGTTCTGTGACCCACCCTTTGACATGTTTTGCAGACTTGCACTGTATTTCGATACGGATAGCAGGCCATTTCGCCTCCCTCGTAGCACACATATCTTGGTACTAGGTTTCCGAAGAATACAATGACGGCACTCTTAGTGTCCCCCAGCATTCGCGCGTGAGCGACTTCCACATTCAGCGTGCGCACTCTGATTTTCGATTTAAGGACGTCTGAGGGCGTATGTGGGGTGAGTCCGTGGATTACCCCCCGAACTGCTCCGTCCCCCAGAGCTACATACGCTTTCACCGCATGGGGTTTTCCATTTATCTTGAGTGATGTAATCTGGCGCAATGTGTTTGCGACTTCCTTTTCTGGGGTTGAAACAATTACAATGTTCGATCCAGGCTTAATACGTAGCAGAAACTGTTCACCTTGGATCTTTTCATTGCAAGCCTCTATAATAGCACGGGCCATCACGGGAGTTGTAATTGCTCGAAGCGGGAGTCCTTGATGCGGTCTCACAATGACCTTGAAATCGTCCTTTGGCAAGGGTGGTAGTTTCTTCCCGTTGCGTCTCGTGCGAAATCTTGGCTTGTCTGCGTTCTTTGGAGATTCGTTCTTCCGGTGCTCCTGCGCACGTTCTCTCCGTTGCATTTTTCTTTCCCTGACGGACACAACTGTGGTCCATCCCTCTTGGGCGTCTTGAATGCGTTTGTCGGTCGTATTCTCACCGCTGTTGATGGTGGACGGTGATGGGCTTATCCCTACGTCGGTGGCCATCGCCTGGTGCGGTCGGATGTCCGTGCAATCCATGTGCTCTTCGGTGTTGGAATCATGGCTGGTCGAGGCTCTTCCCGCTGAACCGCTTTTCGCACAACGCGCAGGAGTTTGAGACGCCATCTGCGTCGGCGTCGCGGCAGTGGCGGAGTCGCAGCCGGCGTCGCGGCTGCCGCCGCTCGCTACTCGTCGGTAGGCCTACACTGGCTCACTTGTGGAGGTAGCAATCCCTTGGTCGTATTTCCGTGAAAAATGGTCCAAGGGCCAAAATTCTGGCCTCCCTGGCTGCCGCTTGACTTCCCGGAGACGATGAGGTGCACTTTTCGTAGGTTCGATCGAAAAACTGGACCACACGAAAAACATGGAAATTGCGGAGCGTGATGCGAGTGCGTCCACACTCCTCGATGCCTTGGACGCGTTCCTCCTCCGAAGGCTAGGCAAGACCAAGACGGCCGCCATCACCTTTGACGGACCCATCACACCGAAACACGTCATCTACTGCGGAGCAGAGTACAAGTGCTACCCGTACCGGCCCACAAGACAAAACTGCTACGTTTGCTGCCAACAAGGTCACCGCTCCGACGTGTGGCCCACAAGTACGTACCGGACGCCAAGGCTTGCAAACAGTGCGGGATGCAGAACCCACCAAACGGTCACCATGGAGTGTACCCCGAGATGCCTGATCTGCGGAGGCAACCACGCTACCGGATCGGGGGAGTGCCAAGACCGACTAAAGAAAGCCAGGGACCTGCGAGGCAAGGCCAACGGCGGCGGACGCGAGAGCAGACGTCGCAGCCGGGACGACCGCGGCAAGAAGCCGAGGTGGTTCAGCTCGGAGGGGGAGACTTCGCGGAGCCGTTCGAGATCCCGGGCGTCGCGGAGCCGTTCACGGAGCCGGTCACGGTCCTTCCCGCCCATAGAGTTTCATATTAATATACCTAGAGGCAAATCTGGCGCTGCGATCGTTCAACCATCATGGGAATGATGGGAAGTACAGGCTTCGGATTGGCGTTCTATTGACAGGCGAACCAGTCTACAAGTATTTTTTTTTCAGTTTTGGTTTCGCTTCAAGCTCAATTGCTGTAACCTGCAGTGGGACAGTGCAACGCAAAGCTCTCTGCCTTTGTTATGTTGCTCGAAGTGGCGATAGCGCGCTGGGCCAGCGACTGGGACGATGTTTGTGTCGCGGTGTAGTGTCGAAGTCCTGACGAGAAAGCGACGACATCGTAAACGTTGAAAGAACATGTTTTGAGCGTTTGGACTTTGGTTTGTTAAGTGTGTTAGGTTGGCGCTGTAGCGTTACGTGCTTTATGAAACTTCAGAATAGGGAAAAGAAGGCACTACTAATACAAGACATATACAGTTGTACTTCTAGTGGCTTGACAATAAAATTTTATTGAGGGCTTCATCATGCATTGCTCGTTTATGTGCTCATTGAAATGCGTGTTTTAGGACTTTGAAAACACAAACTTACTTGTGGTAGGACAGGTTGCTGCTTCCTGGCTGTAGTCTAGGGTCGCAAAATGGGTAATTTCAAAGCCACGCCATAACGCTTCAGAAGCGGTACGTCAATATAAAGTATGATGAAGCATATACTCGTAGGAGCCCACTAGCGTCCTAGCTAGCACTGCAGCAGATATGCTTAAAAGTACTTGAAGCCGTTCAGCAATCGTGACAGCTGACCCAGCCTTTCGAAAGAGCGAGAGAGTTCGCAAGTGCCTGTCGTCTGCGAGAAATGTCTCGCGTTTGCAACGAGCAGGTGTCGTAGCAGACGACACTTGCAGCATTCCGCTCAAGGGCGCGAAACTTTCTCACAATACAACAGTTTTATTTCCATAAATACTTGATGAGTATTTTTATATAAGTAAATGCACGGTTGTTATAGCTGTTGTAAAAATAAATAAATAATTATTCGCTGGCGTTAAATCGGGAACAGAATCGCACAAGAATGCATACCCTGGTGTGTCCTGGTGATAAACCATAGTAAACCGTGCTTCCCTCTCACAGTCATACAAAGTTTATGTAGCGTGTTGTACATTATATGACATACTGCAGAAATAAAATTAGTTTTTTACGCGATAATGTTTGAGTATAGATTCGTTTAATGCGCCGCAAGCAAACGCCACTAGTCTAAAGATCGAAGTCAATCCGAAGCCTGTACTTCCCATCATTCCCATGTAGGTTGAGGCAACGCTCATGAGAGCCCCCGTAGACACTAGCGCCACATTTCCCTCTAGGGTATTATTAGAAACTCTATCATCACTGAGCAGAGTCTCAATAAAGTTGTTACCACCGCCTCTATGTTCCCGCCCCTCCCGCCCCTGGCCATTAAGGGAGGGAGCCAGCTGCAGCAGCAGCAGCAGAAGACGACGGAGAAGGAGCCTACCCGAAAGAGCGGCGGCGTCAAGGTGAGCTGGGGAGCCGGAAACCCCTAGTTTGCTCCGCACTCGGGTGGGGTAGGTAACAAAAAGAACACAAACAGCAACCGCGAACAGCATAGACAGGAGGACGCGGAGAAAATAGCACTGAGACACGAATTAGAGATATCACGCGCTAGGCAGAAAGAGCTAGAACGCCAAATAGCAGAGCTAACGAAGGCAGTGCGAGACCTTAGGTCGAACAGCCATCCGCAGCCACAAACCGTACAAACCCAAGCCCTATGGCAAGCATGCAACGAGGATTTCGCCACGTTTAAAGCAGAGATTCAGCAAATGATGCAGCAGATGATGCAGCAACAGCAGCAATAAATGCAGCAAGTGCAATTACAAGTCACAGAGCTCCGGAGCAGCATCCGCAAGCAGAAGTTTACCGAGAACACTCGAGAGAAGCCCTGCCACCGCCCCGCGCTGGCATCCCTCGCCGACACATCCGCAAACACCGAGGCTTAAACATGGCCAGTACAACTTTAAGCAAGCAAGAAACCTTAGATATATGGCAATGGAACTGCAGAGGCTACCGTAAGAAGCAGGGCCTCCTGCAACAATACATTCGCACACAACAAACACCGCCCGACATCATATCGCTTCAAGAGACGGGCACGACACCAACACTCGCAGGATACACGTGTTACAAGACTCAAGAGAAAGGAAGAACGGCAACCCTAGTCAGCAAGGCACTCATCGCCATAAGCCACGACAGGATAGCCGACACCGACATAGAGCACGTGATTGTAGAAATTATACCAAAGAAGAAAAGAAAGAGGGGCAGTATATTGATTGTAAATGCATACAGCCCCCCGAAACAGAGGAAGACAATATTCTACGAGCTTTTCCATGGCGCACGCAAACTAGCAAAAGGCAGCACGCTAATCATGCCGCGCTAGCGATGGGTCTCGACTACGAGAAGGAGTTTTTAATGACTTTTTGGAGCTGAATTAAAATTATTTTGAAATGTTTGCAGCGTCCAATACCTCGTTCTGGGTGTCCTTGCATACGGAAGCAGCCTACAACATGCTTTCTATAGTCTCAAAATTTGGTGTCCCAACCCCTTTAACGCCATTGACAAAAGCTGGGGATACCAAACAGCAAACCCAAAAGGCAAAACGCTAGCGGAGGCAGCAGAGAACACCGACTGCAACCTCCTCACAGACCCAGACACTCCGACCAGAATCGGAAACAGCGTTAGTACCGACATCTGCCCCTCCTCATACGAGGAGCGGAACAAGCAGTGTGGGAGAACCTGTTAGAGAACCTGGGTAGTGACCACTACATACTCAAGACGCAAGTAACTTCGGACAGGCTAAGGCGTCAGCTGGGATCGGCAAAAATTACGGACTGGAGCGCTTTTCGAGAGGCATGCGATAGGAATCTCGCCGAGAACGGGATCCAATCGATAGAAGAGTGGGGGAAAATGCTTGTGGGATGTCGTGTCTGCCGATGGACCAATCCCAACATAAAAACGTAACGCTTCTTTATTCGGCTAACGATGGCAGCGGACGGGCATACCAACGCTACGTTCGTCACAGTAGCGGAGGGTAGAAGGCCGTCTTTCTCAGCCAGGCAGCCTGTTTTTATAGCCACCGTCGGTGACGCATACCTCGGGTGACGTGGCGGTGGCGCTATGTTTTATCGACCATGCAGTCCAGCGTGCAGCTGTGTTATGCCGGGCCAGATGATAAGAAGACGGAGGGTGCGCAGAAATATGCGCGGAGTGTGTCGCCACATGCTCATTGAAAAACAGCGCAAGTACACCAAAGAAATCGCGCGAACGACGCAGACGCCCGAGGTAGACACCAGACTGCTCAAGCTGTGGGAAGCTAGACGCGGGCTCATCAAGAGGTGGAAGAAACAAAAATACATCAGGAAGCTAAAGATAAACATCGCAGAAGTCACGGCGAAAGCAGAGGAGTACGCGGCGCAATTGGCAAGGCAAATTGGCAGCAATTCAGCGACTCCCTCAACGGAACTTTGAACACAGCGAGGACGTGGCATATCCTCAAGGCTCTCATAGATCCGACCAAGACCAAGGCAGAAAACAACAAAACCATCTACCGGTTCATCCACCAGTTCGAGTGACCAGACTCGGAACTCCTGGAGAAGGTACGCGTTAAATGCTTCGGGGACACAAACCCAGCAGCTTACGCAGAGCGCTACCGAGGAAGAGAAAACGTTAACCTGGACAGACCCGTCACGCGAGAAGAGGTCTACGCAGCGATTCGAAACACAACCAGAAACACGGCCGCGGGTGCAGACAAGATCAATAACGCACTCATCCGCAACCTCAGTGAAGAGTTAGTCGCAGAATTAACCGACTTTCTCAACAAACACTGGGAAGCTGAGACCGTCCCCGAGGAGTGGAAGCATGCGGAGGTAGTGATAATTCCTAAACCGAGCAAGAAACTGCAAATTGAGAACCTCAGACCAATCTCGCTCACATCGTGCCTGGGAAAACTGTACGAACGAGTGGTGACGCCGAGACTACATGAGTACATGGAGGACAACGAACTGTATCCCCACAACATGTTTGGCGTCAGAGCAAAATTATCGGCCCAAGACGTACTGCTTCAAATCAAAGAAGAAGTACTCGGGAACGTCCCCAGGAGCGGGGAGAATATAATAATGGCATTGGATATCAAGGGGGCTTTTGACAATGTAAGCCATGAGGCTATCCTCACGGGCATGAACGACCTGAACTGCGGGAGGAGAGTCTACGGCTACGTCAAAGCCTTCCTTTCAAACAGAACGGCAACGATTGGCCTCAGAGAGCTCCGATCAGAGAAGTTCCTTACTCCAAACAAAGGGACGCCTCAAGGGTCGGTCATCTCCCCCACGCTTTTCAACATAGCCATGATTGGCTTAGCAAAACAGTTAAAAGAAATCGACGGCATACACCATGCCATATATGCCGACGACATCACCATCTGGGTTAGCACAGGCTCGCTCAGAGAGAAAGAAGAGAAGTTACAAGAGGCAGCCACCTGCGTAGAGGACTACGTCAGAGCAAGAGGGCTAGCCTGCTCCACTGAGAAGTCCGAGCTCCTGAGAGTTTGGAGAAGAAAGCAAAACCGCACAGTCCCCACCAGCGACGAGTTAAAGCTCAACATCTACCTCGAGGGGAAGCCGATACCGGAAAAGACGCTCATCAGAATTCTGGGGATGTGGATACAGTCAAACCAACGCTGCACTCACACCCTCGCCCTACTCAAGGCATCCACCCTACAAGTGGCCCGCATGATCACGCGCATCTCACGCAGACGCCACAGCATGCGGGAGGAGGACACACTCAAGCTGGTCAGAAGCCTGGTCGTCAGCCGAGTGGCATACAGCCTCCCATACTACAATCCCATCAAGAGTGAGGTACAACAGGCGGACGCGATTCTACGCAAAGCCTACAAAACCGCACTCCACCTTCCCCACAACACCTCAACCGAAAAGCTCCTAGCCTTAGGACTACACAACACCTTCGAGGAATTGAAAGAGGCGCAACTAGTCTCCCAACAGCGCAGACTACAGCAGACCCCATCTGGCAGGGAGCTCCTGAAGAAACTAGGCTGCGCCGATCAACTTCAAGAGATACAGAGGACCGAAACAATTCCGGACGAGTATCGCAACACACTAAAGTAGCACCCATACCCCGGAACATAGATCCCAACCTACACAAAGCACGCAGAGAAGCGAGGGCTGAATGCCTACAAAAGACACTAGCACCCCAAGAAACGACGGTATATGTGGACGCAGCCAAATACGCCAGAGCCGCAGGGCAGAGCAACAGCAACGCGGTAGCAACGGTGATTGATTCGAACCTACGCGAGATCACCAGCGCATCACTACAAGGCTCTACAACAGTCGAGGCTCAAGAAGCGGCCGTCGCTCTAGCGGCTCGCCAATACACTCCGACGTAACGCGCGCGCGCGCTCGTCATGGCGACGTTACGTTGGCGAAAACACGACCCTCTACAGTCCGGCGCGTGTGGTCCGGCGGCATCTGGCGCCGACGCGCTCGGACGTCGTCCGGCGCCGAATGCAACCGACTGCATTTCGCGCCGGCGTGCGTCTATTTGTCGTACAAAAATCCCTCACGTGACCTGATCCTAGGTGCCTAGGGACAGCATCGTTTAGGGATTTTTGAGAAGCGCGATGCTGGCGCCGAGCGACGCCGTGGTGTGTTCGTCCTCGGCGTGACCGTTCTCTGGACCCCGCGTTGTTCAACATTGCTCATGTCATTGTACGTGCCTTGCTTGTGTGTTGGTTGTAGGTTCTGCGTTACTTGGCGGAAAGCCGCGAGTAGTGGTGGTGCGGCAGTGCGGCTTTCGCCTCGGTGAGCTCTGGCAGTAGAGAATCTGCGTTGTGTGACCCGTGCTTGCTTGACAATTGAAATGTCGAAGTGGCCTAGCGCATCGGCAGCGAAGTTCTGCGAACCGCGATGTGGCGTCGCCGTGTCCGACTTTGCTTAACGGACATCGAGGGATGTGCTGCTCGCTACAAGTCATGTAAATGCGACTGCGTCGACCGCCCACTGTTCAGTGCTGAATGTGTGTTAGGTGTGCTGTGCTTGAAACGAGTGGTTCAGCCGTGCAGCGGGGGGTGGTGGAGGAGCAGAGTGGCTTAGGGTCTCCATTTGCACGTTCACAGATATGTGCTCCCGTTTTGGTCTCATTAGCGGCTGTCGCGGAATTGTGGTGTGCTCCTTGCCTAGTATGAAGTTTACGATGCTAACACACAGCATGTTCACGTTTTTCCGTGCTATATGTCATTTGCATGACGACCGAGTTGAAAACAAGGCATATGTATCTGTTGTTTTCGTTTGTGTGTTGTAAATTACTTCCTGTTGTGGAAGTTCTGGAAGTCTTATTACGCAAGGAGTACGAACGTAAACATATAAACATATTTCTGTGTGTGTGAAATTATGAATTACCCAGAATAGCCTTTACGACTGATAAGTGGGCTACACAGCCTGTGTGAATCAGCTACCTTTTGTTGCGACGCTCTTCCATGTGGTAGACTGATGCATGGTGCGCGTTTATTTCTGTACTGTTGTAAAAACCATTTGTTTATTCACTCAATACAAATGTACTGCTTCTTCGACGCAGTGCATTTTAGTTACGCGGTAAAGGATACTAAAAGTGGGAGGGGGCCGCTATCACCCAGCATAGTATGTCCACTCAGGCGACCTGAGAGGCGGCGGTTGCGCGAGTGTATAATCATAGGGTATAATTAAAGAACTCTTTTTATGTCCAGTGACAGTGGCCCCTTTCCACTTTTAGTATGCTTCAACGCAGTACATTGCTTAGGCTTCACCATAGAACATAGGTGTATTGCAAAAAAGGTAATCTTGAAAAGCTCAATTATGCAAAGTTTCTTTCGTAGCTTGCTACACCGCAATACAGAGGTGGAAATAAGCATCGTGCAGTAAAGCATACTAATAGTGGAAAGGGCACATAGGTTTGCTCATTATTTTCAATTGTGATATAATTTGCAAGTGCATCTGTGCTCTTGGTAAGCTTAATTGACAATTCTTTGTACATTACAAATTCATATTGCAGGAAAGCTTACTAAGGCACATTCGTCATTTTGTAACGCATTATTCACCTTCAATGCAGGAGCACAATGCGGATTCATACCTATGCTTCTGGCTGGACTGCACATGCTCTTTGAGAATTGATTCGTTTTTCATAAGTGCACTGGTACTTTACTCTAAACTGGAGGGCTGAAGTTTATACGGAAGCACAATTTTTATTAAGGGGACAAGATGTTGCCAAGATGGTTGCAGCACAGCTTTTTTTTTCTTCCAGGCACCTTTTCTATTAGAAGCTTCCATTGCAGTGTTTCGAGCATCTTTGAGCCAGCATATAGTGTATATAAAAATCGGACATCGATTGGGAACATCACCTATGCTCTCTGCAGTAAGCTGTGCACAGGATAAGTTCATGCCTATGTATAGAAAGAAATGTAGCATGACCAGACAAAATAAAAGGGGTGGGCTGCAGCAATACTAGGTGTTAAATGGTGCCTTATCCTTTCCCTTCAGTTTTCTGTTTTGTGCTTTTTATTATGGATCCTCCACAGTAACCACACGAGTGCTGAACTTGAGCTTGTTGGTTTCAGATCTGATGGTTGTTACTAACAGAACAGTGTGATACACGAACAAGGGCTTGGAGACATCCGGTCACCTTGCTTGTCTCATGGTGTCACTTTGTGAGCACCATGAGCCTCCAGACCAACTCGGAAGAAAGGTTTCTTGCAATCGCTTCTGAACTGTATTGCCACCAAACCAACAGTGCTCTCAATGACAACTTTTGGACAGTAGAATGCTTGCACCCAGCAAAGTCTAAGAAGGAAGCATTCAGGATGTGCCAAGTGGGCCTTTTGAAGCTGGCAGCATTGCTGAAGGGGCTTTGCCTATCCGCCCTCTTTATGGATGCACAAGGATGATTTCTTCTTTCAGAAGGATTGTTTCAGAGGTGTCACGTGGCAACAGTGTTGGGTGTTTAGTAGCAGATAAGCTTGCCTTTGGCCACTTTCAATAATCTGTTTCTTCTCCAGTGCCCCTGTGAAGTGCCTACTTTTTGGACACAATGTGCGCTCCATGCATGCATGCATTTTTAGCTTGTAAAGATGTATATTACCCCTTGCCTAAAGCCGGTCCTTGCTGATGTCAACCAAGAAGGCAGTGGGGAGTATGGCGATGCATACTTACAAAGCACTGCTGATTCCAGTGAAACCAGATTAGTGGAGCTGCCGTTTTTTTTGTCCACTCCATCTTCATCAGTTACAATGAGCAGTTCTTTGTCCAAACAGAAGGCATATGTAGTTGGTCATGCATAGCCTGCGCACTAAGATTTGTTGGCGTGTTACAAGAGACGTGCCTGAGAACCTTAGCAGTGCCTATACGCAAAAACCTTCTGATGTGTTGATGACTTCCTTCTCTTTATCACAGTTTGCCTGATGAAGCCAGCAACTTGGTCAATTAGATGTTCAACAGGGTTCCCACTAGTTTTCCCAGCGTCTCCTTTACCAGTGTGCTGCTCATAGATATGTTTTCTTGACCTTGCACTGCACTTCAACCATGGCCACACCTGCTGAACCTATAGTATGCGATCAGAAAAGTGCTGTACATCACGTTGCTCCAAACTCATGACAAGCTAGAAGGCCTTGAGGAACACCTTCATTAATTTCCGTCCTCATCATACTGTAGGAAGCTTCGCATGACAAGTGCAACAATTAACATCTGCTGGTTTTTCAGTGCTATTCCTGTCCAGCTTGCTGAAAGCTATCCTGAGTGTTTCAAAAGCAAAACTGCTGCCAGACAAGAAGTGCATAAAGCAAGAGTAGCTATAACCATATGTCACACAAAATGAAGAAGGCCACCGAGTGTACAGGCGGTTTAATTCATATCCAAAAAGCTTGGTTCTCTCTTTGCAAGTGAGTAAACCCAACTTGCCCCAAAAACATGGCCTGTGACAAACTATGTGCCAGATGCTGTGTCCCCTGCAAAGCTGAAGATGTGTACAAGATCCTGACACCCGCAGTGGCTTCTACACTGCGCAAACAGTTTACTATAAGAACGACTGCCTCAACTAGTATGCTAATAACATGAAAACGGGCAGAAATTTGGCTATTCATTGGGCCCCAGTGCAGGTGCAAGCCACTCTTCCGCCAGATGCGTGTTGTTCACAGGAACTGGAGCTATACAAATGCAGATAAAAACAATGATGTTTGAAAGTAGTAGAGTTGAACTATATTCTGCACAAACAGTGCTACTTGCAGTGCTGGTAACTTATAGCCACAATTCATGGCTGCCCCACCATGCAAAGGCACTATTCTTGAATTAACTTCTATTTATGGAGGCCATATATTGCAAGTACATATCATCCACATTGTGTGCAATATGATTAAATGATGTCAACTGTGATAGCCATTCCTAATCTGAGATACAACAAAAAAACTAATATAGGCAACAAATTGTAATTCAAAAAGACAACCAGTGCACAGGATAAGTGACAGACTTCCTTTTATTGAACAAAAGTCACGTGTGTCACATGTCAACAGCAGTGGGTAGCAAGCTTGGGTGACAGAGGCAAAACTTAGCGAAATGCTACACTCATACTCAAATATAAAACGGCCTACGACACAAAAAACGACATTGTATTGTACTGAATGAAAGGGCAACACTCCATCCAAGAACACACTATGGCACCACATAATTGACATGGTGTAAAAGATGTTAACATGCCCTCTCCATAAACAAAAGAAACACTTGAAACATGCCTTAAAAGGCAATGTGCAGAGTCTGAAAGCAAGGAAAAACAACCCAAAAAAGGTTTCGCTAAGTCTTTCAATGATTAAAATTGTCAAACTGTCTTGTCACTTCTTAATGAATCTGCACAGCGGAAAAGGATGAAAAGAAAGCCCAATAGCAGGGCCACAGAAAATGTTACCAAATAAATAAACCTTGCTTACCAAGGATACTGGTTTAGTTGTCTGACTCTGCACAATAATTGTGTATGAGCTTTTCTTGTTTAGAATGGTTTAGCAGATAGCGGAAAAAATGGACATGAGAGCACCAGGTGCATGCATAGTCGATGCACAAAGAGCCACTGTTTTCTTACTTTTTTTCTCTACTACTATTCACGAATATGCAAGTGCCTTAATAGCACTGCTAAAATCCTACTGCAAAACACAAGATTGGGCAAGTTGTGGCATAACGAAAATTGGAGTTTCACTCATACTGTGAAAGTGATGCAATAAATGGTGAAATATGCGCAGGAAGCTTGCTTCATTCGGTGTTTGTTGAAGTGAACACTTGCCAGTGCAAGTCAGTAATCTCCTTTAAAGTAAAATAAGTGGGAGTTGTGCCTCCCAGTGTTGAAGTGGAAAGACTAGTTTTCTTCCTCCTCTTTCACATCCAGACTTGGTCTCTGGTCTCCAGAAAAACAACCCTTTAGCTTCTTACTGCTGAATTAATTTGGTTTTCTCAAATCTATATTTGAGCTACCCATTGCTAGGTCTCTCGCTCTGCCCCATCAACCAGCCCCATCCAGTAAATCTGAGAAGCCAAGCACTAGAAGATTAATAAAGCAGATGCACCCAATCACTGTCATTACATGTGAGAAGAAAAATTAACATAGTACTGCCTTCACAAGTGGGGAAAGTGATGAGTAAGAATTTGAAGGCGTGGACGTCAGCTCTATATACAGCACGCAGACACTGAACAGGTGTTAGCCAATCATGGCACCTGTTGGCTAGATCGCACTCTCCAGGATCGGTATTCGCCACGACTGTACCTTCAGCAGAGTGGCTGAAATGTAGAATTGTGGACTGCCAATCTTTTGATCATATGTTTGAATCCACACATCACAATGAGAACTTTATCTGCAATATTCTAGCAATAAATTTGGGAATTAGAGTGACAACACCAGTACACATCAGAACCAGGGGAGTTGGCCCATAGCAGCTATTGGTGTAAAAAAGAAGACTGGCATAAGAAGAATTGAGATGTGCACGCTACATGCCTTTGTTCGGTAGTGTTCCACTACTTTGGTGCTACAGTTAATGATCTCGAATGAGTTCAAGGAGCAAGAATTTAGTCCAGAAAAAAATATTGCGCACAACAGCTGTACCTAGTTGTATCATTTGCCTATGCCGCTGTATATAACCCTGTCCACACTGCTAGGAAGGGAAGCGTAGCAGAGGGCGGCAGAAAGTTGGGTGGGCGGATGAGGTTAAGAAATTTGCAGGGACAACATGGCCACAATTAGTACATGACCGGGGTAGTTGGAGAAGTATGGGAGAGGCCTTTGCGCTGCAGTGGGTGTAACCAGACTGATGATGATGATGTCCACACTTACCTAAAGCACATGAGTGGCATCCTAAACAAAATTGAGCTTTTGATATTGCTTTGGAGAAAATTAATCTGTTTCAGCCTAACAGTATGTATACATACTGCACATACCTGCATTCGGTGTGCCTTATCACCAACTGTTAAGTCACCTTCTTACCTCATCAGCGAATCACTCCTGCAACCAAGTGTGCTGGTCCGGGTTTTACCTGCATTTCCACCTGTGCAGTTGGTAAAAGTCTTTGGCTGTTTACTATAACTTCATATTCAAACATATGGTTGCATTAGAGGCTTTCACACCACTAATGACTGGGCAGGCTTCACGAAAGGCCACCAGTACCTCCTCATTGCAGACTGTGCTCAACATCCTTCTTGGTTGGACTGTGACTAAGAACCAATACATCTTTCCTCCAAAGCGGCTGGCATTGACGATGGTTTGATGCAGAAAGAGGCTATTGTCTTTCCCAGATGCTGGTTCAGCCTCGCAAGGCACATTCCTTCAGTCAATATGCACACTGTCAATGTGAGTGAGACTGATCAAAGGTTGTCTATGGTGTCAGGTTTCTTGCCTGGTTTCGGTAGTGGCATCATGACCAAGTGTTTCCACTCTGTGGGGAATTCCAATATTCCAGATTTCATTGATTACAAGCAATAGTGCTTGCTTCCTTGTTTCGGCAAGATTCCTCAACATCTGAAAAATGACTCCATCTTTGCCATGTGCACTTTAAGTGTTGACATGCTCGAGAGCAACAACAGGTTCTGCCATCGTATACAGAGGCTTTCCATTCCTTCCTTGGCAAGTGGTCATTAAGGTGCGTACAACTCAGGCGACGGTCAGTCACTGTGAGGTGGTCGGGGAAAACATCTGCCGCTTGTTCCTCAAGTTTCTCAGATGTGCACTGAAAATCGAGCAGCATGTTTTCAATAGTATTACAGTATTTGGTGCATCCTGTTATAGCCAAGAATGTGTTACAGCTTACTGAGACCTATATGTTTAAATGACGCGCCCAGTAAGCTCTAGTTAGCATGTCGCTCTTTGCAGTGTGTAAAGGATGCGTGTTGCTAGCGATTCTTCAACACCTTCACATTCTGCACACTCAAGTGCATCACGGAAATGGTCCCAGCCTGAAACCCCGATTTTTATATGTGGCACATTTTCACCCCTACATCAAGTATTATATCACATAATGGTCGCTTCCTCTTGGGGCAGAGTCGCATTGACACTCTGGATGAAGGCCCTAGTTGCCCATGCTAGGTAAGTGTACTGCCCTTCTGGTTTGAATGGAGGGTATACCAGTTGGGATAGTAGGTGTCATTTGTTAATTCGAAGTCTGTGGTGTCTGCTTCGTCAAGGTGGCATCCTCTTGGCCGTATGTCTTTGCATCCCCAGTGTGGGTGATGTGCATTGAGTTCACCTCGACTGAGTATTACGTGCTTGTGAAAGCGAATTTGAAGCTGTCAAAGCCAAGTGAAGTCGCCTTGGCTGTGGTGCCTGGTTTTGGGACAGAGGTAGACCAATGCCAAAACGGCTTTTAGCCTGCAGCACACTACCGCAACTTTCTGATGAGACATATGTTTATTCAAGCAGTTTCTTCCTTGCCCTAATTCAATAATAGCCAATTTTAGCAGCTGCAAATCAAGCTGACTTCAGAAGACTGCTGATTTTTTAGCCACTTCTAGTAGATTATTGCATGGTTAATTTTCTAGTTGGGCATGACATGCTTCGTGCTTAAAAAATGAACTGTTTAAAGAATTATTGGAGTAATATTAGGACAGGCAACTCTGACTGAATCATCACTGCTTTTGTCGCAAAATGTGGCAATGAGCTAGGCAGATGCTGTCACGAAACCATAGGTTGTACAAGTACAGAAGAAACAAAATTGGAGTTCTGAAATTTAAAGCCATATTTTTACAGCCTCTCTTTATACTGCTGACATTAGAGAGCTTTAGATTAGTGGACGCAAGCAGCGTGTGTAAACAAGCACCATGTTTGGGTATTTCTGGCACCCATGTGGTTTGCATAACCAAGCAGCACAGGAGTCGCTTGCGTCCTCTTATGCAGTACTATTATTTTCATTGTAAAACAACCAATATCAAAGTAAGTCTGATCAGCCTGCATCAATATGCTAGAAATTTTTAAGCACTTAAGGTGTGTTGGTTGAATGTTTAAAGCACTTACCACACCCTTGGTCACTAGACTTGAACTTTCCAGTATTACTTGCTAATCAACTCTTGAGGTGTTTACGTTGCTTTTCTGTGCCGTAAGATTAGTTTGACAGTCCTAATAGAATTGTTAAAGTGAAGGTGTGAGCTGTTGTATTGGCCATGTCATTCTATAACTGTTAGATCTGACACTGTCAAAGCACTTGGCAACATTAATCAGCTTCACCTCACTATATATATGTATTGCGGTAGGACCATTCCGCACGTGAAAATAAAAAATACCGGCAAATAGAGAGTTCGAGAGCACCTGAGATTATAGTAAAGCGGGCGGGGCAGTATGTTCAGGGTAACAAATGTGTTGCGGCGAAGTTATTGCAGAAGTATATACACATTCATTCGTCCCATCTTTGCACCGAACCCTGCGTCCCGTCCTAAGAGCGCGAAAAACGGGCACAAATGCAGCTGAAGATTACAGGGCACAGTATTCGGCTCCACCTCACTGTGCTTATCGCGCCCTTAGTAGGAATAATATTAAACATCTGCTCTGCATTTCGTGGAATTCTGGCAGATCATGTGACATTACTAAAGCTCCGTTATGTTCACAGCACTACGCGATAATTGTCGTAAAGCGCACGATAAAAGTAAATCACATGAAGTGACGGATAGTGCACTAGCGCTGAACACGATTGAAAACATGCCCTGCCCTATTTCAAGGACGCGTGAACAGTTGTGAGCAAACACCACCTTAAGCATTATATTACTTACGTAAGTCGTGGCGAAACACACGTGCAATACCTCCGCCTACGAGTCTCGTCAAGTAAAAGTGCATGTGCGATGTGATGACGCTGCCGAAAAGGGGCGCACACGACGACGCTGCTGCACAGCGCCGGTTCGCAAATTGCATTGCCGAGGCGCTACGCCACTTGAATATTTCAATCGTCAGCACCAATGAATTCTTCAGAAATACGGATCTCACACAACCAGAGTTCACCGAGACTTAAAGACGACATGCCACACCACTACTACTGCGCGACTTTTAGCCAACAAATACTGAACCCACTGCGGAGACACACGACCAGCGGTCGGCGTGGGCCGGAGATTCAACGCACGCCACGGCATCGCGGTTCGCAGAACTTCGCTGCCGAGGCGCTAGGCCACTTCGACATTTCAATTGTCAAGGAAGCACGGGTCACACAACGCAGATTCTGTACTGCCAGAGCTCACCGAGGCGAAAGCCGCACTGTCGCATCACCACTACTCGCGGCTTTCCCGCTAAGTACCTACAACGCTACAACCAACACACAAGCAACGCAAGCACAATCACATAAGCAACGTTGAACAACGCGCGGTCCGCGCGAGCCGGTGAACGATCACGCCGAGAACGAACACGCCGCGGCGTCGCTCGGCGCAACCATCATGCCTTCTCAAAAGTCCCTAAACGATCCTGTCCCTAGGCACCTAGGATCAGGTCACGTGAGGGATTTTTGTACGACAATTAGACGCACGCTTCGCGCCGACCGTGCCGAGCAAGTTAGCGCCTAGCGCCCTCTCTCGTCGAGGTAGAGACTCACTACTCGGCAGGCTGAGCCAGAACGAGATGGCCCCTTCGCAAGAAAGCGTGCCCGACCTGTGCGACTCCAGAATCGAAAGGTTTCTGGACGTCGTCCAGCAACACCCGTGTGTCTACGACACCAAAAGAATGGACTGCTGGGATGCAGAGCGGGAAAACAACGCGCGGGAGCAGATACGCATGTACTCTGGCCTCTCAACAGGAGCGTCAATGCTACGCACGTGTGTGTACGTCTCCGGATATGCTATTCATTCAGCGCCTGTTTGTCTTGTTTTCCCTGTTTCAGTCGAAGAGTGCCTGAAACTATGGAAGCGGCTGAGGGACCGCTATGCTCGTGAACTGAAAGCTGTTGAAGCGACGAAAAGGAGTGCCAGCGGCTACGTGTCTGTGCTATGTATAGAGACCTGTTCCTCTTGCGACGCAGAGCACGCGACACACGGTCCGATTCGGTGTCCGATCCGGCGTCCAACGCACCGGAACGGCAGCCGGAATCGAGGTCTTTTGCCGTGCCGAAGCGCCGGATCGGACGTCCGGCGTGCGGCAAACCGGGCAGGCGGGATTTTCATCGTCCTACGCGTCCGACAACCGCACCGTCGTTTGGCCGCAGCCAATGACAGCGTGGCATGTGATGTTTTCTGACGTTCCCTCCACGGAGGCGGCGCTGGCTGGCCGGTTTCTCGCAGTCTTTCTTTTTTTTCCTTGCCTGCTGCAGTTTTTTTCCGACACGAAATAGTTACCAGTTCAGTAACATTATCTCGAACGTGTGCCTGTTATGCAAAGAAGCGCCTAATACACTAGCACCAAGCTACTGGCGAGATCGGGAGCCGTGACGCGAGGGCATTTCACGGGCAGACAGCACACATCGACCGTCTGAGCGAGGCTGCTCGCTTCGCTTGCACGTTTGCCCTTCGCAACGACTGCGTCGAGTAAACCATTGTATTTAATTATGGGCGACCTAAATGTAAAGTGTTAATTGTTTTGGCAAAAATAAGCGCTCTTTGACGAGCTCGCGTTGGATCGCCAGCGCCGTCGGCGGCAGCGTCCGCCTAGCTAGGCCTACCGGTCCTATCACTGGTTGTTGGCGGAGCCGTCAGTAGACAACGCGTCGTCGTGAAGTGTTCCATCACTCGCAGGGGCATAATATTATTGACAGTATTCGCGTAAAGCGAAGCAGTGTTGTGCAGAGTTGTTTGTATTGTGTTTCTCGATGTGGATATGAAGTGAAGCTGGGGGGCTGTATCTGGGCGGAGCTTACGCGCCGCTCAATCTTTCGGATGCACGCACCGTGTGCCCCGAATCGTAGTATGCCGCATGGATGGATGGATGGAAGGTAGGAGCGTCCCCTCTGAAACGGGGCGATGGCAGTTGCCACCATGCTCAGATTTTTATTTTGCCTTTTATTTTTATCTGTGTTGTGTGTTATTGAATTTCTCGATTTTCTTTAAATACGTCTTCCTACCCTTTTAACCTTATGTCACCTCTCTGCTTTTCAGCCACCAATCCTCCAATCGCCTTTTGCTAATTTCCACCGCATATTTATTTACATGACTATCATCTCTGAACCCTAGGGCCTCAGGAAGGGTGACTGTGGCCGCATCGACATAGGGATTGATACCATCACATTCTAGTATGAGGTGTTCCATCGTTTCTACATATTTACCACACACAGTACATGTGTCTTCTTCTTCGTTAAATTTCTTTTTATAGCTCCGCGTTCTAAGACATCCTGATCTAGCTTCAAAGAGTAGGGCACTGCCTCTTGAGTTATCATAAAACGCTTCCTTCCTGATCTGCTGTTTCCAGTATCGATATAGTTCTACACTATGCTTCTTTTCCATTGAATTTATCCAATTTTTACCTTCCGCATTTTTAACCTGTCGTTTAATGCTCTGTCCTTTTTCGTCCTCGTGTCTGGCATACTTACTGGTTAGCTTCCTAGTTCTTTTCCGCTATTGTGAGTCAACGCTCTTTCTGTATAGGTATTTAAACACCTTAGCTGCCCACCTGTTGTCATCCAATTTCCTCAGACGTTTTTCGTATAGGATTTTACTCTGAGCTTCCCGTGCTTCGAATGATGCCCAGCCCATATCTCCCTGTACTGCTTCGTTTGTGGTTTTCCCGTGGGCACCTAGTGCTAACCTTCCCACAGCTCTCTGATTTACTTCTAGTCTCGACTGAACCTCTGCCCTTAAACACAGGACCGCATTCCCGAAAGTAAGCCCCGGCACCATTACTCCCTTCCAAATGCCTCTCAGTACCTCATACCTGTTGTACCCCCAGAATGCCCTATGCTTCATTATCCCGGCATCTCTTCGCCCTTTTGCTATGAGAAACTGTTCGTGCTTTTCCGTGTACATCTGTCCTTTGTTTATCCATACCCCGAGATATTTGTATTCGGCCACTCGGGGTATTTCGTGGCATTGTATTGTAAGCTCCTGATCAGTTGTATCGTTGAAAAACATCCCACCGGACTTAGCTGCACTAAAACTGAAACCTAAACTGTTTCCTTCGTCACCACAGTAATTAACCAGAGCTTGAAAATCTAATTAACCAGAGTTTGCAAATCTTCCTGGCTATCTGCTAACAGTAAAATATCGTCCGCATACATTAAACCCGGTAGTCGTCGCTCAACAACCTTTTCGCCTAATCTGTACGACAGATTATACCCTAGATTGCTTCGTTGTAACCTTCTTTCCATGCTTATCATATAAAGCATGAACAGCAGCGGTGATAGAGGACAACCTTGCCTTAATCCTTTGTGAACCTCGACAGTTGTCGTACTCTTGATTCCTTCCCATGTTATTTCAACATTATTTTCTCGATATAGTTCCTGTAGAAAATCAATTACCTCATTACCGATACCTTCAGCTTTTAATATGTTCCACAGGAGTTCCCTGTTCACATTGTCGTATGCACCACTTATGTCCAGGAAGGCTAAATACAGAGGTCTATTTTCCGCCTTAGCTATTTCTATGCACTGGGTAAGCACGAACAGGCAATCATCTAATCGCCTACCACTTCTGAACCCGTTCTGAAGTTCTCCAAGTATTCTATTACTTTCTACCCATGACTGCATTTTTAATTGCACCGCCTGCATCGCCAGCCTATATATAACTGATGTTATCGTAATTGGTCGGAAAGATTTTATGTTCTTCTTATCACCTTTCCCTTTATAAATCAAATTCATTTTACTCTGTTTCCAACTGTGCGGAATTTGCTTATTTGTTATGACTGCTTCCAATGCTTTTATCAGCGTTTCCTTGCTTCTTGGGCCAAGTTCATTAATTAACTTAATTGGAATTTCGTCTATCCCCGCGGACGTACATCTTGGAACATTTGCTTGCGCCTTTTTCCAGTTAAGATTGGTCAATTCTAAGCTGTTTTCTATTATGCTATTCTGTGTTGCTCCCTCACTTGGGGCGATTACCCTATCGTCTTTCCTAAATGACTCTGCTAGAACTGAACCAATGTAGTTCACAGCGTCATCTCCCTCTAAACACATGCCGGAGCATGTGGCGCCGCACGTCGGATCGGACGCCGAATCGTACCGTGTGTCTCCTGCTTAATCTCGTCTTGCGGAATGTGTCTGCATGCGTGCCATCGCCGAGCAACAGTCCGGTCCGCGGTCGCTACCGACAGAGAGAGCGCGCGAAAGATTTGTTTCGATGTTCCACGACAGGCGCCACGGAGCGGCGCGGTGTTCTGCGCATGCGCTACTCCAGCTGCGGCAGGGGCGCGGCGTTGTACTGTAGGGGGACGGATTTACGCCTGACGCGGCGTAGCCGACCTGGCGTGACGTAGCGCAACCACCGCGCGCGCGCGCGCCGGGTCGCGTCGAAGTGTATTGGCGCCTTTAACAGACTCGCAAACGGCGTGCCGCAAATACCTACGCGGCAGAATAGGGCACGGAGCGCTGCGCATACTCCGCTCCGGATACCACATAACACAATGACAAACAAAAGAAGAACCAATTAGGCATACGATAGTATGGACGCCGGGACACACGGGAGTGGCCGGGAACCAAGAGGCGGACAGGATAGCTCGAGGGTACACTTATTACCGAGCATCCAACGTAGGCTACCTCGAGGGGACCGAACCTGTACCCCAAGACTATTCGACGATACTAAATTACTAAGGGCTGCAGAAAGCGGTATCCACCACCGCACAACTCCCTTAGCAGAGAGGACTCTGTCGCGTGGAGGCAGCTACAAACGGGCTCGTACCCGAACCTAAACGTACTCAGCAAAATTTATCCCACACAATACAATGACAAATGCCCCTGGTGCCACGAAACACCCACGCTGTATCACATGACGTGGGCATGCGATGGACGCGGTACCCGTTATGCCGAGCAATGGGAGCGAGCGATCGCCGGGTCGACCAAGGTGGTCTGATGCGGCGAGCACAGCAGCATCCAGCGGAGCCCTGGACTAAGGGCAACCGACCGTTGTGCTAGAAGATGGACGAAGCCATCTGAAGAGCGCAGACGACCAGCGAACCCAGAGCTGATAAAGTTTTTCACTCACTCACTCACTCTGTGTATTTTTGCGCATATAGTTTTTCATCAGTAAGTCTTGCTTAGCGCAGGCGGAAAAAATGTGCAAGCTTCCTGCTTGACGCCTCACAAATAAAACATATCGGCCCCCTCCGGCGCCCTGTACTCAGGCTTACGGGAAGTATTCTTATACAAAACGAAAAACAATTGCAGTGCAACATTCAATTCATATTTTCATCTTCCTCGCGTAGCAGAAAGCGGAGTAATTGGCAGTTCTTTTATTGCGGTCAGCACTCGGGCGCCGAAAACCGTTTTAGGTAGCTTAATTTATACATGCTAATCTTTGGCCCGTAAGCTGTGCAAAATATTTTGTCCAGTCCACGCTTAACAAGAACAAAACAAAACTCAGTGCCACTGTGAAGAAGGATGACCAGCGAGGTTGCGCACGCGGGCCCCTAAAGTGCGCATCCGCCCAATCTATAGGGTTTTTTTCTACACGCGGACACGATAGTGGGGAAAGTAGCCCTTAAAAGCTTCGTTGTAAAAAAAAAAAGAAAACAGAAAAGAAGCGTAAAATAGCTTAATTAGTGGCTGCATAGTGGATATGGCGTTGCGCTGCTAAACTCGAGCTCCCGGGTCCAAACCAGGTCGCAGAATTCGATGGGAACGAAATGGAAAAACACTCGTGTAATTATGTTGAAGAGCACGTTAAACAACTCCAGCTGGTGAGAACTGAACAGGGGGCTTCATAATCATATCGCCAGACGTAAAACGCTAGAATATATGTTTAATTAAAGAAAGACAAGAAACAAAGAAGGGAGCTGCGTCATTTGCCTTTCTTTCTAGGGGCGAAAGCGAAAGAAATTATTCTCGAGTCTGATTTCCGAGAAAAACATGTTCATCATCATCAGCAGCAGCAGCATGTTTTATGTCCGCTGCAGGACAAAGGCCTCTCCCTGCGATCTCCAATTACCCCTGTCCTGCGCCAACCGATTCCAACTAGCGGCCGCGAATTTCCTAATTTCATCGCTCCACCTAGTCTTCTGCCGTCCTCGATTGCGTTTCCCTTCTCTTTGTACCCATTCTGTAACCCTAATGGTCCAACGGTTATCTAACTTGCGCATTACATGACCTGCCCAGCTCCATTTTTTTCTCTTGATGTCAATTAGAATATCGTCTATACCCGTTTGCTCTATGATCCAAACCGCTCTCTTTCTGTCTCTTAACGTTATGCCTAGCAATCTTCGTTCCATCGCTCTTGGCGCAGTCCTTAACTTGTTCTCAAGCTTCTTTGTCAGTCTCCAACTCTCTGCCCCATATGTCAGCACTGGTAAAATGCACTGATGGTACACCTTCCTTTTCAATGATAATGGTAAGCTTCCAGTCAGGAGCTGACAATCGCGATCCAACCTATTTTTATTTTATGAATTTTCTTCTCATAATAAGGGTTCCCTGTGATCAATTGACCTTGGTAAACGTACTCCTTCACAGGCTCTAGAGGCTGACTGGCGATCTTGAACTCTTGTTCCTTTGCCTGGCTATTCATCGTTATCTTTGTATTCCGCATTTTAATCTTCAACCCCACTCTTACGCTCTCTCTGTTAAGGTCCTCAATCATTTGTTTGAACTCGTCTGCATTGTTGCTGAATAGAACCGAAGGTTGCTGAGATATTCGCCGTCGATCCTTACAAGCCTTCCCAGTTTAATAGCTTGAACACTTCTTCCAAGCACGCCGTGAATAGCATTGGAGAGATTGTGTCTCCCTGTCTGACACCTTTCTTTATACGTATCTTCCTGCTTTTACTGTGTAGAATTAAGGTAGCTGAATAACCTCTGTAGATATTTTCCAAGGTATTTACGTAAGCTTTCTGTACTCCTTGTAGAGCGCGTGCTCCCGCCTGATTCCATTACTGCAGAGCATGGCATCTTTCGGCCTGCTGCGTTTCCGGCCCCGGTCGATTCGCTCCTCCATAAGCAACCTGGCCCCCGCCGGGTTCCCCTGGGGTCACCATGCCGACACCCAGCTTGGCGCGGATACCCAAACAACATGTCACAGCATGTGGCAGGACTCTCAGCCTCAACCCGTCTTCTAGTCTTCTAGCAGGCCAGATGCTCCATTATCCGGCCGACCTCTCTACATTTTCCAGTCATTAAAATACTTCTTCTTCTGTACTCCTTGATTACGTAATGCCTCTATGACTGCTGGTATCTCTATTGAATCAAATGCCTTTTCGTAATCTATGAAAGCCCTATAGAGGGGCTTATTACTATGCGGATTTCTCAAAACCTGATATGACATGGATGTGATCCATCGTAGAGTATCCCTTCCTGAAGCCAGCCTGTTCCCTTCATTTAATAAAGTCCAGTGTTGCCCTTATTCTATTGGAGATTATTTTGGCAAATATTTTGTATAATAATGGGAGTAAGCTAAATTTTCAGTTCTTTAACGTCTCCCTTTTTGTGGATTAGTATAATGTTTGCATTCTTCTAGTTTTCTGGGACCCTTGCAGTCGATAGACACTTCGTATAGAGAGCCGCCAGTTTTTCTAGCATTATATGCCTCCTCCATCTTTGATTAAATCGACTGTTATTCCATCTTCTCCTGCTGCTTTTCCCCGCTTCATGTCTTGCAAGGCCCTTCTGACCCTTCAAGGCCCTTCAAATGGAGTACTCCCGATTCCTCTGGGTACTGTACAGGTGAGTATAGAATTCTTCCGCTGCTTTTATTATACCTTCGAGATTGCTGATTATATTAAGCTGCTTATCTTTCAGTGCATACATCTTGGTTTGTCCTATGCCAAGTTTCCTTCTCACTGATCTCAGGCTGCGTCCTTCTTTTACGGCTTCTTCAGTTTTTCTCACGTTATAATTTCGAATATCACTTATTTTCGCCTTGATGATCAGTTTTGGTAGTTCCGCGAATTCTATCTTATCTTTTGAGTCGGACACTTTCATTCTTTGTAGTTTCTTTCTTACGTCCTTGTTACTTGGGAGAGCTTGCCTACTGGTTGCCTTCGTGCTTTGCCTCCCACTTCAATTGCTGCCCCTGAAGCCAGCCTAGTTACGGTTTCATACTTTAGCTATGTCATCATCATCTCTTTGTGCTAAGGCTGCATATTTGTTTACAAGTACTAGCCTCAATTTGTCTGCTGTAACTGCCTCCAGGTTACCTGTTTCTTCTTGACCCAATTTTACTCTTTCTCTCTTCAAATTGAGGTGACTCCTAGCCCTCACTAACCTATGATCACTGCACTTTGCCCTACTTATCACTTCTACGTCCTGCACTATGCTGCGATCAGCAGAAAGTATGAAGTCAATTTCATTTCTTACTTCACCATTAGGGCTTTTCCAGGTCTACATTCTGTTGCTACGCTTCCTAAAAAAGGTGTTCATTATTCGAAGCTTATTCCTTTATGTGAATTCTGCCAGCATCTCTCCTCCAGCCTTCCTAGAATCGACGCCGTAGTTGCCAATTGCTTGTTCACCAGCCTGCTTTTTCACCACTTTTGCATTGAAGTCGCCCATTGCTAGAGTATACTGAGTTTGCACTTTTCTCATCGCTAATTCAACATAATGACAAAATTGATCTACTTCCTCATCATTGTGACTGGATGAATTGGAGCGTAGGCTTGTATTAGCTTTAACCTATACTCTTATTAAGTTTGATTTCGACTACTGCTATCCTCTCGATGATGCTGTAGAATTCGTCAATGTTGCCCCCTATATCCTTATGGATTAGGAATCCTACCCCGTATTGCTTCTTATCTGGCAGACCTCTATAGCAGAGCACATCGCCGTTATTCGGCAATGTATAAGCCTCACCAGTTCTTATAATCTCACTAAGGCCGATGATATCCCAAACAATGTCTGATAGTCCCTCAAAGAGCCCTGTTAGGCTAGCCTGACTCGAGAGGGTTTGGGTGTTAAACGTTGCAAAGGTCAGTCTCCATTGGCGGCCTGTCCGGACTCAGAGATTCTTAGCACCCTCTGCAGCGTTACAGGTCTTACCGCCGCCTTGGTGAAGTGCTCCGCAGCTGCTGGGGACTGAGGGCTGTGGGTCAATTATAGATATCATCAGGGAGATTGTGGCCAAATACTGCACCAAGGAGGCCAATTCCTGTTCTGGTGAGGGAGTGTCTTTGTTCAAGCTTAGTGGGCCTTCCTAATTTGGTTGTACCTGGATTAGTATAGCCCCACTTGCTCTCGGCATCTTTCGCCGGTGTGAGGCGTCACTCCAAGCCTGCGGATGTAGTGCAGTGAAGAATGTCAAATTCAGATACACCATCGTCAAAAAAAAAGGGGGGGGGGATTTGAACTTCCGACTACCGCAACCGAGCATTCGACATAGCTCAGTAAGATAATCCCGCAGGCGGCTAGGCTACCTTGTCGCCGAAAAGTACGGCCCAGAGGGCCTTACATGCCTAAGAGATCCGCTGATTTGTTCGCCCTTTGCGGGTTTACACGATATAGTGTACGCGATAGGTTACCCGATATTGGTTGCACGATATAGTGTCAATTCTCCGTGGTCCTAACTGTTACATTGGTTGCACGATATAGTGTCAATTCTCCGTGGTCCTAACTGTTACATATTCGTATCTGATCGCCAAAGCCACCTACATATGTAACCTAACTTGATAGTCTTGACAAGCTTGTGTGTGTTAGATATACAGCGACGGCATCAACAACGTTACAGTGTAACGTTCTAGTACACTGTAAAAACGTGCGCACAAGCACCCAGCCATATACCCATCTATGCAAACTTAAATAAAGTTCTTTGTTGTATTCCCTAGACGTAACATGGTGTTAAGAGTGCCAGAAGTAATAAGAGCAGCAGCCTACAGCTCCGCAACGCCCGCCCGTGACCGCCATGACAAGTCCCTTTTTACAACCTCCCCCGCCGTTCACGCCCGGCGACAACCCAGCAAGTGAATGGGAAGAATGGCGGGAAGCCTTTTTGATCTACGAAACCGCCATAGAATATTCATTTAAGCCTGACGCCGCAAGAAAAGCATTGAAGGACGGTAGTGACCTGTCGCTTGTTCTCATGGAGCTGAGGGACACACCAGTGGACAATTTAATACTGTCTCCAGCGGAACTTCTAATGGGCCGCAAGATAAGAACACTCAAGCCAGTGGCACCCCAGCAACTAAAACCACATTATGATTGTGGTGCAGCCCAAGAATGACTTCAAGTTCGCCAAAGACAGCAACACCGTCATGGAGACAAACATACGAAGCCACTGTCTTCCCTGGCTCAAGGTCAACGAGTGTATTTTCGCCGAAACAACAAATGTGAACCTGGAATTGTAGCCCTAGTTCGCCCACAACCACGATCGTATGTGATCATAGCCAAGGATGGAAGGCAATTCAGAAGAAACCGGTTCCATACCAGACCAGGCGTTTGGCAATCAAGTTGCGCAACACCTGAGGACTACTACTTGTTTCGCTCAGAAAACTTGACCTCCAGCAATCAACGTCACCAGCAGTGTCATACCAACGTACCCCGTCAAGCTGTCGCTACACGCTCAGGAAGGCGAATTGTTCCTCTAGCAAGATATCGCTGAAGACGACGGGGTTCCGGTGCCGACATGAGTTTCTGCAGCTCTTCCAGGCACTTGGAGCGGTCCGAGGCGCCGGCTTTTCGTAATGGGAATTCGAGGGAGCCAGCAAGGACAACGAAATGCACATCGCTTGGAAATACACAGGGGCAACATCGGATGCATCGGCTGATCTGCAACCACTGCGAGAAGACGAGGAGATGGCGTGCGCAGCTTACCTGGCATCGTTGCTGTGGAAGGGAAACGGCGATGACAGCACGTGCCCAGCAGTAGCGAGTGATGTGGATGCATGGCCATATCTCGACATGACCACTGCGCATTGGATTCAGAGTGGCTTCGTGGCCGCATATCGGCAAGGCCCGTCACGTGATGCCAGGCTATTTAAACAGCTGCCACGCTCTGTTTAACTAGGTTCCGGTGCAGACATGAGGACCACGCACTTAAGGCTCCTGTTTCTGCGGGTTGGTGAATTTTACCATTATAGATCAGTTTGAGGTATGTCAGTGTCGGTACCGGAACCCTACACGTCACCTGGGGGGCTTGTTGGGCTTGTGACTGATGTGTGGTATGCTGTGTGTTCAACATTTTCTTTGATGAAAGCACTTTTACTCATGGCCGGAGATGTTGAGGAAAATCCCGGCCCTCTTTCGGAAAACGTGGAGCATCAACTATTAAAGGCAATAGAACGCCTACCAAAACTACTAGAGGGCCAAGAGAAGATACTCGCGGAGCTTGAAGTTTTGAGGTCGCAGCAGAAAACAATGCATGAGCAAATTGAGCAGATGACAAAAAAGGTTGAACCTCTGACCGAGGGCAATGGAAGGGAAGGTTTGCGGGCACACAACACTAATCTGGCTGATACAGTGCGCAATGTATTGGCAAAACAAGACGATATTGAAAACAGGTCGCGTAGAAATAATTTACTTTTCTTTGGTTTGGGTGACACCGAAAAAAAAACGTGGAACGAGTCCGAGTCCAAGGCGATTTCGCTTTGTGCAGACAATCTCGAACTAGAAATTAACCCCTCCACTATAGAGAGGGCACACAGAATTGGCAGACACGCAGTTAAAAAAAAAAGGCCTGTAATTGTGAAGTTCACTGCTTTCAAAGACAAGCAAAGGGCCTTGACCGCTGCCTCTAAGCTTAAGGGAACTAACTTTTCAATAAGCGAAGATTATTCTAAACATGTTCGTCAGGCAAGAAATTCTCTGCTCGTATATGCACGGGAACGGAAAACGAAGTACACGCTTAAGTATAACAAGCTGGTGGTGGGTGGAAAAACATATTTTTGATGGCTCTAGTGGTTCTGTTCGAGAAGGTACGCAATAGCAAACAACACAGCCTTCTTCCCGATTTACTAGAAATAGACCCGAACAACTTTCTTTTATTGTCGTAAACTGTCGAAGCCTGAAGAATAAAACTAATGATTTTGCAGGCCTTCTATCGATATCAGAGCCTGACATTGTAATCGCCACCGAATCCTGACTAGACCCTGACATTGTGGATTGTGAGGTAGTTCCATCAGACTATGCTGCATATAGAAAGGACCGAAATGAGCGGTGGTGGGGGGTGTTTGTTCTAGTTCGGGACACAATTGAAAGTGCACCATTTCTTCCAGCTGACGATACCTCAGAGTCTGTATGGTGCAGGCTATGCTTTTCAGATGGAAACGCCCTTATTGTCGGTTCTTTCTACAGACCACCAAATTTGAACACTGTTGAACCAATTTATCAGCCTTTCAAGGTCACTATCAGTCCTGTCATCTGAAACGATAATTCTTGGTGGTGATTTTAACATGCCGGATGTTGAATGGCGTGACCTATGTCCTGTACAGAATAATAGGTCATTGCTTCAGTCTGCATTTTGCGAGCTGATAATGACCTATGGGCTCTTCCAGTTCGTTGATTTTCCTACTCGTTTTGGATGTACAGACGGAAATGTGTTAGACTTGGTCTTTAGTAACCAGAAAGATATCATAGACTTCATTGCACCAGTACCAGGGATTAGTGATCATGAAGTAGTTGCAGGCACTATTCGTTGCAGAAAAATAGAATTAGCAAAATGCGGCCGAGAAAGGTATTCTTTTATGAAAGGGGTAATTATGAGGCTATTTCTAATGAGTTAAATGATTTCCTGCCTATATTTGCGCATTACAGTTCATTTAGTAGCATCGACAGTGTGTGGGTCGTATTCAGGGATAAACTGCTTTCGTTGACCTCAGATTTTGTTCCGTCTAAAGTGGTTTCGACTAAGCGCCGCAAGGATAAACCCTGGATTAATAAGGATTTACGTTCGTCAATTCAGAAAAAATCCCGAACTTACAAAATATATTGCAAAACAAAAAACCTAAGCATGTACAAAAAGCTAAAGGATATCAGCACAAAACTTAAAAGCGAATTGAAGGTTGCGAAGGATGCATATCTACAAGCCTTAGCAGATAAACTAAAAACGAATCCCAAAGAGGTCTGGCGGTATATTAAGAGCAACAAGAAGGATGACACTGGCATCCCGGCCATCACAAATGATGGTAACCTAATTAAAGAGGACAAAGGAAAAGCAGAAGTATTCAACAAGTATTTTCATTCAGTTTTTACAAAGCCATGTAGCATTGCTATTTCTTACACACCGACACCATTACCGGAAATGGAAAACGTTGCCGTGAGCAAGGAAGGAGTGGAGGCTTTGTTGTTTAACCTAAACCTGCATTCAGCTCATGGACCCGATGGAATTTATAATCATGTTTTGAAACAATGTTCGAGACAGATAGCACCTTTCTTAGTAATGTTATTCAACAAGTCACTAGATAATCAAAAGCTGCCCGAAGATTGGAAGACAGCCAACGTGACTCCGATATTTAAAGAGGGTGATCGTACACACGTAGGCAATTACAGGCCGATATCTTTAACTTCCGTTTGCTGTAAGACTCTCGAACATGTCCTGTACTCTAATATGATGAAACATTTTCAAACAAATAACTTTTTCACTTCGGCTCAGCACGGGTTCCGCTCGGGTTTTTCGTGCGTAACACAACTAACCGAATTCACTCACGACATTGCACTCGGCCTGGACCATGGTGAACAGATAGATGCACTCTTTCTTGATCTGCGGAAAGCATTTGATGTCGTCCCGCACAATCTACTTTGCTTAAAGTTATCATTCCTAGGCATTCCTGAACATATTCTCGGCTGGATAAAGGATTATTTACACCTGCGCAAACAGCAAGTTGTTCTTAATGGGGTAAACTCGGCTCCAATGCAGGTGCTATCGGGAGTGCCTCAAGGCTCTGTGCTTGGGCCACTTTTGTTCCTTGTTTATATTAATGATTTAGTAGTAGGCCTTAAATCAACAGTTCGACTGTATGCCGACGACTGCGTCATGTATCGTACAGTGAAATGTTATGCCGATATGTCTGTCTTACAGGACGACCTTGAAAAAGTATCTATCTGGTGCAAGCGGTGGCAGATGACTCTGAATACTGGTAAATGCTACCATGTGCAGTTTTCAAAGAAAAAGAAAAAAATTCCGCAGTTCCTATTGCGTAAATAATATTGCACTCAGTACCGCTAAGGATGTTAAGTACCTCGCAGTTACGTTTTCTGAAACGCTTGACTGGACTAATCATGTTAACTCAATTAGCGAGAAAGCTTACCGTCTTCTTCACTTTTTCCGACAAAATTTTAAGCATTCTCCTTCATCACTGAAGGCAACCTTGTATTTAACAAACGTCAGGCCTATTCTAGAATATGAATGCGTTATCTGGGATCCATACACTAAAAACCTCACAGAAAAAATAGAACAAGTCCAGAAGCAAGCAGCACGCTTCTTAACAAGAAATTATAATTTTACTATCAGAGAATCCGGAATACGGGAAGGGTTGGGTTGGAAAACTTTTTCATCACGCAGGAAAATCCTAAGATTGAAATTCCTTTATAATATATATAAAAGTAAAACTGGTATCGACAAAACACTGTTCATAAAGGAGCCGCATTACGTTTCATCTAGGAGAGACCACGCTAACAAAATTAGAGCTTATCAGTGCCGTACCAATGTGTTTAAGTATTCATTTTTTCCTAACACGATTAACGATTGGAATGAGCTCCCTAATGAAGTGATGGCAGCTTCTAGTTTTGAAAATGCTATTGAGAGCCATATTCTTTGATTGTTCTGTTATTCATCTCTGCACATACACTACTTTTTTGTTAGTTAGTTACTTTGTTACTCACTTTGTTTTGTACTTTGTTAGTTTGTATTCCGCTTTTGCGAATTCCAGTGCTTAAACTATGTTGTATTTATTGATGTATTCTTTTGATGTTGCTGAATATGTTTCCATTGTGACCACCTGTATTTTAACCCCCTAAGATCATGCCGTAGAGGCGATGTAGGTATACCGAATAAATAAATAAATGCTTGTGCAAGAACTGAACTGCAGAGACCTAGCAAAAAAAAAAAAATAAAGAAGGGCGTGTTACATATATGTATCTGATCACCAACGCCACCTACATATATAACCTAACTCTTCATAGTCTTGACAAGCCTGTGTGTGTTAGATATACAGCAATAATAGAGTTTCTCACTATTACCTAGAGGGAAATCTGGCGCTGCTGCGCTGTGGTATGCATGGGAATGCCGGTATATTGTGACTTCGGATTGACATCGTTCTCGGAGAGACAGGACACCTTGAAGACGCTTCTGGTAAGTACCGTTCAGTCTGTCAGAATGATTCATTTTCTACTAAAAGAGCGCGTAAAAAGCTCTTTTAGCTTTATTATTACGCGAAAACATGTTTTGTTTAACTATGAAAACTTGTTATTGCGTGTACGACTACTTGTTACGTAAAAAGTATCAGCGGGCCGCTAAAGTTGGAGGACAGACGACAAGGTTCGCGCTCGCTCTGAAACAGTTGGTTGTCTGTTCTTGCTTTTCTTCGCTTGGTCATGCATCGTGGGTGAGTAAAGATGTAATATGCGTGAATGGAAACATTTCATTAGGATTTTACTTTGAGAGCGCGTTATTTATGTAGCCATATCCACGTTTTAGACGAAGCCTCTTACAACACCAGCCAACACGAGCCTCGCAGACACATATACCGTCATTCCCATGACGGCACGGTGCCCCCTTAAGAAACTCCCATAGACGGTGGCGCCAGATTACCCTCTAGGTGTTATAGTGAGAAACTCTATGACAGCAATAGCATCAACAACGTGCGCACGTGCACCCCCAGCTATGGAAACTTAAATATAGTTCTTTGTTGTATTCCCAAAACGTAACACTAACTCCTTGATTCCCGAATCTCACGCATGCACGCGGTCTTGAACGCGCCTAGGTACACGATATATTTTCACTGAATTTGAACAGCACTTAACTCTTGTGTGTAAAAATAAAAAAAAGGAAAAGTTTTCAGCGCTTATCGAGAGGCCCCGAGTCGCGTATCATCCGCTCGTCACGTCTGCTTGTCCCTTGGCGTCCGAAAACTAGCGCTCCCGGGTAGCTATTCAGAATGGTGATTCATGCTGCCGTATCAATATCGCTCTGAGCCTCGCGCAAAGCAGGCGACCTTGACAGCTCCCAATGGTGTCTTCAGCCTTTCTACAGCTTTGGACAGCAGTTCAGTCGGATACAACTTTAGAAAAAAGGGGAGGCCCCGCCCAGATGACCGAAGCGCGACAGCCGAATGCCTCCGCGACTAAAATAGCCCCGCTCAAAAAGTCGCGCTTCTGAAACGCGCAATTCTCGGTATAAATAAAGGCTTTTGTTGATGACTGGTTTAGTAGAGCTCTCATGTGCTATTGACCTCGAGCTCCACCACTGGAAAAGCTGACGCCACCGTCGGCGTGACGTGCTATTAGGGATCACGTGGACATAGCGGCCGCGTCGGCTGCTTCGGGAGCGCCGAAGCGAGCTGGAAAGGAGAGTTTAAATTCCCTCGTACGCTGCGGTCCTCATTTAGTGGCGAGATATTCCCGCTTCGAGTGTCTTCTTTACAACGCTTGAAAGCACTACAATAAGTAGTGGCTGCCTTTGAAGGCGCGCAACATGGTAGGCTACTGCTCGCTATCGCAGTGCCGGACGTACGCAACGGAGCCCGGTGTCAGCCTTATTCACGCGTAGCCGCAGGACAAGAAGCTGCGCGAAGCTTGGCTCGCGAATCCTAAAACGGGCAAACAGTCATCGGCTACAGCTCGGCTATGCAGCAAGCACAGACGCGAGGAAGATTTCTGCCACGGTGCCGGGTCTGCGATGTTCGGAAAACGCGCACTGAGACGCTCGCCCGAGTCCGCTGCCCGACTAATGTCATGACGGTTTCGTCTATGAACTTGTCGATGCTATAGACATTGGCAAGTTCACTGGAGTGAAAAGGGAGCGGTAAGAAGCACATCAAAAAAAGCATGGCATATGGTCATATTTGTGTTATGAATTAATGCACTGGATTACAAAAAAGAAGCAGTGGGAAATCGCACGCTGAGAACACCGATAAACATACAGTGCGACGCAACTCGATAAATATTAGTCAAACGTCCAAGAATACAGAAGAAAAAAAAAGATTGAATCGTCGTGACGGCACATCACAGGCGTCGAAGTCTCTATAATGAAATTCTTTTTGAGCAGCTCTGATAGCGCCCACGCAACACTGGTTGCTTGTATACTGTCAAATGCTCATATTCTGCGGTCTAAAGCTCATGGCACGGTGCGAAAACGCGCACGCGGCGAAAGCGAAACAGTGCGCGGACAAGCGTGCGGACGCGCAGTCGGTCGCTGAGAATGTGCGCGATCGCTGCATTGAGGCTTCATTCTATTACGCTCCAATTAGTTATACAAATACTATAAAAACATATTTCACATAGTTTGCTCTCAACGTTTACCTACCTTTCACGCAAGAAGCCGGTTCAGGAGACTCCATCGCGGCGACCGCGCGCAGTGGCGTTCACTATACATATTTGGAAAAGCGATAGCGTCTGTAAACGATTCTGTGCTTTCAGTTTGCCCAAGATTATTATTTAGACAGTAAAAAACTTATCTCTTTTCGAAAGTACTTACAGAAATGTCCGGGAGAGCTCGCGCGTGGTGTTTTCAGTGAACGCTGACAGCAAAACCTACGAGGAGCGCGCCGCGTGATCCCTCATACTACACCAGCAAGGCGCTTCCGATAGATGGCGACTCCGTAACTCCTCGCCGCCAATACAGCACATGCTGGATCGCGAGAGAAAAAAATAACCCCATGCCTTCAGCGCTGCCCGTCGTCTGCTCTTTAGCTTCATTGCAGGTGACAAAAGTCACTTGCGGAGCTGTGTTGTGGAAAAGCATATCCAGCGCTAGCAGCACACCTTATGCGTGATTATGGCACGTATTCTACAGCATGCGCGTACAGTGAGCATTGATGGACGGCAACCAATCGACAGCGCTACACGTACGACGCTCGAACACAGCCGCAAGACGTTCGACTACCTCGGTGCTGACAACGATCGTTCACACTAAGTTGAGGGCAAGAAATCTTTGCATTGGAGGCTTCTTTTGAAAATATTTTCTGTTGAGACACTCATAGGTTTGTTTCATGCGCGCATGCTTTCCTCATTTCTCCTGAGAATGGTTTTGCTCCATCACTTCACACCGTCCGACGAAAAACACAGTGACACAGTGCACGAACACACCCGCACCTAACAGTAGGCACCGACTTTGGCAAACTTTCCTCGTCGCAACTTCACTCGGGAGCGAAATAAAACAACATGGAACAAACACGCAGGATGTCTGTTTGTAGCGGTGGGTCGACGCGGGATCCTGTTTTCAGGCAAAGCGCAGCACCAGCGACGCTCGCTGCAATATTTCTTCGCCGGATCACGGCTCAAAACAAACGCACGCAGCACAAATGGTGCATCGTAAGCTCGCAGTAATATTTCCGACATCATAGGCCATCAAAAACAGTTCGGGAATTCACTCTGACGAGGGGCTGACGCACACAGCTGACGCCACTTGGCCCAGTTCGGCTGTCCGGCTCATGACGTCAGTCCAGAGTTCGCAGCCATTGGTGGATGCTCGTGTGCAACCGCCTCGGAGGAGTACCTGTAAACGCCCCCTTTTTTCTAAAGTTGTACCCGACTATGAGAAGGAGGAAAAGGGGGTGGGGGGGTAGTAACTGACCCCGTAGGTTTTCTGGGAACGTTGCTGGCCTAAACGCTAGGGAGTTGGGAATTTTATGCCGCATTTAACCTACTAAGAGCCTTCTTCGATCAGTCAGACATGGTGTGAACATTTCGCGCTTGTAAGCAATTGACGGCTCTGCTACCGCCGCGGTCGCAACACAACTCTCCGGAATACAGACGAAAATAAGCAAGAAGGAATAACTGCAGATGTAGAAGAAAGGAATGGACGCATATACACGATCGTTCTGACGTGCTGGAAATCTGTGTGTTAACTTTACAGCTAGGTGTTGTTGCTACTTGCTTTTCCTTATTGTTTGCGTGAATACTGTAAACAAAAACCTTCGATCCCGTCATTTTTCTTTGTTCCTTTTGTGCGGAAATTTCGCATCCTCAAAAAAAGCCCGTTGGGCTTTCATACATACACGTAGAGATATTTGTAGATCTGCTGTGTTCGTTGAAGAAGATAAGTGTGGTACCACATCAGGCACCCAGTTTTAATGGGTTGCAGGCTTGCAGACATAGTGAGACTCAAAAAAATGTTTTCGTTGCCTGAATCAAGTTTGCAGATTTACAGGATGTCCCAAAATGGGGTGTCTATATTGAATGACAGCCAGGAACTTGTTCAGTAGAACCGATTAGCACCCGTGCTCTAATTCTCGCAGGAACTGGTGTGCCTCTGCGCAACAGACATGATTCTCCCGAACCACAATCATTCGGAATAAGAGTCCTCATTTGCATCGGCCCCTCACCTTCGAGATTTCGAAGTGATGTTATTCGTTACATTCGAACGCAAACGGATATTCAATAATTTTTAATAGTGAATTCTGAAGACGAATACAATCTGAATGGCACATGCCATTCGATTATACTATATGTTTCTACTTCATTTCGCCTGCTGGCACCTCGAAGGAGATCGCCATGCAGACAAGACACAGAGATTACATCGATGAAGACTTCCCGGTCTCCTCGATTCAGTCTGAGTACCTAGGTTATATCTTTTCCCTAACGCTGTTGTTCATAATAAAGTCCAATAATTGCTTTGATCCCTTTTATCGGAAAGTCGATTGGTTCACCTGGCGCTGGTTCAGCTTTTAAAGCAGACACGCTTATTTTGGTCGGTTGTTTTCAGTTTTTCAGTCAGCGCATTTAGAATATTTGATAATTTTCTCTTACATATATGTCGTGGATATGCTTGTCTATGTTAGATTTACCTAGAAGTGCATTGGTCATCTGCATCTCTTTGCGCCTCGCAGTTAATAAACCTAGTTTATTTGACTATAATATTATTTTCTGTGATAATGTCGCTGATCAATATTCCACCAACAAGAAGCGCGTGCAAAATCACACAATATCAATAAAATTTTCTTACGTAGCTTCATGTTGCAGATAGGCAGTCTCTGTGGCAAAAATTACGTTATCTTTAGAAAACACTGTTAAAATATCAGTTTACATGGCTAAAACTGCAATTCATACTGGCCTACAAGAGTCGCGGGCGCACCAAAGCAAGTAAAACAATAAAAAAATTGCTGCAGAGACTTTTTGCGAGAAAAAAATTTGGAGGACGCTTAAGCTTCGCCTTTAAAAGGGGAACGCGAAAGCATTCAAAGATCCCCGACTGCTTCTCGCGCTTCCCGGCAACTGGAGCGTATGTAACCGTAGTGTTTGCCTGGAAACGCTTGCCGTGAACGCTGTGCACGAAGGCGAGCTCCACGGCCTCTTGCGTGGGCCGCGATGGATGGATGTTATGAGCGTCCCCTTTGGAGTGGGGCGGTAGGTTGCGCCACTAAGCTCTCGCTATTATATTGCCTAATGTCCTACGTAGGCAAAAAAAAAAGAAAACACTATGAATTCCCACAACCAAATTTTCTGACCCCCTATCGCGAACTTTTGCACGTCTCCGTTTTTTGTTGTTCCCCTACTTCCACCCATCTTACAATCGCCTCTTACTAATCTCTATTGCGGACATGTTTACTTTTCCACTGCTCTCGCTGAACCCAAGGGTTTCAAGGCCGCATACTTGCTGGTAAGCTTCCTAGTTATCTTCCTCCACTGTGAATCAATGTTTTTCCTGTACAGATACCTCAACACTCTCCCAACCCATTCACTTTCTTCCATATTCCTCAGTTGTTCTTCATACTCAATTTTACTGCGAGCTTCCCTCACTTCAAAACTAGTCCAGCCCATATCCCCTTGCACAGCTTCATTTGTAGTCTTCCCGTGAGCACTCAATGCGAGGCGACCCACTGACCTTTGGTTCACATCGAGTCCCGATTGTACCCCTGATTTAAAGCAAACAACCGCATTTACAAAAGTAAGTCCTGAAACCATAACACCTTCCCACATACCTCGGAGCACCTCGTACCTATTGTATCGCCATAGCGCTCTGTGCTTCATTATGGCTGCATTTCTCTTCCGCTTCACTGTTATTGTTTGTTCCTGAGTTTCCATATATCTATTGCCTTCGTTTATCCATATACCAAGGTATTTATATTCTCTTACCCAAGGTATTTCCAGACCCTGTATTGCCACTGTCTGTTCACTGCATGGTTTCATTGAATACCATAACACCTGAGTTTCTAACCCTAAATTTCAAACCTAAATTGTTGCCTTCCTGTCCACAGATATTAGCCAGACGTTGCAAATCACTTTGCTTGTTTGCGAGCAACACAATGTCGTCCGCATAAAATAAACCTGGGAGTTGCTGCTCTATTACTGTACCTGCCTGTTTGTATGAGAGATTAAACCCGATATTACTTCCTTCTAGCGCCCTCTCCATCCCCACCATGTACATCATAAACAGCAGCGGGGATAAAGGGCACCCCTGCCTCAGTCCCTTGTTGATATGAACTTTCTCCGCGCTCCTCATCCCTTCCCATTCAACGCAAACAGTATTTTCTAGGTAAATCTCTCTCAAAAGCTGTATACAATCGTTACCTAAGCCTTCCCCTTCCAGAATATCCCACAAAATGCTGCGGTCTACGTTGTCGTATGCTCCTGTAATGTCCAAAAAGGCCACATACAACGGTCTGCTTTCTGCTTTTGATATTTCAATACACTGAGTAAGAACAAACAAGTTATCATCCAAACGCCTACCTATTCTAAAGCCATTCTGAAGCTCTCCCAAAATGCCATTATTTTCTGCCCATGCTTGAAGCTTTAATTTGATTGCCTGCATTGCTAGCCTGTATATTACCGATGTAATGGTCAACGGTCTATACGAGTGAATTCTGTCTTTCTCCCCATTACCTTTATAAATTAAATTCATTCTACTTTGTCGCCAACTGTCTGGTATTCGTCTATCTTTTAAAGTTTTTTCAACTGCTTTCACGAGAGCTTCCTTACTTTTTGGTCCCAGTTCATTTATCAGCCTAACGGGAACCTCGTCTAGCCCTGTGGCTGTGCGCTTAGGAATTTTCTCTTCCGCTTTCTTCCAGTTTAAATTTGTCAGCACCAGCTCATTTTCCACCTGGTTCTCTTTCATGCTCTTTTTTTCTTCAAATACAACCTCGTCATTGCCTTGGAAAGATTCGGCTGTTATTTTTCGGATGTAATTTACTGCCGCTTCCCCTTTCAGTTTGTTTCCATCTTCATATAGGATATGTTGTTGTATTGTTGTTGACTTCCTGCCTAATAATTTTATGTGGTTCCGAAATATTCTAGGTGCGGCCTTCTATTGCTCACGTATTTCTGACAACAAACGTTCACATTCACCTTTCAATTTTGCTTGCACCAGTATTTGAACCATATACTCTTTTCTCCCGGTATATTTCCAATTTACTGGCTACTTCATCCTGCAACTGCGCCTTCTTTGCCTGCCTGTGCTCTCGGCATGCTTTCTGTCGTTCGGCGATCGCTTCTCGTATCTCCCTGTTCCACCAGCTTTTCGGGTTTTTTTTCCTTTCCAACGAAAATTTCTGTCGTTATTATACTTAGACGCTCACTATATTCCCACTCTTGGCAATTTGCCAAGTTCTTCCTCGACTATAGTGAGTATATTTGTTCAGCGTTTAAATTTGGACTGGCCATTTTGCACTTCTTGCTCTCTTCCCCAACTACATATCCCATTTTCAAAATGATGCATTTATGGTCACTCCCTATGCTGCTATACCCTTCCTCATCGATGACCATTTCTCTCAAGTTATCATGAATTCCTTCTGTCAATAGACAGTAATTAATGGTTGATTGCCGGTTTCCCACTTCTCACGTGATCTGCCCTTCACACTTAGGCCCTTTATTCACGATAAGGAGGTTATGTTGCTCACAAAGGTCTAGCATTGACTTCCCTTTGCTGTCGGTACAGCCATCTAAATCCTGTATATGGGCATTCATGTCACCTAATAGGATAAATTCAGCACCATTCCCGATACCCTGAATATCAGCGCTTATGCATTCCACTAAGTCTTTGTTCTTCTCTGTGCAATTACTTCCGGTCCCCAAATAGCGTTGCGTTCTCCAGGGTAGCGTACCCCACCGCTGCCGATCAGTATTTCGACGCCTGCTTATCAAAGCTCGACCGACCTTACTATTGGGTAGCGTGGCGTTGTCGGTGGGCTGCAGGCATCCGGTAGACCATGGCGACCAGGTAAGGACGAGACGACGGCTAGTGCGAAACTTGCACGGTTTATTCAATGGTTGGTGAAAGATGAGAAGAAGACAATGAATTAAAAAAGTACATTGCGGGGTCCTTTAAACAGGCCCACTAAAGTCGTAGGCGGGATCTTGCTCACGTCAACGTCACGTGATATGCGCTGAGTTCCACAGTGCTTGGCGGCGGTACTCACTCATCCGGCGACCTTTCACGAGCCCCCCGGAGTCTTGATCGGGGATAGGCGGCGGATCCCCTTTCTTGCGCGCGTCGCTGGTTCGCGGAAAGCGCGTCTGGTTGTGGATAGGTGGCTGATCCATTGTCCCAACTGACGTTGTAAGTCCTCGTCGTGGCTCGATCCTTTCTTCTAGGCGACGTTGGTTCGCGGAAGTTCTCCTGTAGAGCTTGACAGTTCGAGAAAAGGGTCCCTCTAAACTCGCACACACACAAAGGGGCCTGTAAGCACTGCGGGGTGCCAGCCAGACCGGCAACCTCTCGAGACAACCAAAACAAATTGCGAATTAACCCTTCGTTTCGATGGGGCATGGTGGTCGAGCATCCTTTTTTGCACGGGGTGCTACACGTCAACCATAACAGCATCTCCGGCGGGGGAGGAAGATCCCGACGCGTAAAGGCCAGGAGCCACTGGGCGAGGGATCGGCGTTTAAGTAGCAGAATTCCCCTCAGTGGTGACGAACCGTTGGTTCGTAGCTGGTAGATTCCTGGAAGTCGTTGATCAGTCCTCGTGGCGCTCTTGTGTCTTTTCTCCCTGGTCCGGTCCTGTGAAACTGGATTTGCAAACAGATTTCACAACTTTTCGTCTCCTATTTGGGCAAGCAATCACTCCAGAACAGTGCCGGACCCACAACCACAAAGCAGCGAGCACAAGGCCACCCTTCTTCAAGATACACCAGGCTTAAAAAAAAAGAAAACCCGCTACTGCTTTCCCATTCCTTTCGCGCGTCCTCCCCCCATGAACACTAAAAACAGCCATATCTTGAAGGCGTTAAGACGTGGTTACTAAAAACAGCCATATCTTGAAGGCGTTAAGACGTGGTTACTAAAACCAGCTAACAATCGACTACAACTTTGCGATAATAAAAAACACATGAGAAAAAAAATACAAACGTAAAAACGCCACGGAAACCCGAGTGCGCATGAGGCTTTCGTTACGCTAGGTGCAACGACTCAGACCGTCGGCACTGCCGTTAAGCTTACCCTTCTTGTAGTGAATATCGAAGAGGTACTGTTGAAGAGCCAAGCTCCAGTGCAGAAGACGATCGTTTTTCGTTGACATGGACTGCAGCCATGTGAGGGGACAGTGGTCAGTTTCTATGGTGAATCTTGAACGAGCGATATAGCAAGCTAGCTTCTGCACTGCCCATACTGCGCAGGCGCATTCCTTTTTTGATACACTGTATGCTACCTCACGAACTGAATGCTTTCTCCTGGCGTACAGTACGGGGTGTTCATTTTCGTCATCTCTCTTTTGACAAAGCACTACCCCCATACCCCTGTCGCTGGCATCACACTGAAGAATGACTGGCTTAGAGTAGTCGGGCGCATTCAACACTGGCTGACTCGTTAGTGCTTTCTTTAGCATACTAAAAGCCTTTTCTTTTTTGTCATCCCACTTTACCGTTTGTGGTTCTGTTTTTCTGAGAGCATCTGTCAAGGAACTTGCAATCTCGGAATTACGCGGGATATCTTTGGTAATAACCTGCCAAGCCAAGGAATGACCTGATGTCCCGCTTGGTGCGTTGTTGCGGGAAGTAGTCTATTGCGGTCAGTTTAACCTCGGAGGGCCGACGATGGCCTTGCTCTATTACATGACCTAGATAAGCTACCTCCGCGCGCCATAATTTGCATTTAGGAGCCTTGACATTTAAGTTAGCCTCTCGTAGACGACAGACCACGGTTCGCAAGTGTTGCATATGGTCCGCCCAGGAAGAAGAACAGATTGCTATGTCGTCGAGATACGGAAGTGCAAAGTCCTCCATTCCCCGTAGCACTTGGTCCATAAGGCTAGAGAAACAATAGGGAGCATTCTTCAATCCAAAGCTCAGGACTTTCGACTGAAAGGTTCCGATCGGGTAAATAAACGCCGCAAGCCTGCTTCCCACGAAACACGCAAGCAGCTATTTGACGTCTAAAAGATGTATTGTACGGCTAATTCAAAAATCTAGTAGCTGTCTTGATCAAGACATTTTCTAGCCATTGACGTCTAGAAGTACTTCAGTAAGCCCTGCTAATATTATGCTAAAAGTTGGCTAATGGACAGCTTGACAAGAACTGAATACTTTTATTAGACATTCCCTCTAATTTTTGCGGCAGCTGTTACAGTAACACGACGTTTGCCCACAGTTACAATCTATTTTAAATGAGGCATGGACATCAGAAAAAAAGTTTATGTTGTCGGATAGAGTGATGCACAGGTAGTTTTTCCAGATGTGAACCATGGGAATAGAGTAGTACAGCCTCGTTGGTCAATTAGTGCTTTTTAATTAGACCAATAAATTGAATGCCGTCTGTCAGATTTATTTTGCAAATAAAACAAGATCTGTATTGTATGCTGATATCATGCCAATGTTCGCCCATTGACCTAAACAAGAACATCTCTGCCTCAAACACGTCATTATTGACAAAACTTCGCCCTGCTAGGTCTCCACTAAATTGAAATAGTTTCTAGCAGGGAAACGTTTTGTCAGTGAATTTGCAGTTCAGGCAAAAATTGCATCCTGATTTCAGCTACAGGGGGCACAATAGCCTGACTCCAGTGTACGAAACACAACGCTTTGCTGCAATGAATTAAGAAATAGAGGATAGTACACATCTGGAAAAACACTCTGCGAACCACTCTAACTAGCAATATATATATATTCTTCTGATGTCCATGCTTCATTTAAAAGTAAATTGTAACTTACTTTGTGGGTGCGCCTTGTAAGGTAACGCCACGTGCTTGCACAGCATAACGCAGAAATAATGGCCAGTTCTTTGGCATACCATCCATTAGTGAATTCCTTGCACGTTGCATGTTACCAGAACTGAAAGATAAATCATAATATGTTGTTATTTTTTTATACACTGTACCATGAGCTTTTCATGCATAAAAGATGATTGCAAGCGAAAATGCAGCAAGACATCTACTTCACACCATGTCACATAGTCATACTTTATTACCTAATAAATTACAAAAGATGCAGAAAGTGTAATTAACAAGAGTGACAAATAGCAGCAAAGGTGATCATGGATAAATCTTGAAGATGATTGCCGCCGCTACCAGAGCAGGCCAGCCTTCGTAGGAGAGCACTTGCTGCCCCCAAAAGCTTGCTGTCACAGGCCACGCGTGACGGTTCTTGTAGACAAGGGCAAGCAATATCTGCACAGAAGAGGAAAATAAGGCGAGGGAGAAAATGGAAATGTTGAAATTGGAACTTCAATTAGCAATATGTACTAAGTAAGAAGTTTGGCTCGCGTTAAAAATAAATTTAAGCACTCCTTTCTCTTAAATCACGGGTATCTTAAGGTATCCATGTGATGACGTTTAAAATGACTAGTGTATTTCCTGGCATATAGTTATTAAATTGCATAGCAGAGTCAGTCAGCCTTTAAATATATATGGTGTCTTGTGGCTAAAAAGCCACTTATCAACCTGTCAAACAAGTCTGAGAAGCTTCCTGCAAAATATAATCAGTTTAAAAGAGTAATCCACTCTGCAGGTAAATGATATACTAACTTAATTAAAAAGTTAAATAGCGTTTTATGTTGCTGAACTAAAAGCAAGTTTGGCATTTCGCACTGTCTAGCTGTTGCCTTTCTTTCAAACTTAAACATGACACAGTACAGAGTAAGCAGGTAGCATGCAAAGGAGGACTGGTGATAAAGTAGCGTTCCAAAGCAACACTCCTAGTGGGATCAATCACTTTTGTTGATATATCTTCATGTGACCCTAATTGGCTTAGGGCAGTACCTCACACAAATGATGCATTACCTTGGATGATACGTCATACAAAATTGAAAGTATCTCATGATGTGATCAAACGATAACATTGTCCATTGTCTTGGAAGTGTTAACATGGTGTTCGCGCGAGAAAGTGCAAAGTGATTCGTATAGGTAGCAAATTCATCAGTGCATCTATAGCTTCAGGTAATTCTGAGCATCTATGTTGACTTGTAATTGAGAAGCCACTGCACGCAAAAAGGTGTATTCAAGTAATGGTCCATGCTGAATGATTGCCCACCTAGTGAAAAGTCAAATGTGGCAGGCTAATGGGCCAGGGCAAATAGATTGCTAAATTCTGATAATACCTGCAATGATATTATTGAAATAGGTGATAAAAAACAACACAGGTAAAATTGCAGTTATGACAAAATTTTAAAAGCACCTCTAGCTGCAAACTGCGGGAACGCTCAGCGTCATGCCTGTTCTACACGCACATATGTTGCAGCACAATCTCTATCTCAGACGCAGGCGCCTCTACACGTCAGTGTGTGATCTAGCTCCTCACAATAAGGTTAAAAAACAGTCTGGCAACAAGCTACCTGATGTGATTAACTTTGTAAGCACCAGCCAAGTGCGGACGGTGGTAGAGCGAAATTGAAGTTCGTCCTTGTATGGAAGCCTCGGCCCATGTTTTATCAATTCTAGCGGCAAAGCACACGTTTTACAGCACACATAAATCTTAAATTAGACTGCTTGCTGATGCTGTACAGTAAATTCCTGTAAAAAAACTAAATCACACAGAAAACATTTAGAATACAGAACTAATCAAATACTGTCTTGAATACATTTGTGCATTAGGGAAGCAAGGTGTAATGTACACTGTTGTAGCAAATTTTTACTCATGTGTGGAATACTCGTGTGACGCAACAGAGCTAATTTTTGAGTTCCTGCATAGCACTGACTACCTACAGGTAAATTTTGGAAGGCTTAGGGAAACTAATTGTTAGTAGAACTGTGTATGTACACTGGCACTGAGAAATTGGTTATAATAGTGGCAGCTTATAAGGGACCAGTGCAAAAAAAAATGCCCGTTTGTGACACACCAACTAGCTATTTTACCAGGAAGCGCTACCTGGCCTTAACCCATATAAATAACACTGGGAGGACCAGAGAGGGTACAGTACATTGGCTTACACATATCATGATGAGGTCCCGACTTCCAGCTAGCGTCAAGGTACAAGAAGGATGTCCAGCCGTCTATAGAGTGAAAGGAACAAAATAAGAGAGCATCAAGTCAGTTGAAAGACAGATTTGCAATTACAAATAAGGTGACCAAGTCACAGTCATTCATTAATAAATGCCAAGCTGTCGTGATTGCACTCCCAGATGAAGCGCCTACTAGGCTAAAAGTGTTGCTGCTTATTTGGAACAAAACCCAAGTGAAATTCGTACATAAGGAGACAATTTAATTTGGAATTGTATAGATGAAGTAAACATTGCAGTTATATTTTTGTTTTGCTATAAAGTGGGAACGCTACAAACTGCATAGTCACTGACACACACACGCGCATACGCAAGAACAAAAGGACACAAAATAGGGCGAGTTCAGTCTTGTTCAGCATTACAGCCAGCGCGTCGTCTTCGAATGCGCCCCTTTCGGTTGGTTCGTGCTACGTAATTCACAAAGACTAACAAGCAGGGCAAAGTTCTGACTGGTGTTGCGGAAGTCGTGGAGCGCGGTAGTGCTGAACCATTACCCGCCGTGGTTGCTCAGTGGCTATGGTGTTGGGCTACTGAGCACGAGGTCGCGGGATCGAATCCCGGCCACGGCGACCGCATTTCGATGGGGGCGAAATGCGAAAACACCCGTGTGCTTAGATTTAGGTGCACGTTGAAGAACCCCAGGTGGTCAAAATTTCCGGAGTCCTCCACTACGGCGTGCCTCATAATCAGAAAGTGGTTTTGGCACGTAAAACCCCAAATATTATTATTAGTGCTGAACCACAGAGTTTCTCACTACATTGCGTTATAGTGAGAAACTATGTGCTGAACGATTGAACACAAGCAGAACCCTCGTATAAAAGTAATGACGAAAACTCGCAGGGCAGAAGAGCCCATATATCAAGAATTGTCGCGGGTAACACCTCAAAATATTCACATTGTTGACGAAAAACGAAGTGCAATGTATTTCACTTACCGGAAAAAGTGTTATCCGAACGTGCGACGTACAAAGACGCACCGAGACACGAAGGCGGCGATCGCAGATCCCGCCATTGTGGTAGTAAGCCCTCGGCGAAAACACGCAATACAGCCGATGTCACGAAGCACTGATGCACAACACACGGCAAACAGCATCAGCACAGCTAAATGACTCCAGTTAATATCCAGTATAAATGTACAGAACGGCTTAGAATGACGCACAACTGGATAACGAACCCACGACCGAGACATAGAATAAAGAACCAACTTGCGGGCGGCAGTGGCCGTTTTTTGAAACTTCCTGCCTCCAGTATTTCCAGCACAGGTTGAGATGTCCGACAAATTTGGATTGTGCCGCTGTGCAACGCCGGCGTTTCGCTCCTGCTGCTGTCAGTATACCTGCTGCGTGAGCATATAATGGTTTCCAGGCGTCGTGTGCGCGCCCCGTATGGAAAACAATAACACGCCCTTGATTGTTGAAGTTCTGGTGTGAAATTATTTAACATTAAATCCAATTAACTTATGTTGCTGCCAACGAGTTCGATTTGTCTGTGGCGTCTTTTATTCGCTAACGCCTACGGTAACCGCACTTTTAACACGTCGTTTGGCATTTTATGCACTTTTAGAGAAAAATATCTAGAAAAGTTCGTGAGTTAGACATTCTGAATGTATTTACCAAAACAGACTCTAGTGACACCAGTAGTGGGTTTTGCCGCAGATAGAATATATACTAGCATATTTCATGTGCTGAGGTTATGTTTAGAAGAAATTCTATTTTCAGTCTTATCATAGACCAAGACGTTTGTAGCCGTTTCAAGAAGTTTTTAAGAAGTTCTGTGTTTCGTGGGCACAAATCGTAGCACAGTTCCAGCAGTAAACACGATCGGCGTGCAAAACAACCACCAGCTGCATTTTCGTTCTTAGTAACCATTATATCCGAGCACAAAGTATTTGTACTTCAGTAAACAGTCAGCCCAATGTGTCACCGAATATCAAGCTCTTCCAACACGGCGGCCTTCCCCCTTCCCGCGACGCAGTGAGCTTGGAAGGTATATGGCGGTGGCTTTAGCGGTGGCCGCTCAGTGTTGCCAGTCAAATCTCGACCTTTGCGGTACTCAGAAATTTTTTCCAGTGACTCTAGTTGACGGGCTGTTGAAGCGCCGCGGTGTGAGCGCTTGGTGTGCGCGTTGTGTGTTTCTGTGTATCGACTGTGAATGATGTCGCGCAGAGCCAGACGCCGCCCTCTCTTCCGTTGTTCTTTCGCGCGCTGGCTCGCTTGCTCGATATGCCGCTCCGACTCAAACGAGAGCAGTGAGCTGGCCGTTCTCGTTGTGCACTTCGCAGGCCTTGCATTTCGGACGCCGTCGGTGTCGCGTGATTGTCGTTAGACGATCGGCCCGTCTGACCATGCGTGTTCCCACCAAGCTATGCGCCCATGCGTGCCGAGACCATACCGTTGAGTCCCATGAATAGTAAAGCGAATAGCTTACTGTCTCCGGCTGTTTTTATGCTTGTTAAGAGGTCAGTGGTCGGTCGTAAGTACTGTTGAAGTGCAAGGGACACGTTCGGTCGTTCTTTTGCTCTCTCGCCAACTATATTTCGCCCGCTCTCTCTCGTTCTTTCGTTCGCTCGCTCGTTCGGGCTATCCGCCTGTACTGACATTCATCGATGGTGGTTTCTGCACATCGTTCTTGTATGCATTGTGCTCACTGTAGAATTCACTGCAACACTTTCTGCAGAGCGCCGTTCCTACAGTAACGGATGTACCGATGCATTCCTTCGGTGCCATCGAAATTGATGTTCGCTCTTTAACTCGATCCCTTTATTCATGCGTAATATAGAATAAGCCTTATAAATACACCGCATAAGAATGCCTACAAACTGTGAAAGAAGAACGCGTAAAAAGTAAACAAATCAATTAGGTCGGGCACTGCGCTCAGTGCGTAGCAGCTCTTTGAAATTTGCTGCGTATCGTTCATTGCCTACGTGCGATGGCAAGTTGTTCCATTCTACGGTAGTGCGCGGTATGAATACATTTGCAAGACGATGAGAGTGACATATCGATCGTTTCACATTTGCACTAGTGGTCATGACAAATAATTACTGCAGGGCACTGAAATAAATCGTCAGAAAGAATTGAATGATGATAAAGTTTATGAAAAAGCCAAAGCTATTGAAGTAGAGGATGCGCTGTCAGAACCAGCACTAACACCCACATGGTCTACTGACTGGCAGCGCTCCTCCGAAGTCGATGTGGAGCCGTTGTCCGCGCCACAAAGAGCGGCGTCAATATTAGTGCACTCGCGCACCATTTATTAGTGGCGTGTTGCGGTGTCAACTTCGTTTGCAATCGTTCGTCTCTTCTGACATGAGGTCGACACCACAAAAGGCTTCCTTTTCCTAGCCGAACTGATGCTAATGCAGGGCGAATACAGTAGCACTCGACACGAGTGCCGGTTGATAAATGGAGAATTCTTCCGCCAAGAACGGCGTCGTCGAAAATCCAGCACGCTAACTGAACAGATACGGCCAGACTTATGAAAACGTTTTCGAAACGTATTCATCCCTCGTGTTTAAGCTATCCTGCTTGCGACGTTTTTAATGCGTCGAGTTCGGTCAAAAATCTATTTGAGACGTTTAACCATTAATACGACGTTTTGAAGACTTTGTGGGCTACCTGGGCAATCAGGATTCGCATGAAGGTCGTGAAGGAAAAGAGCTAGTTGGGTCTTGCAAGAAAAGCCGTTACGAAATCCATGCTGTGCAGGATGAAAAAAATGGTTCGCGTCTAAATGGTCCATGATGAGGGAGTAAATGACATGCTGCATTATCTCACATGGAAGACTCGTTAAGGAGATGGGGCGATAATTTAGAGGGTTATTCCTGATGCCTCCCTTGTAGATAGGAATGACCTTCCCTACTTTCCAGTCACAAGGAATGCAGCCTGCTGAAAGTGACTGAAAAAAATAAGAGACACAGAAATGCAGCTGAGATATACTTAGTATTTTTTAAGAGTTTCGAGTTAATACCATCGATACCGGTGGAGGAAGAGAGTTTGAGGTTATCAATTACATTGCAGATACCATCTACGCAGAACGTGATGACCGGCATTACAGTTACTATGTTACCAGACATTTTTGCTAGAGGAGAACTAGTATCTTCAGTAAAAACTGAGGCGAAGGCCAGGCTGCCATTGGAATACGAACATGGCAGCGTTTAACGCTAGAACGTTATCTAGTGAGGCGAGTCTAGCAGTGTTATTGGAGGAATTGGAGGGCAGTAAATGGGATATAATAGGGCTCAGTGAAGTTAGAAAGCCAAAAGAAGCATATACAGTGCTAAAAAGCGGGCACGTCCTGTGCTACCGGGGCTTAGCGGAGAGACGAGAACTAGGAGTCAGATTCCTGATTAATAAGAATATAGCTGGTAACATACAGGAATTCTACAGCATTAACGAGAGGGTGGCAGGTCTTGTTGTGAAACTTAATAAGAGGTACAAAATGAAGGTTGTAGAGGTCTACGCCCCTACATCCAGTCATGATGACCAGGAAATCGAATGCTTCTATGAAGACGTGGAATCGGCGATGGGTAGAGTGAAAACAAAATACACTATACTGTTATATACGACTTCAATGCCAAGGTAGGCAAGAAGCAGGCTGGAGACAAAGCAGTGGGGGAACATGGCATAGGCACTAGGAATAGCAGGGGAGAGTTATTAGTAGAGTTTGCGGAACAGAATAATATGCGGATAATGAATACCTTCTTCCGCAAGCGCGATAGCCGAAAGTGGACGTGGAGGAGCCTGAACGGCGAGACTAGGAATGAAATAGACTTCATACTCTGCGCTAACCCTGGCATCATACAAAATGTGGACGTGCTCGGCAAGGTGCGCTGCAGTGACCATGCATAGGATGGTAGGAACTCGAATTGGCCTAGACCTGAGGAGGGAACGGAAGAAACTGGTACTTAAGAAGCCGATCAATGAGTTAGCGGTAAGAGGGAAAATAGAGGAATTCCAGATCAAGCTACAGAACGGGTCATCATCATCAGCCTAGTTACGCCCACTGCAGGGCAAAGGCCTCTCCCATACTTCTCCAACTACCCCGGTCATGTACTAATTGTGGCCATGTTGTCCCTGCAAACGTCTTAATTTCATCCGCCCACCTAACTTTCTGCCGCCCCCTGCTACGCTTCCCTTCCCCTGGAATCCAGTCCGTAACCCTTAATGACCATCGGTTATCTTCCCTCCTCATTACATGTCCTGTCCATGCCCATTTCTTTTTCTTGATTTCAACTAAGATGTCGTTTACCCGCGTTTGTTGCCTCACCCAATCTGCTCTTTTCTTATCCCTTAACGTTACACCCATCATTCTTCTTTCCATAGCTCGTTGCGTCGTCCTCAATTTCAGCAGAACCCTTTTCGTAAGCCTCCAGGTTTCTGCCCCATATGTAAGTACTGGCAACACACAGCTGTTATACACTTTCCTTTTGAGGGATAGTGGCAACCTGCTGTTCATGATTTGAGAATGCCTGCCAAACGCACCCCAGCCCATTCTTAATCTTCTGGTTATTTCAGTCTCATGATCCGGATCCGTGGTCACTACCTGCCCTAAGTAGATGTATTCCCTTACCACTTCCAGTGCTTCGCTACCTATCGTAAACTGCTGTTCTCTTCCGAGACTGTTAAACAATACTTTAGTTTTCTGCAGATTAATTTTCAGACCCACCCTTCTGCTTTGCCTTTCCAGGTCAGTGAGCATGCATTGCAATTGGTCTCCTGAGTTACTAAGCAAGACAATATCATCAGCGAATCGCAAGTTGCTAAGGTATTCTCCATCAACTTTTATCCCCAATTCTTCCCACTCCAGGCCTCTGAATACCTCCTGTAAACATGCTGTGAATAGCATTGGAGATATCGTATCTCCCTGTCTGACGCCTTTCTTTATAGGGATTTTGTTGCTTTCTTTGTGGAGGACTACGGTGGCTGTGGAGCCGCTATAGATATCTTCCAGTATCTTTACATATGGCTCATCTACACCCTGATTCCGTAATGCCTCCATGACTGCTGAGGTTTCGACTGAATCAAACGCTTTCTCGTAATCAATGAAAGCTATATATAAGGGTTGGTTCTGCACATTTCTCTATCACTTGATTGATAGTGTGAATATGGTCTATTGTTGAGTAGCCTTTACGGAATCCTGCCTGGTCCTTTGGTTGACAGAAGTCAAAGGCGTTCCTGATCCTATTTGCGATTACCTTAGTAAATACTTTGTAGGCAACGGACAGTAAGCTAATCGGTCTATAGTTTTTCAAGTCTTTGGCGTCCCCTTTCTTATGAATTAGGATTATGTTAGCGTTCTTCCAAGACTCCGGTACGCTCGAGGTTATGAGGCATTGCGTATACAGGGTGGCCAGTTTCTCTAGAACAATCTGACCACCATCCTTCAACAGATCTGCTGTTACGTGATCCTCCCCAGCTGCCTTCCCCCTTTGCATAGCTCCCAAGGCTTTCTTTACTTCTTCCGGCGTTACCTGTGGGATTTCGAATTCCTCTAGGCTATTCTCTCTTCCACTATCGTCGTGGGTGCCACTGGTACTGTATAAATCTCTATAGAACTCATCAGCCACTTGAACTATCTCATCCATATTAGTAACGATATTGCCGGCTTTGTCTCTTAACGCACACATCTGATTCTTGCCTATTCCTAGTTTCTTCTTCACTGTTTTTAGGCTTCCTCCGTTCCTGAGAGCCTGTTCAATTCTATCCATATTATAGTTCCTGATGTCCGCTGTCTTACGCTTGTTGATTAACATCGAAAGTTCTGCCAGTTCTATTCTAGCTGTAGGGTTAGAGGCTTTCATACATTGGCGTTTCTTGATCATCTTTCGTCTCCCGCGATAGCTTACTGGTTTCCTGTCTAACGGCGTTACCACCGACTTCTATTGCGCACTCCTTAATGATGCCCATGAGATTGTCGTTCATTGCTTCAACACTAAGGTCCTCTTCCTGAGTTAAAGCCGAATACCTGTTCTGTAGCTTGATCCGGAATTCGTCTAGTTTCCCTCTTACCGCTAACTCATTGATTGGCTTCTTGTGTACCAGTTTCTTCCGTTCCCTCCTCAAGTCTAGGCTAATTCGAGTTCTTACCATCCTATGGTCACTGCAGCGTACCTTGCCGAGCACGTCTACATCTTGCATGATGCCAGGGTTGTATGATACCAGAGTATGAAGTCTATTTCATTTCTAGTCTCACCATTCGGGCTCCTCCACGTCCACTTTCGACTAACCCGCTTGCGGAAAAAGGTGTTCATTATCCTCATATTATTCTGTTCTGCAAACTCTACTAATAATTCTCCTTTGCTATTCCTAGAGCCTATGCCATATTCCCCCACTGACTGGTCTCCAGCCTGCTTCTTGCCTACCCTGGCATTGAAGTCGCCCATCAGTATAGTGTATTTTGTTTTGACTTTACCCATCGCCGATTCCACGTCTTCATAAAAGCTTTCGACTTCCTGGTCATCATGACTGCATGTAGGGGCATAGACTTGTACCACCTTCAATTTGTAGCTCTTATTAAGTTTCACAACAAGACCTGCCACCCTCTCGTTAATGCTATAGAATTCCTGTATGTTACCAGCTATTTCCTTATTAATCAGGAATCCGACTCCTAGTTCTCGTCTCTCCGCTAAGCCCCGGTAACACAGTACATGCCCGCTTTTTAGCACTGTATATGCTTCTTTTGTCCTCCTAACCTCACTGAGCCCTATTATATCCCATTTACTACCCTCTAATTCCTCCAATAACACTGCTAGACTCGCCTCAACGTTGCCAGGTTCAGATTCCAATGGCGGCCTGTCCGGAGCCAGATATTCTTAGCACCCTCTGCAGCGTCACAGATCTGACCGCCGCCGTGGTCAGTTGCTTCGCGGCTGCTGGGGACTGAGGGCCGGGGTTTGATTGTTGTATTCATATAGGAGGTTGTGGCCAAGTACTGCACCAGGGTGGCCAATCCTGCTTTGGTGAGAGAGTGCGTTACCGGTTCTGTTCACCGGGATCAGGCCGCACTCCAGGCCTGTTTGTGCAATTTTCTCAACACACGTTTTTTTGTATTTTCCGGTGGTGAATTGCGACGCACCGGGATTTGAATCACGGTCCTCTTGCACTGGAGACGGATACTCTACCGTCCCCGCAGGAGTTAACTTAAAAATTGGATTATGGGGTTTTGCGTGACAAAACCACTTTCTGATTATGCACGCCGTAGTGGAGGACTCCGAAAATTTCGACCACCTGGGGTTCTTTAACGTGCACCAAATTCTAAGTACACGGGTGTTTTCGCATTTCGCCCCCATCGAAATGCGGCCGCCGTGGCCGGGGTCCGATCCCGCGACCTCGTGCTCAGCAGTCTAACACCATAACCACTGAGCAACCACGGCGGGTCCCGCAGGAGTTGTACGCCTCATTTAACCTAGAGTGGTGCCCTATTTGATCAGTCAAGGTGGGCCAATCTGAGCTCGGTTATACCGCATGGATGGCACACGGCTAGAGAACCTGGTATTTATGACCTGCACATGTGTGGCCACACATAATTGAGGATATATAATTTTTTAGGAGGGTCTCCGTACAGTGATAAAATGAAGGAAAAGACATTAAAAAGAAAGAAAAAAATGGGGGAAAGAAAAGGAACATAACTTGTGATTTGAACTCGTGATCCTTCAATGTTGCCCGGAAAGGTAGCTCAGTCGGTTGGTTCGTCAAGCCAGCGGTTACTTTCAAGCGCCATAGCTCCTGCTCCGAGCCTCATACTTATGTGGAAAGGGACTGATGTTGTCCGCGACAGTCGATTTGGACGGCATAATTTCTTGGAAAAAATGGCCGCCAGAGGAGCAGCGTGAACTCGAGCGGCTTTAGAGACTAGGAAAACTGCCTTAAAATATTTAGACTTGAGGGGAAGCTTCGTTAACAAACTATAACACGGCAATCAGCACTCGAATACGACGAGAAATTATTGAGACGTGGAAAATTCCCTTGAAATAAATCTGGTTTGCGAGACAAATGCTTGTATGTATTGAATCTCTTAAAAGATGATGGGGGAAATATGTGCTCACCGAGAGGGCATCGTCAGCACGAGACCACCACCAGGCACCTTACTGAGATGTGGAGAGCCTCGCGGCCGGAACGAAGCCTCCCCTCTCCGCCGGCCAAGCGTGGAAAACGCGCTTTCCGATCGCTCAAGGTTGCGCAGGCATAGTATAGCTCTAGCGTCTAGGAAAAGCTCAAACAGGGGCGAGGGCGGCACGCATAGCGTGGGAAGCTAGCCGCCGGAATAGCTATTTCAAGTACTGCTGCTACCGAGGGCGAAATACCTTCGTGTAATTATAATAACCCTAATAGGACTTCTTTCAAAGAAAAAAAAAGAAAAAAAAGGAAACGGCTCAGAAGGCTATACTTCGAGAGCTATCACTGATGCTTTTCTATATATATGTATTCATCTCATCTATGGGATCGCATGCGCGCGCTGTTGCTTTGGCTCTGCGTGTAGTAGTTAAGAGAGCCAGTTTAAGGGCGGAGAAGAAGGAAGGAGAGGAAAGCAATATTGCAGCGCCGTGGTTTTAAAGCGCAACCGTGGTAGGGAAACGGAAGGCGATATAAGCATGCGTGTCCATGATACGCACACGACAAACTGCCTTACAATATTTAGACTTGAGGGGAAGCTTCGTTAACAAACTGTAACACGGCAATCAGCACTCGAATATAATTATAACCCTAATAATAATTCTAAATATTAATCTCATCTATAGGATCTAAAGCGCGCGCTGTTTCTTTGGCTCTGCGTGTAGTAAAGAGAGCCAGTTTAAGGGCGGAGAAGAGGGAAGGAAAGGAAAGTCTCTGAAGCAAACTTGCAGCGCCGTGGTTTTAAAGCGCAACCGTGGTAGAGAAACGGAAAGGCGATATAAGCATGCGTGGCCATAATACGCACACGACAAACTGCCTTACAATATTTAGACTTGAGGGGTAGTAGTTTCGTTAACAAACTATAACACGGCAATCAGCACTCGAATATAATTATAACCCTAATAATAATTGTAAATAGTCATCTCATCTATAGGATCTAAAGCGCGCGCTGTTTCTTTGACTCTGCGTGTAGTAGTTAAGAGAGCCAGTTTAAGGGCGGAGAAGAGGGCAGGAAAGGAAAGTCTCTGAAGCAAACTTGCAGCGCCGTGGTTTTAAAGCGCAACCGTGGTAGAGAAACGGAAGGCGATATAAGCGTGCGTGGCTATGATACGTACACGACAAACTGCCTTACAATATTTAGACTTGAGGGGAAGCTTCGTTAACAAACTATAACACGGCAATCAGCACTCGAATACGACGAGAGAAATTATTGAGACGTGGAAAATTCCCTTGAAATAAATCTGGTTTGCGAGACAAATGCTTGTATGTATTGAATCTCTTAAAAGATGATGGGGGAAATATGCGCTCACCGAGAGGGCATCGTCAGCACGAGACCACCACCAGGCACCTTGCTGAGATGTGGAGAGCCTCGCGGCCGGAACGAAGCCTCCCCTCTCCGCCGGCCAAGCGTGGAAAACGCGCTTTCCGATCGCTCAATGTTGCGCAGGCATTGTATAGCTTTAGCGTCTAGGAAAAGCTTAAACAGGTGCGAGGGCGGCACGCATAGCGTGGGAAGCTAGCCGCCGGAATAGCTATCTCAAGTACTGCTGCTGCCGAGGGCGAAATACCTTCGTGTAATTATAATAACCCTAATAGGAGTTCTTTCAAAGAAAAAAAAAAGAAAAAAAAGGAAACGGCTCAGAAGGATATACTTCGAGAGCTATGACTGATGCTTTTCTATATATATGTATTCATCTCATCTATGGGATCGCATGCGCGCGCTGTTGCTTTGTCTCTGCGTGTAGTAGTTAAGAGAGCCAGTTTAAGGGCGGAGAAGAAGGAAGGAGAGGAAAGCAATATTGCAGCGCCGTGGTTTTAAAGCGCAACCGTGGTAGGGAAACGGAAGGCGATATAAGCATGCGTGTCCATGATACGCACACGACAAACTGCCTTACAATATTTAGACTTGAGGGGAAGCTTCGTTAACAAACTATACCACGGCAATCAGCACTCGAATATAATTATAACCCTAATAATAATTCTAAATATTCATCTCATCTATAGGATCTAAAGCGCGCGCTGTTTCTTTGTCTCTGCGTGTAGTAGTTAAGAGAGCCAGTTTAAGGGCGGAGAAGAGGGAAGGAAAGGAAAGTCTCTGAAGCAAACTTGCAGCGCCGTGGTTTTAAAGCGCAACCGTGGTAGAGAAACGGAGAGGCGATATAAGCATGCGTGGCCATAATACGCACACGACAAACTGCCTTACAATATTTAGACTTGAGGGGTAGTTTCGTTAACAAAGTATAACATGGCAATCAGCACTCGAATATAATTATAACCCTAATAATAATTGTAAATAGACATCTCATCTATAGGATCTAAAGCGCGCTGTTTCTTTGTCTCTGCGTGTAGTAGTTAAGAGAGCCAGTTTAAGGGCGGAGAAGAGGGAAGGAAAGGAAAGTCTCGGAAGCAAACTTGCAGCGCCGTGGTTTTAAAGCGCAACCGTGGTAGAGAAACGGAAGGCCATATAAGCGTGCGTGGCTATGATACGTACACGACAAACTGCCTTACAATGTTTAGACTTGAGGGGAAGCTTCGTTAGAAACTATAACACGGCAATCAACACTCGAATACGACGAGAGAAATTATTGAGACGTGGAAAATTCCCTTGAAATAAATCTGGTTTGCGAGACAAATGCTTGTATGTATTGAATCTCTTAAAAGATGATGGGGGAAATATGCGCTCACCGAGAGGGCATCGTCAGCACGAGACCACCACCAGGCACCTTGCTGAGATGTGGAGAGCCTCGCGGCCGGAACGAAGCCTCCCCTCTCCGCCGGCCAAGCGTGGAAAACGCGCTTTCCGATCGCTCAATGTTGCGCAGGCATTGTATAGCTTTAGCGTCTAGGAAAAGCTTAAACAGGTGCGAGGGCGGCACGCATAGCGTGGGAAGCTAGCCGCCGGAATAGCTATCTCAAGTACTGCTGCTGCCGAGGGCGAAATACCTTCGTGTAATTATAATAACCCTAATAGGAGTTCTTTCAAAGAAAAAAAAAGAAAAAAAAGGAAACGGCTCAGAAGGATATACTTCGAGAGCTATGACTGATGCTTTTCTATATATATGTATTCATCTCATCTATGGGATCGCATGCGCGCGCTGTTGCTTTGTCTCTGCGTGTAGTAGTTAAGAGAGCCAGTTTAAGGGCGGAGAAGAAGGAAGGAGAGGAAAGCAATATTGCAGCGCCGTGGTTTTAAAGCGCAACCGTGGTAGGGAAACGGAAGGCGATATAAGCATGCGTGTCCATGATACGCACACGACAAACTGCCTTACAATATTTAGACTTGAGGGGAAGCTTCGTTAACAAACTATACCACGGCAATCAGCACTCGAATATAATTATAACCCTAATAATAATTCTAAATATTCATCTCATCTATAGGATCTAAAGCGCGCGCTGTTTCTTTGTCTCTGCGTGTAGTAGTTAAGAGAGCCAGTTTAAGGGCGGAGAAGAGGGAAGGAAAGGAAAGTCTCTGAAGCAAACTTGCAGCGCCGTGGTTTTAAAGCGCAACCGTGGTAGAGAAACGGAGAGGCGATATAAGCATGCGTGGCCATAATACGCACACGACAAACTGCCTTACAATATTTAGACTTGAGGGGTAGTTTCGTTAACAAAGTATAACATGGCAATCAGCACTCGAATATAATTATAACCCTAATAATAATTGTAAATAGACATCTCATCTATAGGATCTAAAGCGCGCTGTTTCTTTGTCTCTGCGTGTAGTAGTTAAGAGAGCCAGTTTAAGGGCGGAGAAGAGGGAAGGAAAGGAAAGTCTCTGAAGCAAACTTGCAGCGCCGTGGTTTTAAAGCGCAACCGTGGTAGAGAAACGGAGAGGCGATATAAGCATGCGTGGCCATAATACGCACACGACAAACTGCCTTACAATATTTAGACTTGAGGGGAAGCTTCGTTAGAAACTATAACACGGCAATCAACACTCGAATACGACGAGAGAAATTATTGAGACGTGGAAAATTCCCTTGAAATAAATCTGGTTTGCGAGACAAATGCTTGTATGTATTGAATCTCTTAAAAGATGATGGGGGAAATATGCGCTCACCGAGAGGGCATCGTCAGCACGAGACCACCACCAGGCACCTTGCTGAGATGTGGAGAGCCTCGCGGCCGGAACGAAGCCTCCCCTCTCCGCCGGCCAAGCGTGGAAAACGCGCTTTCCGATCGCTCAATGTTGCGCAGGCATTGTATAGCTTTAGCGTCTAGGAAAAGCTTAAACAGGTGCGAGGGCGGCACGCATAGCGTGGGAAGCTAGCCGCCGGAATAGCTATCTCAAGTACTGCTGCTGCCGAGGGCGAAATACCTTCGTGTAATTATAATAACCCTAATAGGAGTTCTTTCAAAGAAAAAAAAAAGAAAAAAAAGGAAACGGCTCAGAAGGATATACTTCGAGAGCTATGACTGATGCTTTTCTATATATATGTATTCATCTCATCTATGGGATCGCATGCGCGCGCTGTTGCTTTGTCTCTGCGTGTAGTAGTTAAGAGAGCCAGTTTAAGGGCGGAGAAGAAGGAAGGAGAGGAAAGCAATATTGCAGCGCCGTGGTTTTAAAGCGCAACCGTGGTAGGGAAACGGAAGGCGATATAAGCATGCGTGTCCATGATACGCACACGACAAACTGCCTTACAATATTTAGACTTGAGGGGAAGCTTCGTTAACAAACTATACCACGGCAATCAGCACTCGAATATAATTATAACCCTAATAATAATTCTAAATATTCATCTCATCTATAGGATCTAAAGCGCGCGCTGTTTCTTTGTCTCTGCGTGTAGTAGTTAAGAGAGCCAGTTTAAGGGCGGAGAAGAGGGAAGGAAAGGAAAGTCTCTGAAGCAAACTTGCAGCGCCGTGGTTTTAAAGCGCAACCGTGGTAGAGAAACGGAGAGGCGATATAAGCATGCGTGGCCATAATACGCACACGACAAACTGCCTTACAATATTTAGACTTGAGGGGTAGTTTCGTTAACAAAGTATAACATGGCAATCAGCACTCGAATATAATTATAACCCTAATAATAATTGTAAATAGACATCTCATCTATAGGATCTAAAGCGCGCTGTTTCTTTGTCTCTGCGTGTAGTAGTTAAGAGAGCCAGTTTAAGGGCGGAGAAGAGGGAAGGAAAGGAAAGTCTCTGAAGCAAACTTGCAGCGCCGTGGTTTTAAAGCGCAACCGTGGTAGAGAAACGGAGAGGCGATATAAGCATGCGTGGCCATAATACGCACACGACAAACTGCCTTACAATATTTAGACTTGAGGGGAAGCTTCGTTAACAAACTATAACACGGCAATCAGCACTCGAATATAATTATAACCCTAATAATAATTCTAAATATTCATCTCATCTATTGGATCTAAAGCGCGCGCTGTTTCTTTGGCTCTGCGTGTAGTAGTTAAGAGAGCCAGTTTAAGGGCGGAGAAGAGGGAAGGAAAGGAAAGTCTCTGAAGCAAACTTGCAGCGCCGTGGTTTTAAAGCGCAACCGAGGTAGAGAAACGGAAAGGCGATATAAGCATGCGTGGCCATAATACGCACACGACAAACTGCCTTACAATATTTAGACTTGAGGGGTAGTCGTTTCGTTAACAAACTATAACACGGCAATCAGCACTCGAATATAATTATAACCCTAATAATAATTGTAAATAGTCATCTCATCTATAGGATCTAAAGCGCGCGCTGTTTCTTTGACTCTGCGTGTAGTAGTTAAGAGAGCCAGTTTAAGGGCGGAGAAGAGGGCAGGAAAGGAAAGTCTCTGAAGCAAACTTGCAGCGCCGTGGTTTTAAAGCGCAACCGTGGTAGAGAAACGGAAGGCGATATAAGCGTGCGTGGCTATGATACGTACACGACAAACTGCCTTACAATATTTAGACTTGAGGGGAAGCTTCGTTAACAAACTATAACACGGCAATCAGCACTCGAATACGACGAGAGAAATTATTGAGACGTGGAAAATTCCCTTGAAATAAATCTGGTTTGCGAGACAAATGCTTGTATGTATTGAATCTCTTAAAAGATGATGGGGGAAATATGCGCTCACCGAGAGGGCATCGTCAGCACGAGACCACCACCAGGCACCTTGCTGAGATGTGGAGAGCCTCGCGGCCGGAACGAAGCCTCCCCTCTCCGCCGGCCAAGCGTGGAAAACGCGCTTTCCGATCGCTCAAGGTTGCGCAGGCATAGTATAGCTCTAGCGTCTAGGAAAAGCTCAAACAGGGGCGAGGGCGGCACGCATAGCGTGGGAAGCTAGCCGCCGGAATAGCTATCTCAAGTACTGCTGCTGGCGAGGGCGAAATACCTTCGTGTAATTATAATAACCCTAATAGGACTTCTTTGAAAGAAAAAAAAGAAAAAAAGGAAACGGCTCAGAAGGCTATACTTCGAGAGCTATGACTGATGCTTTACTATATATATGTATTCATCTCATCTATGGGATCGCATGCGCGCGCTGTTGCTTCACTCTGCGTGTAGTAGTTAAGAGAGCCAGTTTAAGGGCGGAGAAGAAGGAAGGAGAGGAAAGCAATATTGCAGCGCCGTGGTTTTAAAGCGCAACCGTGGTAGGGAAACGGAAGGCGATATGAGCATGCGTGTCCATGATACGCACACGACAAACTTCCTTACAATATTTAGACTTGAGGGGAAGCTTCGTTAACAAACTATAACACGGCAATCAGCACTCGAATATAATTATAACCCTAATAATAATTGTAAATATTCATCTCATCTATAGGATCTAAAGCGCGCGCTGTTTCTTTGTCTCTGCGTGTAGTAGTTAAGAGAGCCAGTTTAAGGGCGGAGAAGAGGGAAGGAAAGGAGAGTCTCTGAAGGAAACTTGCAGCGCCGTGGTTTTAAAGCGCAACCGTGGTAGAGAAACGGAAAGGCGATATAAGCATGCGTGGCCATAATACGCACACGACAAACTGCCTTACAATATTTAGACTTGAGGGGTAGTTTCGTTAACAAAGTATAACACGGCAATCAGCACTCGAATATAATTATAACCCTAATAATAATTGTAAATATTCATCTCATCTATAGGATCTAAAGCGCGCGCTGTTTCTTTGTCTCTGCGTGTAGTAGTTAAGAGAGCCAGTTTAAGGGCGGAGAAGAGGGAAGGAAAGGAGAGTCTCTGAAGGAAACTTGCAGCGCCGTGGTTTTAAAGCGCAACCGTGGTAGAGAAACGGAAAGGCGATATAAGCATGCGTGTCCATGATACGCACACGACAAACTGCCTTACAATATTTAGACTTGAGGGGAAGCTTCGTTAACAAACTATAACACGGCAATCAGCACTCGAATATAATTTTAACCCTAATAATAATTGTAAATATTCATCTCATCTATAGGATCTAAAGCGCGCGCTGTTTCTTTGTCTCTGCGTGTACGGGTATTCGGCTTTAACTCAGGAAGAGGAACTTAGTGTTGAAGCAATGAACGACAATCTTGTGGACATCATTAAGGAGTGTGCAATAGAAGTCGGTGGTAACTCCGTTAGACAGGATACCAGTAAGCTATCGCAGGAGACGAAAGATCTGATCAAGAAACGCCAATGTATGAAAGCCTCTAACCCTACAGCTAGAATAGAACTGGCAGACCTTTCCAAGTTAATCAACAAGCGTAAGACAGCTGACATTAGGAAGTATAATATGGATAGATTTGAACATGCTCTCAGGAACGGAGGAAGCCTAAAAGCAGTGAAGAAACCAGGAATTGGCAAAAATCAGATGTATGCGTTAAGAGACAAAGCCGGCAATATCATTACTAATATGGATGAGATAGTCCAAGTGGCTGAGGAGTTCTACAGAGATTGATACAGTACCAGTGGCACCCACGACGATAGTGGAAGAGAGAATAGTCTAGAGGAATTCGAAATCCCACAGGTAACGCCGGAAGAAGCAAAGAAAGCCTTGGGAGCTATGTAAAGTGGGAAGGCAGGTGGGTAGGATCAGGTAACAGCAGATTTGTTGAAGGATGGTGGGCAGATTGTTCTAGAGAAACTGGCCACCCTGTATACGCAATGCCTCATGATCTCGAGTGTACCGGAATCTTGGAAGAACGCGAACATAATCCTAATCCATAAGAAAGGGGACGCCAAAGACTTGAAAAATTATAGACCGATCAGCTTACTGTCAGTTGCCTACAAACTATTTACTAAGGTAATCGCAAATAGAATCAGGAACACCTTAGACTTCTGTGAGGCAAAGGACCAGGCAGGATTCCGTAAAAGCTACTCAACAATAGACCATATTCACACTATCAATCAGGTGATAGAGAAATGTGCGGAACATAACCAACCATTATATATAGTGGCCGAAGTGGACAGTACACTTGGTGGACGCCTAGGGCCGAATCTGATAACGGTTCGTAATACGAACCGTTCACTTCGCCGCTTACGTCGCTAAATGTGCCACTCGTAAGCCGGTGGTGGAGAAAGGGGAGGACGCGACCAATAGAGGAGAGGGTACCACCTCTGAAGTGTATGTCATTGGGCTTCTTCGATTTTCCACTTCTGGCTACCCACGGGCTGCTAGAGCCAGCCAGAGCGTCTTCGTTTTTCTCGGGTTGTTCCGCCCACCGCGCGACGCACGTCAGCCGGGCGTTCGTTTTGGTCGGGCTGGACGGATCTGGCTACCCGCGGGCTGCCAGAACCTGCCAGGACGATTTTGGCCTGGCTGCTCTCTGGAAGTTCTCTGGCTAGCAGACGACTAAAAGGGGCGATGGGCGCTCGCCGCTATCTTTGCTGGGACTTCACGGATTGCAACGCGGGCGCTTGAGGACTTAAAATTTACCTCGCTCAGTGAACTGTCTATGGTCATCTTCGGGTTTCCTTACTTCTAGCGTTATCTTTTTAGGTGCTAACGCTCCGTTCCGCATTGCGAAGCGGCATGATACGAGCCGTAGTGAACCGTTTGAAGCTTTTTTTTTTTTGTGTGTGTGTGTGTGTCCTGATGGTTTCTTCGCGGCGGTGGTCAGCGCGCCGCGCTCTCATGCGTGCATGTTATCTGCATCGTGTTCCACGCAAGTTGTAGACGCTCATTCACACATTGCGGTACATTTTGGGTTCGTCTTTCTCTGGCGGCGTTCCTTTTCGCATATCTCGCGTATGTATATATCTCCTTTCTCTGCAGTTAGCGAAGGCTTTGCAGCTAGCCCGTGTTCGCTCCGTCTCTCCGTCGTATGCTTAGGTGTAAGCTCGAAACCGATATGTGTTCGAACTGCACGCCGTTGATCTAAGAATGCACTGATTGCACTCGGTACATTAGAAACACATATATTGGCTTATTGCTCTCATGATCGCGACCAATGTAGTTTTTCGTGTGAAACGTGGCTCTGGTCACAGGCGGCGTGCATTTTCATGCGACAGCCGTGTCCCCAGTTCCTTAGGGTCAAAATGAGAAGCACAATCAGCCACAACAAACTTTCTCAAATCGAAGTCCAAGCAGGTCGTCACGAAATTTTATACGTATGAGATGTACCCGATAACCTGCTTTTTCATGTCTTGTGATGACACAATGCCAACTGATCAATGTCGTGATCGCTGCGAGCAGGGATCCTCGAAATATCGCTTTCGAGTATACAATCACTTACGCGCGACTTCGCGTCATCCGCCGCGTCGGAGGCCATCTGTTGCGCTGCGCAAGGCGAGGTTGGTTCAGTGCGCGTCTTGCGCCGAGTCGCGCGAGAGTGATCGTATCCCTGAATGCAACTATATATTTTTAAGCTGGCAACGCATAAATGGGCCGACTACGCCGAGCGCGCGCCGGACTCGCCGGGCGCTCCCATGCTGCTAGCATGTTTACATTTGGCCAGCTGTCGCGCGCGTTCGATTTTGCCAACTTCGGGCAGGTTCGGGTTGTCTTGGGATCCCAGCCCACGTGATTTCCTATCAGAACCGGAACTAGCTGGCTGGCCACGGGCTGCCAGAACTCCGAAAATCGAAGAGGCCCATTATATGACGAGCTAATCGAGGAATTGCAGAATGTTTCTGCTTGCTAAATAAATGTAAAATATAAATTAAATATTATACGCCAAGTTTTCAAGTATAAACGTGTGGTGCCGGGCGTTTACGCAATGCAGAAGTAAATTATTATAGTCATTTTTTTCATTCTCAGCCGACAGGCGGTATCGCTAGCGTAAATGAGTTGGCAGAGCGCAGCGCTATACGTCGTCTGCTACTGCAGGAGCTCGCACGGTGCACGCAACAGGAACGCACTGCCAGCACTTAAGTAGCGAGCGCGACAAAACCGTGAACTGGTTCTTAGGGACACTTTTACTAGCCGACTATATCAATTTTCCTTCTTTTTTCGCCCTTCGTCATCGGCTCGGACATGACTCGTTCGACGCCGCGCTGCCGCTATTCCTGCGATCTGCCCCACGGCGCGTCGCGTGATAGAGGCACTGGAACTTGAAATCGAACATCACGACATACGGGCCCTGCATTGCCTGCGCGAGGTAAAATAAAAAGCGTGGTGCTGACGGTGCGCGCTGTGCTATGAAATTGAGGAAAAAAGTGCGGCACTCCCAAACTAGAGAAGGAAGGACAGTCAAATAAGATATCTCCACACTATCTTCCCATCGTGACTGTATAGTTTTATCAGCCGAACGAAGGAAGCGCTGAACCAGCCTAGGTTGAACCCTTCTGATTGCTGAACGGCGATTTGCGAGCTATTCACGCTGGCGATAGCACTGGGGGATTCGATCTCACCATGCAAATATCTCCTTGGCATTGGCTTTGAAGCGGGGGCCACGGGAAAGCTGAAGCAGCCCTTCTACCGGCCAACACAGTAATTGTGAGAGTAACTTTGTGGACAGTGTCGGCAGCAGAGATCTAGGCCATTCCGATAAATGCTTCCCGTCCGACAAACCTTTGAGAGCTGCAGACCAGTGGGGATGAACCACAGCGCGCAATATTCCTTCCTCTGCGTGGAATGACCACTGGTACGCTTGCACCCGAGTCTCCTCTATTTGATAGCGTAGCCTGCAAAAGGTCTACTTAGCAAGCTGCCAAGGGCAGTGCAACTCATTATCCGTCATTTCTTCGAACGCGTATCGCACTTCCAGCAGTGGTCGACAGCGAAAGAGCAACGCCAAGCAGACGACGAAGTCAAGTAATAGTCTCCGAAGCAACCAACGCACGCGCGCGCGACTCCCGCGTGTCTCCGGGGTCGCGCTACCGGCGCGCGCGGCCAAGGTCGCAAGCCAATAGCCAAGCCACAGCAACGGAACCCAAAGCGCACTACCCCTTCGCCGGTCCCTACGACCGGTGCGCTTTGAAGATGATTGACAGATGCGTGATGTATTCATAAATTGCGATACCGCCCCGTTGCCTCTGACGACCTGTGACGCAACCAAAATTTTGGCCAATCAGGTGAGGCCAAACGAACGGTTCCCGAACCGAACCGTTATAACATTCGGGCCCTAGAGAATGCATCCCTCCACCCTCTCGTCTACTGGTCGCGTCCTGCTATTCGTCCACTTCCGGCTGGAGAGTGGCACCTTTAGTGACGTAAGCGGCGAAATGAACGGTTCGTTTTCCGAACCGTTATAAGATTCAGCCTGAGGTCCCAAAATGCAATAACAAAATGAATAGCCGATTTCGAGAGCCGGAAATACGACATCGACGTCGCGTTTTGGACACCACCTATTCAATAGTACACAAACTAAACTCTAGTACTCTTTATAAAAAGTTCTTAAAAATTAATGGTCATTAAAACGTGTTTCAAAATGTTATGGCTTAGCTGAAGTGTGATCTGATGTTATTTGTTCGCGTAGTTGCGCATGTAACAAGCTCCTGTTTAGTAGAGTGTACTAGACTATGGTCAAGTGGGCCGAACGGTGCTTTCTCGCCGAGGCACCGCATGTGTAAAACTTTTGCGAGGGCGCTGCGAACGAACTGAATTGGGGTGGAAACACGTTTCGTGGCATTTTCAACATTATTTCGCTGCGGGCCCTGCGACCGATTGCGCGCGTACGCTCTTACTATAGTGTTTTATTGCCACTGCAAATTTATAATGACACCTTTTTGGTACGCATGCATATTTTAGCATCGGTTATGCAACTCGACGTCTTCAATTTTGCTGTCGTTGTCAAGTGCATCGTCTGCAAGCGAGCGCGCGTTCGTTCCGCGAACGCTGGGGAACGCCCAGTCGGAGCCCGTATCGCAGAAAGTCTGGCGTCCGTCGTCACACGTCGTACCGGAGAAAGATTTTCGAACCACGTATAACCTGGCCTTCCATATGATGCCAGGAATTCACCGAACTAACTGAATTCCCCAAGCTAAAATATGTAGAAAAATGGTAAACTACTACTTGCACACAACCTAGAGACATGATTGCTCTCGGATTGTAATTTGCAATGACTATGCAAGAAAACATAATTCTGTTACGCGAAAACTCACACACACAAACCCGCCGCGGCGTCAGCCATTTTGCGCGCGCCGGTGCGATGGGTGTGTGAGGGTCACGAAGAGGCATGCCAGGATCCTTGCATTTGCTCCAGCTGGCGCTCGCCTTCCCCCGCATCGCGAACTCATCGAACCAATCGAACGCAACTCATCGGCCGCTCCTCGCTGCCTTTCGAGGCCCGAGGGGCGCCGCGGTCGGGCCTCGAAAGGGAGCGAGGAGCTGCCGATGAGTTCGATTTTGTGGCGAATGGACGCGCTTTTTTTTAGGGCTCCGTGGCAGCGACGATATCATAAGCTTTGGGTCTGCTTTCAGCTTGCTTCTGTTTTTGATTTGCTGATCCTTTGGACCTTTAAGTAATAATTTGGTGGGGTTTTTTTTGTCTCGCTTTTTTCGTGTGCGCGGGTGTGTTTCGTCTACGTTTGGTTTTGCAGGATAGGTAAAGCGTCCATTCGCGCCACGTACTTCAACACGTGCAACCGGGTGGGACGTTGAGTCTTTATAGTCGTTAAATAGTAGCTTGGAAGTGGCAAGACTAATAGCTATTAGTGGTTTTACTGTGTGTGTTGGTAGGAAAGTGAGAGCGCGGCCACGTGGTTGAGCACGTGCGAAAACGTGTCATACCTTAAGTCTCTGTGGCATTGATTGATTTTAAAACACTGGTGAGAATTACTTTGCGACATTTTAAGGATTTAGATCCCGTGCGTATCAGTTTTTGCCAGAAGGCACGTACTCTGCATTGTTAGTATTATAGTATTTGCATTAGAAAAAGCTGTGCAATACATGGCAAGAAAGCCGGGAAAGCGGGCAGTGTGCGGGCGGACCCTCAAGGTAGATGAGGGGACGGATGAGAATGGAGAGGGAATCGAATCAATCGGCACACACTGTGATGTCGATGCTAGGCTGAAGAAAATGGAGGCTTTCCAGGAAGAGCTTGTCAAACTGGTTGAAGAGCTCAAAAATGAGCTAAATAGGGAGCGTGATACACGGAAGGTACTGCAAAAAAGTTCAGCCAAGGAAAAGCTGAGCAGGCGCGTCATTGTTAACGAGAATGGTCGTGACAATGGAACGCAGTCGCCCGACGTGACAGGAAAGGAAGTGCCAGCAAATCACGTGGAATGCATGCAACGGGGTGAGGGGTTAGCTGGAAAGAGCGGCACCTACCTTGAGGTCGCCACGCGGAAAAAGCAGGAGCCCAGGGGACAATGCCCCTTGTCGAGCCCGAATCACGCGGAAAAGGACAAAGGGAAGCAGGGAGAGGTAGGAGAGAGTGAAAGGGTGATTATCGCTGGTGATTCAAACCAGGCTAGGTGCTCAGAAGCAATTGTGGAGAGGGTGAAAGGCAATGAGAGAGTGGCGGTAGGGACATTTCAGGGGCGGACGCTGGGTTCTGTCATGGAGCGAGCAAAAGCAAAGCTCGCGGAAAATGCCCACGTGCGCAACCTTGTAATAGTAGCAGGTGGGCTAAATGACGTCCTAAAAAGGAAAGGGACAGGACTAGCCCAGCGCTTGGCGAAGGGGGTGGACGGCTTGCGCGAGCTGTCCCCTCAGGTGCAGATCGTGGTGTGCACGGTGCCGGAGGTGCCTGTACGTGACAATCACGTACTATAGCCGTAGTGGCTGCTAATGAGGCGATATGGAAAATGAGCTGAGAGAAAGGCTTCGAGGTTGTGACAGGGATGTGAGAAGGTGTGGTGGTTTTAAATGAGACGGGATGCACTTCAATTACGGGCTGGCATGAGAAGTGGGCTGGCGACTTCTAGGTCGCGCTGTTGCTTTGTAGAGGGTCCACGGACGCCCAGGAGGCCAGAGTAGGTAGTAATGAAGAAGGTCCCCTAAGAGAACCTCCGAATAGTATCGCCGTCAATAACAGAAAAAGGATGAAAGCAAGAAAGAAAGCTCGCCATGCAATAGGCTACATAAATAAACAGGTCGGCAGAAGAAAGGAAAAGTGGGCAGAGACTGAGGAACAGTTAAATAGAGGACAAATAGGAGTGTATGCGTTTACAGAAACGCACCTTAGAGATTCGGAAGAGCCGCCAGTGATTGAGAATTATGTTTGTGAAGGGTGCAACAGAACTAAGTCGGAAAGGGAGGGGGAGTCGGAATGCTCATTCACCAGGGAGCCAAATGGAAAAGAGTAAATTCAAGATTTCAAGAGCATCTTTGGTTATCAGGTACAATGAGAGGGAAAAAAACTTGGCTGGGCGTTACGTATTGTTACGGTTGGCGTGTAGCACCCCGTACAAAGAAGGATGCTCGACTACCATGCCCCATCGAAACGAAGGGTGAATTCCCAATTTGTTCCCCGCAGGGGCGTCTGCGCAAGCAGGCATTTGGTGTGTTGCGACACCACGTACCCGAGCACACGAGGGTTGGTACTTCCCGCGTGTAGCCGTGCGCGGCTTAGCCGCGTCTGGGGAAAGGGGGATCCTGGGGGTTGAGCTGATGCTGGGTGTTTGGACCTTTAAGGCCCCCCGGCGGAGGCAACACACCCTTTTTGCCTCTGCTTCACATAGACGGCACCTCCAGACTGACCCACCTGGAGGACATCGGCAGTCGCCTTTTCCTGTCTCTCCCTCCTCGAATCTTCGTCTTTATCTCTCACTTTTTGACCTTTCCTGTCTCCTTCTCTCTTCTTTTTACTTCCTTTCTCCTGGCGGCAAGGGTTAACCCTGTGTGGCTATCCAACCTTGGGTACACCATATTCGGTTATAGTGACGGCGTACGACTGGCGTCGTGCAGACTTGTATGCAAGCTCTGCCGCGTCCCCTCGTTGGGCTCCGTGGTGGGCGGTCGGCGCTGTTGCCGAATGTATACATTTATTCATGGAAACTTCTTTCCCCTCCCTTGCTGATCGCCCTCAGAAACGAGGGCGCACCGAAGATGCCTTCAAGTTTTTCGGACGCCAAACCCAGAATTTTCCCCGCTTTCACGTTATTCATTCTGAAAAGCCAAACAAAGTAGTCCGAAACATTTCACCATTCCTTGTTTCAAAATCCCTGACTGATGTTTTTGGCCCAGGTTACAAGGTGTCGAGGATGGCAAGCGGCGACCTCCTCTTGGAACTCCGCGATGTAAAACAATATGAAAAACTACAGCAACTAGTGTCATTTGGAGAGACCCCCATAACAGTAACCCCGCACCGTACAATGAACACCACCCGCGGCGTTGTGTCAGACGATGACTTGCTGGAGCTCACTGAGGCTGAACTCTTGGAGGGCTTCAGCGAGCAAAATGTTATCAATGTCAAAAGAATAAAGATGAGGCGAGATGGTAAAGAGATCCAAACCAAGCACCTAATAATCACCTTTGGTTCAAGTGTCCTGCCCGAGTCAATCGAGGCCGGGTACATCAAGCTTCGTGTCAGGCCATACGTGCCCAATCCACTGCGATGTTTCAAATGCCAGCGCTTCGGCCACAGTTCGCAGAGCTGCCGAGGCCGCCAAACATGTGCGAAGTGCAGTGCCCACGAACACACCTCTGAAGCTTGTGACAATGCTCTCCACTGTGTAAACTGTGATGGGGAGCACGCCGCGTACTCGCGATCGTGCCCATCCTGGAAAAAAGAAAAGGAAATAGTAACAGTTAAAGTAAAAGAAAATATAAGTTTCAAAGAGGCACGCAGGCGGGTATCTTACCTGCCCAAGAAAACATTTGCCGATGTGGCGCGTAAGGGGGCAGCGTCACAACGGCCTCCGGTGGCTGTCCGACCTACAGGCAGTGAGTCGGCAGTTACGCCATCTGCCCCCGCGACGGTTGCAGCTAGCGCTGCTCCGCCAACCGAGGAGAAGGGACCATCGACCCCGAAGGTGGGCGCAGCCGAGGCTGCCTCAACCTCCCAGGTCCCTTCCAGCGCTGGCAACGGCCGGCGCAGCCAAATTCCCCAGGGAGCCCCATCGACCTCCGGGCTGGTGGGCGCAGGGGTCTTGCCCTCCAAGGCGGGACCCTCGCTGGTAACTTCCCGCTCGCAAGAGCACGTGTCCAGCGCCTCGCAAGAGGCAATGGACACTACACATGTCCTCAAGGCGCAACAACCGCCTAAGGAGCGGCGAGGCTCCCTCGAACGCTCCAGAAAGGCCAGAACCCCCGTTACAGGGCCTCGAAAGAGCTCTGTAACCTAAATCATCACCTTCCTTTCCGTACACACAGCACTTATTTACTTTCAACATGGATACACAAATCATTCAATGGAATGTCAGAGGTCTTCTTAGGAACCTTGATGATGTGCAAGAGATTATACACAAACACAATCCAAAAGTGCTGTGTCTACAGGAAACACACCTAAAAACACAACACACAAGCTTTCTCCGACAGCATGTTACTTTTCGCAAAGATCGCGATGATGCAATCGCATCATCGGGAGGTGTTGTAATTGTAATCCAAAAGAGCATAGCATGTCAACATTTACAGCTACGAACGGCCCTTGAAGCAGTGGCGGTTCGAATAGTTTTGCTTAACAAACTTATCACTATTTGCTCGATTTATATACCCCCACACTACAAACTAAACAAACATGAATTTCAGTCCTTCATAGATGAATTGCCAGAACCCTATGTTGTTCTTGGCGATTTCAATGCACACAGCACCTTGTGGGGAGACTCTCGTATCGATGCGCGAGGGCGTCTCGTTGAACAGTTCCTTTACTCTTCTGGAGCGTGCCTTCTAAATAAGAAAGAACCCACATATTGCTCGCTTGCGAACAGAACCTTTTCGTCAATAGATCTTAGTATAGTTTCCGCCTCTTTACTGCTCGAACTCGAATGGGAAGTTACGAGCAATCCTTGCGGGAGAGATCACTTCCCCGTATTGCTAAGAACATCTAAAGAAAATGAATTTCTTCCACAAGCTCCTAGGTGGAAGATTGATACAGCAGACTGGGAGAAATTCCGAACTTTAAGTAGTATTTCATGGGATGACGTGTCCTCGTTAGGAATTGATGCTGCCGTGGAATATTTTACAGCCTTCATAATAGATGCCGCAGCTAAATGTATAGCACAAGTAAATGGATTGGCATGCAAACGGCGTGTCCCGTGGTGGAACGACGATTGTAGGATCGCTCGTAAGAAACAAAACAGAGAGTGGGGGTTGCTGCGCGCCTCCCCCACTGCGGAGAATCTTATCAGTTTTAAAAAAGTAAAATCCCAAGGCAGGCGCATCCGCCGACAGGCCAGAAGAGAGAGTTGGCAGAAGTTTTTATCCGGTATCAACTCCTATACAGATGAGGCCAAAGCCTGGAACAGGGTTAATAGGATAAAAGGGCGACAAACATATTCACTTCCTTTGGTGAACACACAAGGTGAAACACTGAAAGATCAGGCAGACTCACTTGGAGAACACTTTGAGAACGTGTCGAGTCCAAACCATTATTCGCAATCCTTTTTGAAATACAAGCAAATAGAAGAATGCAAGCCAATAATACGAAAATCCAGACAGAATGAACCTTATAACCGGCCGTTTAGTATTGCTGAGATGAGAGCTGCCTTGACCACATGCAAAATCTCTGCACCGGGACCTGATAGAGTCATGTACGAAATGATCAGAAACTTACACACTGACACCAAACTTACACTACTCACGCTTTTCAACGCTATTTGGGCTACGGGATACCTCCCATCCACATGGAAAGATGCGATTGTGGTCCCTGTTCTTAAGCAGGGTAAGGACCCTTCCTTGGCTGCAAGTTACCGTCCGATAGCTCTTACAAATTGTCTTTGTAAGCTTTTTGAAAAAATGGTTAACCGCAGACTTGTGCATTTCCTTGAACTCAACAATATCCTCGATCCCTTTCAGTGTGGCTTCAGAGAAGGGCGGTCCACAACCGATCACCTTGTGCGCATTGAGGGAAACATTCGCGACGCCTTTCTACATAAACAATATTTCCTATCCGTATTCCTCGATATGGAGAAGGCGTACGACACTACGTGGCGCTATGGAATCTTGAGAGACTTGTCGGGAATTGGCATCTGTGGCAATATGCTCGTCCTAATAGAAAGCTATTTGTCCAACCGTACATTCCGCGTGAAAGTCGGCAATTCATTGTCGCGACCTTTTATACAGGAAACTGGTGTACCTCAAGGTGGTGTACTTAGCTGCACGCTCTTCATCGTGAAAATGAACTCCCTTCGTGCTTCATTACCGCCAGCCATTTTTTATTCTGTTTACGTAGACGACATACAGATAGGCTTCAAATCCTGCAACCTTACTGTATGTGAGAGGCAAGTTCAACAGGGCTTGAACAAAGTGTCCAAATGGGCAGAAGAAAACGGATTTAAAGTTAACCCCAACAAAAGTTCTTGTGTGCTTTTCACAAGAAAGAGAGGGCTCATTGCAGAACCCAGTATCGAAATGAATGGTCAGCGAATTCCTGTGAACAAAGAACACAAATTCTTAGGCATCATACTTGATTCGAAATTAACTTTTATTCCACACATAAAGTACCTCAAGGTCAAATGTTTAAAAACAATGAACTTACTCAAAGTGTTATCCCACACAACATGGGGCAGCGACAGGAAATGTTTAATGAATCTTTACAAGAGCCTCATTCGATCACGGTTGGACTACGGTGCCGTGATATATCATTCTGCAGCCCCGAGCGCGCTAAAGATGCTAGATCCGGTCCACCATCTAGGAATCCGACTGGCCACTGGAGCTTTCAGAACAAGTCCTATTGAAAGCTTATATGCAGAATCGAATGAGTGGTCACTTCATATCCAGAGAACATACATCAGCCAAACATATTTTTTGAAAGTCCACTCTAACCCTAAACATCCCTGTTTTAACACCATTAATGATATGACATATGCTACACTGTTTCATAACCGTCCTTCCGTAAGACAGCCTTTCTCGCTGCGTGTGAGGGAGCTTAGTCATGAAATGCGTGTTCCACTCCTCGAACTTCGCCTAATGCATCCAGCCAAGCTGCTACCTCCTTGGGAGTGGCAGCTCATACAATGCGATATATCTTTCATGCAAGTTACGAAACACGCTTCAGACATTGAAATCCAAATGCATTTCCGGGAACTCCAGCACAAACACTCCTGCACGGAGTTCTACACAGACGCATCGAAGTCACACGACGGGGTGTCCTACGCAGCCGTCGGGCCATCCTTCTCGGAAACCGATGTACTACATGCAGAAACTAGTATCTTTACGGCTGAGGCCTACGCACTATTGTCGGCTGTGAAACATATCAGAAAATCAAAACTCCAGAAAGCAGTCATATATACGGATTCCCTTAGCGTTGTGAAGGCCTTGATGGCATTCTGTAACCACAAAAATCCGGTAATTAACGAACTCTATTCTGCTCTGTGTAAAGCGTATATAGGTAATCAGCACGTCATCATATGCTGGGTGCCAGGTCATAGGGGCATCGAAGGTAACGTTGTGGCGGACCAGATGGCCACGTCAGTTGCATCACATTCTGCTAATCACACCGCTGCAGTTCCTGTCACAGACCTGAAGCCCTTCCTACGGAGGAAACTACGGAACCAGTGGCAACGCCTATGGGACGCGGAAACAAATAATAAGCTCCACGTGATAAAGCCACAGTTAGGATTCTGGCCTTCCGTAACAAAATCACGCCGGACAGATGTCCTATTCTGTCTTCTAAGAATAGGACACACATTTGGCACACATAACTTTTCACTCACCGGAAACGAGCCTCCAACCTGCGGTAGATGCGGGGAGAGGCTCACCGTCCTCCACGTCCTTCTGGAATGTCGGAAAGCCGAATATGAAAGAAAGAAACATTTTCCCATAGCATACCGGCAGCAGATCCCCCTTCATCCAGTAATGTTACTCGGCCCAGAACCGCTATTTGACACCAACGCGGTCCTAAGTTATCTGAAAGATGTTGTGTTTCATGTTTTTAGCCCCACATGTTCGTAGCGTCTCCTCTCTTCAGAGGATGGCGCTGTGATAACTATTTTGAATAGCACATGCCTCTAGGCCCTTGTGGTTGAAGGGCTCTGGCGAGGCAGCAGTGCTCCAAGAAATTTTACCATCTTATATATTTTATATTTTGCATCATCCTTCTACGATGGATTTTAATGTTCATAGTACTCGTCATTAATCATCGCCATAATTTTATAGCACATAGATTTTACGCACTTTACAGCGACTATTTTTAGGCCACTTTACAGCCAAGTCACATCTTCGTCACAGAACTCATCATTCCACCGCGAAATCACTAACACTGTCTTGGCGCTCTTTGGCCATATCTGGCCCTTGCGCCACTAAACCACATACATTACATTCCCAATTTGTTTTGGTTGTCTCGAGGGGTTGCCGGTCTGGCTGGCACCACGCAGTGCTTACAGGCCCCTTTGTGTGTGTGCGACTTTAGAGGGACCCTTTTCTCGAACTGTAAAACTCTACAGGAGAACTTCCGCGAACCAACGTCGCCTAGAAGAAAGGATCGAGCCACGACGAGGACTTACGTCAGCTGGGACAATGGCTCAGCCGCCTATCCACAACCAGACGCGCTTTCCGCGAACCAGCAACGCGCGAAAGGAAAGGGATCCGCCGCCTATCCCCTGCGAAGGCGGGCTCGTGAAAGGTCGCCGGGTGAGTGAGTGCCGCCGCCAAGCACCGTGGAACTCAGTGCATATCACGTGACGTTGACGTGAGCAAGATCCCGCCTACGACTTTAGTAGACCTATTTAAAGGGCTCCGCAATGTACTTTTTCAATTTATTATCTTCTTCTCATCTTTCACCAACCATTAAATGAACCGTGCAAGTTTCGCATTAGCCATCGTCTCGTCCTTGTCTGGTCGCTATGGTCTACCGGATGCCTGCAGCCCGCCGACAACACCATGCTACCCAACAGTAACGTCGGTCGAGTTTCGATAAACAGGCGTTGCAAGAACTGATCGGTAGCGCTGGGGTACGCTACCATGCAGAACGCAACAACTGGCGCCAGCGGTGGGATACGCTACCCTGGAGAAGGCAAGAACTGGTTGGCAGTGATTGGGATACGCTACCCTGGAGACCCGAACTTTGGACATCTAAGAGATCGTCTTCTCTTCGTCCTGGTGACAACGTTCGGAAGGAAGGTGTCAGGATTCATGACTGCATATGGTGAGTGGACGGCTTTTCTTCACTAAGATATCACTTGGCTTTACGTATTTTTGGGGGAAAGTACAGTGCAGTGATTTTTCTTTAACCGTTGACGGAAGTTTTGAGTACGTCGAGGTTGTTATAGAGTGAAGAGTTAGCAGCACTAAGGGCAGCCATGAACTTGAAGGCACTAAAGAAGCCGGAATTGTTGAGCTTGACCAGAGATTTGGGCCTCCAAATTGCCCAATCAAAGAGAACGCCGGAGATCATTGAGGCGATCGAAGCGACCGGGGCAGACAACGATGAACTTAACGAATGCATAGAGAGCATTGCACATAAGGAAGGAGAGCGCGAGCGGGCAGCACGTGAGGCCAAAGAGCGCGACCTCGAAATGAAGCGCCTAGAGATTGAGCTCCTGAAAGCTCAAAATACTGAAAGACCTAGCACAGAGGCACGTGAAAGCGAGCGCAGAATGACAGACTTGATGCCACCCTACGCAGTAGGAGGGGACATGCGTCTGTTTTTGGTGCAATTTGAGCGCACGTGTGAGAAGGCAAAATTCGCAAGAGAGACGTGGCCGCAACGCTTGCTTACGTTACTGCCACGTGAGGTAGCTGATATCATTGCCCGCATGGGGAAAGAAGAAGTAGAGGACGTTGATAAAGTTAAAGCGAGGCTGCTTAAAAAGTATAGATTATCAGCAGACGCATTCAGGCGAAAATTCAGGGAAGTCGAGAAGACCAAAAGTGGGAGTCATACATTTTGCATACACCTTGGTGGTAAACCTGGAGGAATGGCTCAGAGAAGAAGGCGCACTCGGCGACGCCGAAAAGACAATGCAGTGCATTGCTTTAGAACAGTTCTACCGCCGGTTGCCAGAAAACATGAAGTATTGGGTTTAGGATAGGCCACGCGTGGACACCAACACGAGAGCGGCCGATCTCGCTGAGGAGTACGTTACGCGCCGTGCGTTCGAAGGCAACGAAACTCCTAAGAACATAACTTATTACAGACCCGACAAGCCAAAGCGATGACCAAAGTCGAGTCAGTATAAATCAATGGAAAGGTCAGATTCGGCGAAAAATAGTGACGAGGACAGCGAGGGAAAGGAGGAGTCACCCGAACGTAGGGCAGACAACAGAAGAAAAAAACTTTCGCGGCAAAGAAACCAGTAGTTTGCTACAACTGCCAGCAAACGGGGCATATGTCCGTGGGGTGCAGAAATCCGAAACTAGTGTTGATGTCACTAAGTAGTAACGTGGAAAATCTGTACTTGCTGGAACCGTACATTCGAGACCTGATGGTAAACGGAAAACCATGTCAGGTGCTTCGTGACTCGGCAGCCACAATGGACGTGGTGCATCCGTCGTACGTAGATGAAGGCCAGTTCACGGGAGGATGTGCTTTGATAAGGTAAGCCGTAGAGGCCTCCAGTGTTTGTCTCCCTGTGGAAAAGATTCGCATTGAAGGCCCTTTTGGAGTACTGGACACTGAAGCCGCCGTCTCGGCAAATCTCCCGCCGCAGCATCCGTATTTGTTTTATAACAAATCCGAGGATTTGCTACGACGCAGGGGAATCGGGTTTAGTGAGGGAATAGTGCAAGCCCTAACTCGTTCCAAGGCAAGGGAGCTCGCGGCCAAGGCAGTGTACGAATGTCCAGTGGTGGAGGAAACAGGTTTGACGGAGGATTCTGCAACCAGCACCAAACAGGACAATCTTATAGGGGTTATTGCGGAACGTACACTAGCTAATGAAGAGGTCAGGAAAGCACCGGAGCCTGAAATGTCTCAAGGCAGAATGCAGAAGAAAGTTATTGGATGTAAGCCCTGGAACATTGATTGCTGAGCAGGAATTGCGCAAACTCCAAAGCAATGCTAAGCATTACCAGAGTCCATGGAAGGACTCTGGCATTACTATGACAGGACGGGTCGAATGCAACGCTTTGAAGTTGGGGAAAAGGTAATAATCCTGAAACACTCATTGAAAGACAAACTACCGGTTCAATGGGAAGGACCGGTTGACATAATTCAAAAATTATCTGAAACAAACTACGTAATCGCGGTACCGGGAAAACAAAGGACACAAGTGTACGAAAGCAATCTACTTAAACCCTAACGGCAGAGGGGGGCCATCGTGAACATGTCCTGTAACCAACCTGAGGAGATGCCTGTCGACTTTCCCGAGTTAACATCAGTAACGGGGGCAAAAGACATTCACGAGACCATTGACAAGCTAGTAGAGCAGGCAGAGTTGAATCCCAATCAAAGGGCCGAACGAGGGAGCTCGTGTTTGAATTTCAAGTCATATTTTCAGAAACACCGGGCAGGACCACTGCGATCGTTCACGATATAGAGTTAACCTCATCGGACCCAGTTCTTTCGAAATCTTATCGCGTTTCACCTCGTCAACGTCAAGTCATGGCCGCTGAAGATGTTAGAGCTAGGTGTAAATGAACCCGGAGAGAGTGATTATACCTCGCCTCTTATCTTGGTTGAGGTCCCAGGAAAGGAGCCGCGACCGTGTATACACTATCGCCGGCTCAACATAATCAGGAAGGACCAGACCTACCCAATACCACATATCGAGGAAAGGCTTGTGAAAGTGAGCAGTGCTAATTTCATATCTACGCTCGATTTAGTCAGAGGGTACCGGCAGGTTCCGTTGACCGAGAGGGCAATCTACGAAACACAGAACCTCTTAAAAACCTCTTCAAACGGCTACAAACGCCTATAGACATCTTGGTCTATGATAAGACTGAAAATAGAATTTCTTCTAAACATAACCTCAGCACTTGGAATACGCTAGTATATATTCTATCTGCGGCAAAATCCACTACTGGTGTCACTAGAGCCTATTTTGGTAAACACATTCAGAATGTCTAACTCAAGAACTTTTTTAGTTCTTATCTAAAAGTGCATAAAATGCCAAACGACGTGTTAAAAGTGCGGTTACCGTCGGCCGTCGGCGTCGGCTAATAAAAGACGCCACAGACAAATCGAACTCATCGGAAGCAACATAATAAGTTGGCTCTAATGTTAAATAATTTCACACCAGAACTTCAACAATCAAGGGCGTGTTATTGTTTTCCATACGGGGCGTGCACACGACGCCTGGAAACCATTATATGCTCACGCAGCAGGTATACTGACAGCAGCAGGAGCGAAACGCCGGTGTTGCACAGCGGTGTCAGGGAGCCACAGCGTTGCGATCACTTCGGCGGCGCGCTCCAAATTGGAGGCACGCTCCAAATCCGTCAGGCATCTCATTCCGTGCCGGAAACATTGGGAGGCAGGAAGTTTGAAAAAACGGCCACTGCCGCCCGCAATGTCTCGGTCGTGGGTTCGTTATGCCAGTTGTGCGTCATTCCAAGCCGTTCTATACATTTATACTGCATATTAACTGGAGTCATTTAGCTGTGCTGATGCTGTTTGCCGTGTGTTTTGCATCAGTGCTTTGTGACATCGGCTGTATTGTGTGTTTTCGCCGACGGCTTACTACCACAATGGCGGGAACTGCGTTCGCGGCCTTCCTGTCTCGATGCGTCTTTGTACGTCGCACGTTTGGATAACACTTTTTCTGGTAAGTGAAATACATTGCACTTCGTTTTTCGTCAACAATGTGAATATTTTTAGGTGTTGCTCGCGACGATTCTTGATGGATGGGCTCTGCTGCCCTGCGGGTTTTCGTCATCTTTACTTTTATACGAGGGTTCTGCTTGTGTTCAGCAGTTCAGCACTACCGCGCTCCACGACTTCCGCAACACCAGTCAGAACTTCGCCCTGATCTTTGTGGTTAACGCAGCACGAACCAACCGAAGGGAGTGCATTCGAAGACGACGCGCTGACTGTAATGCTGAACCATACTGAACTCGCCCTATTTTGTGTCCTTTTGTTCTTGCGTGTGCGCGCGTGTGTGTCAGTGACTATGCAGTTTGTAGCGTTCCCACTTGATAGCAAAACAAAAATATAACTGCAATGTTTACTTCATCTATACAATTACAAATGCAATCGTCTGCTGATGTACAAATTTCACTTGTGTTTTGTTCCAAATAAGCAGCAACACTTTTAGCCTAGTAGGCGCTTCATCTGGGAGTGCAATCACGACAGCTTGGCATTTATTAATGAGTGACTGTGACTTGGTCACCTTATTTGTAATTGCAAATCTGTCTTTCAACTGACTTGATGCTCTCTTATTTTGTTCCTTTCACTCTATAGACGGCTGGACATCCTTGTACCTTGACGCTAGCTGGAAGTCGGGACCTCATCATGATATGTGTAAGCCAATGTACTGTACCCTCTCTGGTCCTCCCAGTGTTATTTATATGGGTTAAGGCCAGGTAGCGCTTCCTGGTAAAATAGCTAGTTGGTGTGTCACAAACGCGCATATTTTTTGCACTGGTCCATTTTAAGCTGCCACTATTATAACCAATTTCTCAGTGCCAGTGTACATACACAGTTCTACTAACAATTACTTTCCCTAAGCCTTCCAAAATTTACCTGTAGGTAGTCAGTGCTATGCAGGAACTCAAAAATTAGCTCTGTTGCGTCACACGAGTATTCCACACATGAGTAAAAATTTGCTACAACAGTGTACATTACACCTTGCTTCCCTAATGCACAAATGTATTCAAGACAGTATTTGATTAGTTCTGTATTCTAAATGTTTTCTGTGTGATTTAGTTTCTTTACAGGAATTTACTGTACAGCATCAGCAAGCAGTCTAATTTAAGATTTATGTGTGCTGTAAAAGGTGTGCTTTGCCGCTAGAATTGATAAAACATGGGCCGAGGCTTCCATACAAGGACGAACTTCAATTTCGCTCATCCACGGTCCGCACTTGGCTGGTGCTTGCAAAGTTAATCACATCAGGTAGCTTGTTGCCAGACTGTTTTTTAACCTTATTGTGAGGAGATCACACACTGACGTGTAGAGGCGCCTGCGTCTGAGATAGAGAATGTGCTGCAACATATGTGCGTGTAGAACAGGCATGACGCTGAGGGTTCCCGCAGTTTGCAGCTAGAGGTGCTTTTAAAATTTTGTCATAACTGCAATTTTACCTGTGTTGTTTTTTATCACCTATTTCAATAATATCATTGCAGGTATTATCAGAATTTAGCAATCTATTTGCCCTGGCCTATTAGCCTGCCACATTTGACTTTTCACTAGGTGGGCAATCATTCAGCATGGACCATTACTTGAATACACCTTTTTGCGTGCAGTGGCTTCTCAATTACAAGTCAACATAGATGCTCAGAATTACCTGAAGCTATAGATGCACTGATGAATTTGCTACCTATACGAATCACTTTGCACTTTCTCGCGCGAACAGCATGTTAACACTTCCAAGACAATGGACAATGTTATCGTTTGATCACATCATGAGATACTTGCAATTTTGTATGACGTATCATCCAAGGTAATGCATCATTTGTGTGAGGTATTGCCCTAAGCCAATTAGGGTCACATGAAGATATATCAACAAAAGTGATTGATCCCACTAGGAGTGTTGCTTTGGAACGCTACTTTATCACCAGTCCTCCTTTGCATGCTACCTGCTTACTCTGTACTGTGTCATGTTTAAGTTTGAAAGAAAGGCAACAGCTAGACAGTGCGAAATGCCAAACTTGCTTTTAGTTCAGCAACATAAAACGCTATTTAACTTTTTAATTAAGTTAGTATATCATTTACCTGCAGAGTGGATTACTCTTTTAAACTGATTATATTTTGCAGGAAGCTTCTCAGACTTGTTTGACAGGTTGATAAGTGGCTTTTTAGCCACAAGACACCATATATATTTAAAGGCTGACTGACTCTGCTATGCAATTTAATAACTATATGCCAGGAAATACACTAGTCATTTTAAACGTCATCACATGGATACCTTAAGATACCCGTGATTTAAGAGAAAGGAGTGCTTAAATTTATTTTTAACGCGAGCCAAACTTCTTACTTAGTACATATTGCTAATTGAAGTTCCAATTTCAACATTTCCATTTTCTCCCTCGCCTTATTTTCCTCTTCTGTGCAGATATTGCTTGCCCTTGTCTACAAGAACCGTCACGCGTGGCCTGTGACAGCAAGCTTTTGGGGGCAGCAAGTGCTCTCCTACGAAGGCTGGCCTGCTCTGGTAGCGGCGGCAATCATCTTCAAGATTTATCCATGATCACCTTTGCTGCTATTTGTCACTCTTGTTAATTACACTTTCTGCATCTTTTGTAATTTATTAGGTAATAAAGTATGACTATGTGACATGGTGTGAAGTACATGTCTTGCTGCATTTTCGCTTGCAATCATCTTTTATGCATGAAAAGCTCATGGTACAGTGTATAAAAAAATAACAGCATATTATGATTTATCTTTCAGTTCTGGTAACATGCAACGTGCAAGGAATTCACTAATGGATGGTATGCCAAAGAACTGGCCATTATTTCTGCGTTATGCTGTGCAAGCACGTGGCGTTACCTTACAAGGCGCACCCACAAAGTAAGTTACAATTTACTTTTAAATGAAGCATGGACATCAGAAGAATATATATATATTGCTAGTTAGAGTGGTTCGCAGAGTGTTTTTCCAGATGTGTACTATCCTCTATTTCTTAATTCATTGCAGCAAAGCGTTGTGTTTCGTATACTGGAGTCAGGCTATTGTGCCCCCTGTAGCTGAAATCAGGATGCAATTTTTGCCTGAACTGCAGCTTCACTGACAAAATGTTTCCCTGCTAGAAACTATTTCAATTTAGTGGAGACCTAGCAGGGCGAAGTTTTGTCAATAATGACGTGTTTGATGCAGGGATGTTCTTGTTTAGGTCAATGGGCGAACATTGGCATGATATCAGCATACAATACAGATCTTGTTTTATTTGCAAAATAAATCTGACAGGCGGCATTCAATTTATTGGTCTAATTAAAAAGCACTAATTGACCAACGAGGCTGTACTACTCTATTCCCATGGTTCACATCTGGAAAAACTACCTGTGCATCACTCTATCCGACAACATAAACTTTTTTTCTGATGTCCATGCCTCGTTTAAAATAGATTGTAACTGTGGGCAAACGTTGTGTTACTGTAACAGCTGCCGCAAAAATTAGAGGGAATGTCTAATAAAAGTATTCAGTTCTTGTCAAGCTGTCCATTAGCCAACTTTTAGCATAATATTAGCAGGGCTTACTGAAGTACTTCTAGACGTCAATGGCTAGATAATGTCTTGATCAAGACAGCTACTAGATTTTTGAATTAGCCGTACAATACATCTTTTAGACGTCAAATAGCTGCTTGCGTGTTTCGTGGGAAGCAGGCTTGCGGCGTTTATTTACCCGATCGGAACCTTTCAGTCGAAAGTCCTGAGCTTTGGATTGAAGAATGCTCCCTATTGTTTCTCTAGCCTTATGGACCAAGTGCTACGGGGAATGGAGGACTTTGCACTTCCGTATCTCGACGACATAGCAATCTGTTCTTCTTCCTGGGCGGACCATATGCAACACTTGCGAACCGTGTTCTGTCGTCTACGAGAGGCTAACTTAACTGTCAAGGCTCCTAAATGCCAATTATGGCGCGCGGAGGTAGCTTATCTAGGTCATGTAATAGAGCAAGGCCATCGTCGGCCCTCCGAGGTTAAACTGACCGCAATAGACTACTTCCCGCAACAACGCACCAAGCGGGACATCAGGTCATTCCTTGGCTTGGCAGGTTATTACCAAAGATATCCCGCGTAATTCCGAGATTGCAAGTTCCTTGACAGATGCTCTAAGGTATTGCCCTAAGCCAATTATGGTCATATGAAAATATATCAATAAAAGTGGTTGATCCGGCTAGGAGTGTTGCTTTGGAACACTACTTTATCACCAGTCCTCCTTTGCATTCTACCTGCTTACTCTGTACACTGTCATGCTTAAGTTTGAAAGAAAGGCAACAGCTAGGCGGCGCAAAATGCCAAACTTGCTTT